>NC_081419.1:118995495-119330995 GCF_949786415.1 Peromyscus eremicus | reverse complement strand
CATCCCACAAGGGCTGCTCATGCCAGAGGTTCCCTGCCCGCCAGAGCTGGCACTGGTATGAGTGGAGCTAAGCCTGAAGGTGGGGCTTTCACAGTTTAAGCCATTCCTCTGATGTAACTGGACTGGATCTGCACTCTGTCTTCCGATGCAGGCAGCCTGCAGAGGTGCAGAACCTCTGTTTCCCCAGGTGATAAAATCCTGAAATCCAGCTGGTAGACTGACTGCTCCGTGGGTCAACCCTTGCCCAGGCTCATCTTCGCCCCATGCATGCTGCTGTCTTGCTTCCGACAGTACCAAACATGGATGCATCCTGCCTGGGGGGAGGCTCCTGATCCTTAGTTTTCCAGGGGTCATTCCACCTCATTCTTGTCCCATCATCTCCCTATTTACAGTGGATAGTTGACCTCCAACACCAGTTTGGAATTGGTGGTGTGTGGTTTTCATTCTCACTTTTCATAGTCCCTAGCCAATTTGGGGATCTGAATTGATTCCAAGAATTGGATCGTGATAGATGACATGTTCAGTTTCGTCTGGAGAGCAATAACCGGGGAATTAATGTATACAGGAGACCAGTGAGTCTTCTATTATGTTCATCAGCCCTAATCTCCATTATTGGTGAATCAAAAGCTCAGCTGTGGAAGATGCTTTTCAGATTATAATAGAAGCTTCTAGATGTCCCTCAGCTACACTGAGTGCTTCCACCATGCATTTTGGGTCACCACCATCTTGCTGATATGACCATTCCTTGCATTGTTCCAAGTCCTCCATTCCAAACTTCTAAAGGACATACAAAATCTCAGCCTAATAATGAGAGTGCAATAGTTCTATCCAGAGATTTTATAATCAGTGGTTCCTCATATGGATTATGTAGTCAGGAGATATGTCTGTTCTAGTCTTAACTATCTCAGCAGACCCCCTTTCCCAATCTCTGGGGTCCATTTCCTAGTCTGTTGATGAGGATAGTACCATCCTGTACCTTAAAACTCAGTGAGTGCATTTGTGCCAATACTCACAGACTACTGCTGGATGTGGTGTCTGAATAAGCTTATTGAATAGTAGCTACCCCCCCCATTATGCAATGAGTTGTGAAGCATGCAGTTTTAAATGAAAGGTTTTCTATTGAATGAAGCTATGACCTGGGGCAGAATTAACTATCAGAGTCACTGTTAATTTGTACTTTTCTCCCCAGAGGTTACAGTACATGTGGTATATATTGGTTTTCCTTTAAATGTTATTTGGGCTGAGGAGATAGCTTGGCGGATAAAGATCCTCCTCATAAGCATGCAGACCCGAGTCTGGGTAGTCACTGTGTGTGGCTGTGCACATCTGTAATCTCAGCATTGGGAGAGCAGAGGCAGACAGTCTCACTGAGTTGATGCTCCCTGGGTTCAGTGAGAGAATCAGGTGGAGAGGGACTGAGACCCCTGATGTTGACCTCTGGTTTCCACATACACCCAAACCTCACACATGTGTACACACCCACAGAGACACATATGTACACAATATACAACATGCACACACACACACACACACACACACACACACACACAAATCCATACATGCAAAACATTACTATTTATATAACATAGTCCAAAATGATAAAGATACATGAGTAATAACAAACATTTACATACTAAACAGAATGTTTTTAAGCATTATATAATGTACAAGTAGCACTGCATGAATATTATACCTTTTTAAATCCCAAGATTTTTCTGGCTTTTATGTAAAATTACCAATTATATCATGAGAATCATACTTTCAGCAAATTCATACTAAGTTGATATACTTCAAAGTGGGATCAGTCACTTTTGGAAAATTATAAATAATCTTTTTAAACCCTTTAAAAATAATTTATTTATTTCTTTAGTGCTAGGGATCAAAGCCAGGGTCTCACACACACTAGGCAAGCACTGTATTGCCACAGATCCATATCTGTAATTTCTTAATTGTACACCTGGTCCTCACGTTTGTATCCATCAGTGGAGATGAAGATGGGCTCTAAACAGCTAGCTTATTTGGAAGCCTTAGTCTTGTGTTTGCCACACACTCTATGGGCCCACTCACATCTCTCCACCTTCTCAGGTCCTCCCAGCAGTCAACCCTTGCATCCCTCTGCCTAGGGTTTTCTCTGAGTGCCAAGGTCCACCCTGACTGTGGTCACCCAACAAGCTGGAAATGGTGAGGGGTTCATGTTTTGCACCTGGAGTCACATGGAATGGAAAGTGGAAGTTGGTGTATAAGTGCCCCAGATCTCTTACCTTCTATGTGAGGTCACTGTGCATCTGTAAACCATTCCCCAAAGATGAATCAAATCCCAGTTGCTGGTAGTGATAACTTGCTCATTAATGTTTTTGTCTGTGGCTTTCTCTTCCCTGTCTCACCTCCTCAGTGTCTTGATAGTGTTCCCTGGGGCAACCTTTCAAATTAACTACTTGCACTTGACTCCTTGCCTAGAGTCTTCTTCTGGAGACATTCAAATGAAGGCAGGCTTCAACTCTTGCTGCTGCTCTGTTTTGTGTAAACGAGCCAGCTCAGACAGGGTGCTATTTGAAGAAAGGCAAATGTAGCCAAGATTAGATGGACCCCGCCAAAGAACATCAGGGACATAATAAGGATGCCAGGAGCCAATGTGGGAGCTTTTATAACAAACTGGAGCCATCTGCCAGCCTGTAATAACCAGAATATGAAGGTCCTAATCTGGGATGCAGTTAAACTGTTTACTCTCTGTTTGTGGTTATGTATTTAAAGCTTAACATGCTCTGAATGGTGGATTTAAATTCATAAGCACATTGTTTTACAAAATTGGCATGAAGTCTTTTTAATGCAATATGCAGAATATATTAGAAGGTTACGTCAAGACCTGGATATTTTCACTTCATTGTTATCCTTCTTTGTTCTTAAGGAAACATTGGGAGGACCACAGCTCTGTAAACATCTTGTGGGATACCCAGAACCTCCTTCCAAGCCATTTTCTGAGAGGCAATTTCCTCCTGTCCCATAAAAACTCCACAAAGCACCTCAGGCGAACAAGGAGGCATCGGGTATGTTTGTAAACTCCTAATACAGCAGACATTCAATTACACTGAATTCATCAAAACCCTAATTGAGACAGGAGCTCAAACCTTACAGCTTAATTACTTTAATTTTAGATGGGCGACAGACTTCCTCATGTACTGCCCTTTAAGCTGAAATGCATTAAAGAGAGGCCCATGGCTGTTTGCTGTAATTCCCAGCCAGTGAAAGTGCAGAACAGTATAAATAATAATGCCAAGTGATACCTGTGAATAGATTGATTAATCACTCATTTCCCAATTCCTGGTCTTTGTTGTGACATCCCATGGCACCAGCTCTGCTGTCTGGGAATGTGTCCCCCCCTGTGTGAGGCTAGACAACTTTCACTTCTTGCTGATTGTTCTTTTCTACTACTCACGAGACCGCCTAGGACCAAGCACTAGTCCTCTGATCTCATTATGTCAATATATCATTTCATTCTCATTTACAAGACCTTCTTCCTGACCTCTCTGCTCCCCACAATGTCTCTGATGGGAGCCACAGACACCCTTGTCAATCAGTCCATCAGCTGAGAGGCCAAACCTTCCCAGTGACCTAGGGTGGAATCTGGTAGTACGGACCTCAGGAGGAGTATACCAAGAGTTGATAAAAGTATCTAACTGGTTTTGACTGTCCTTGCAGACCAAGTACTATTTTTAATGTCAAACATGATAGGTTTTATCACCATGGCAACACTCAGAAGTAGGCACGCTTATACCCACTCTATAGATGAGAAGGATCAGGCTTCAGTAGCTAAAATAACTTTTCCAAAATCACTCAGCAAACAGTAGAGCAAGTATGTGATCCCAGGCCAATCTGATTCTTTGGCCCATGTTCCTCCCCAAATACAATTCTGTGTCTTCTACAAAGATGTGAGAGAATCTACAAAAAAGGCAAGTGTGGATGGCTTTGGAAATCTCCAAGTAGGCAGAGGATAAAAAAAATAATAATAAAGGAAGGGTACATCTAGGATCACCCTGATGGCTGCTTCCAGGAACAGCTCTGATTGCTACCTCTCTCCAGTCACATGGGGCTGTGAAACCAGCCAGCAAGGACCTGGAGAAGGTAGAAAGATGGATGCCAACAACCGGTGCATCAGCCATGAACAGGTGTTCTAGCCAAGCTCGTGATGAGCGGCACTGCTGATGAATTACACGCCACCAACACACTGCAGTCATTTCATAAGTAATTAGCTGTGTGGCCCTGAGTAGACATCACCCAGTCATTTGTTTCACTTCTTTGCATTATCTCTTTCCCTTCGGGCTTGCTTCAGAATCAAGCTGCAGGTACAAATGACTAATGAGCCAATGACAACGCTAATAACGGCCGGGCTAATAATCATACAGCTAATGGTGACGATGCTAATTAAGGAAGTGCAAACAGCAACAGCTTCCACTGGTGTGACTATTCATCTCTGGGAGGCAATGGTGAGTCGGTCAGGCAGGGCAGAGCCAGGGGAGAGTGACAGCAGCCAAGGCAGGCAGGCATGGGGCTCATTCTTTCAGTGGTGCTACTTACGTGGGAGAGTTCAAGACCAGCACAGTGTGCACTCGTTACATTTAACACAACGGGTCATTGAGAAAGCAGTATTCAGTCCAGAGAGTGGGACAGACCTCAATCTTCATGACCAAAGCACCTGCCCAGGAGCCCCGTGAGAGGCAGCCTGTTCACTGGGGAGCCCTGGAGCTGATGTCTGACAAGATCAAGGTGTTCTTCTGTCTGTCACTTGGAAGGAATAAACACAAGCAGGCCAACTGGACAAATCAGTTGGCATGGAAATGGTGGCAGTGAAAATGGGCCACAGAGAAGAACAGTGAACTCTACAGGAACTCTTGAGTGTACATTTGAGGGGCAGACATCATGGCATGCTCAGCAGCTTCTGAGAGACACAGAGGCCTGACTCACATGAGGGCCAAGGAAAGCAGCATCTGTCCTAGCCCTATATACCCACCAGCCACTTCCAGCAGGGCATGGCACAGACCTTGGTCAGGTTACTGATCAGGTAAAATGGATTACCAGGTCCCTCAATTTTATAAGTAGTCACCCCTGGAACACTAGAAATAGAAGCTACTGAGTCTTGGCAGTTTAGGCAGGAAAGTGAAGTTCTCTTTTCTGATGGCCATTTCTCTGAGGAAACTAGGATGTGAGAGCCACAGGGAAGCTGCATGCCCTGTGAACCTTTAGGCTCTGACCTTGGCTGCCCAATAGCCTCACACTGTGACTTCTGAATACATTCCTGAGATTATCCAAGAGACACTACATTGATAAAGGACAGTCGCCCCTCAGGATATCTTTGGCATTAGGTTAACTGAGGACTACAGGGCTCCTCTAGACTACAAAAGATTTAGTGGCAAGAAGAAAGGCAACATTCTGAATGGTAACAACTATGAACTCTTTTTTTTTTTCCCCGAGACACGGTTTCTCTGTGTATCTTTGGAGCCTGTCCTGGATCTTGCTCTGTAGACCAGGCTGGCCTTGAACTCACAGAGATCCACCTGCCTCTGCCTCCTGAGTGCTAGGATTAAAAGCATGCACTACCACTGCTGGGCTCAACTATGAATTCTTTAAGCTGAAAAACTTTGTCTCTTTTCTTCTCCCTCTTTCTCATTTATCTTATTTCCTCTGAGGCAACCATCACATTGGAAATCATTCTAGTGCAGAGCAGTAGCTCTCAAAATGGGAGTGGGCGTCCCATTTTCAAGTTCGCAGTTAGCATTGTCAGGCTGGTTAATTTCCTATGTGGAGCTGCAAAGTCTACTTTCCATCAATCTGGAAACCAAATAACGGTGGCTTCAGGAGTCTAATGGAAATCTTCAATTCTACCACTCAAGGCTCCAATGTGCGTAAATTCTAGCATGACAATCTCTTGCCTCAGCTTCATATTTCTATCTTCTTCACATGTCATGTACAACCATCACCAAGAAGTCATCAGTCTTACCTGCCCTGCAAAGAGCCCACAGACACCGATGATACATAGGATGTTGAACACAGCAGAGCCCACGATGGTGCCGACTCCCACATCACCCTTGGTGATGAAGACTCCTGAAACACAGACCAAAACCAGTCTGGCTGTAGTGGATCAGCTGCATTCCAAGGAGAACCTAAAGGTTATTTCCTAGTTCTAGACTATGCTCAGGACCCACAGGAAACAGATAACCATTGCAGGGAGCTTCTGAATCTAGAGGTGAGACTTTCCCTGAGTAGCACTGGCTTTGGGTCTAAGACGAGTTCACACACAATAAAAGGGTTGAACGACCACAGCAAAGTGGAAGGCTCTGCTTGGGGTCTGTGAGTTTCATTTTTTTTTTTTTTTTGTGAATTGCCAACAACCCAAATTTGAGGGCCTCCTTCCCCAGAGCCCTTTTCTCTCACATAGGGAAGGGCTGAGATAGTCTCCTGGCATCACCTACCTATGACTGATGTGAAGAGCTCCGGGGCTGAGCTGCCCGCTGCCATGAATGTAGCTCCTGCCACATCTTCACTGAGGTGGAGGCGCTGTGCAGGAACAAAGACAAGACAGGTGAGTTGGGATTTTACCTGGGAATACATGTGACTGTGGCTCCCTGGGTCCTAAGCCTTGAGAAGGGCAGCACTAGGACTTCAGAGGGACCCAGGGGCTGGGTTCAGTCCCTCTCACTGTCCTTCATTCAGAGCCTGGCCATTTCTGCAATCTGCTCATTACTCTCACTTGCAGGATCAGCAGGCTACAAGACTTCATTAGCCAAAGGCTCTACAGAAGACTTAGGGGTCCACAACTCAAATGTACCCAGGGGGCTGTTGTGCCAACGAGCAGGAGGGTGGAGTGGGGAGGCGAGAGCACCATGGGCAGTGGTGGGTAGTGATATCCTTTCTAATGGCAGCTCTGCTCAGCTCCCTAGAGTGTTGGCAGGCACTCTGATTTTAGAAGAGACGTGGATCATCTAGAGCTGTGTGCAAAGATCATGGCTGTTGCAGCGCTTCGGCTAGCTATCTCAAGCTCACAGCAGCCCATTTTCAAGCTCATACGTGTGCCTTTGGAGTCACCCTCTTGAAGCACAGTCCCAACCCTTGACCTTCAAACTCCAGGTGGCACAGCAGGAGGGAAGACTTGAGACTGAGTAGAAAAGTCCCAGATCTTTGGGGACACTCCTGAGTCCTCAGGTCACCCTGTGTGTTGAGCCAGAAGGTGATTTTTCAAGAGCAGAATACAAACGCACCTTGGTGGCTGGTTGGTGTGTTTAGCTTTTTGGCATTCCACCATGTCTCAGAAAGTAAGCTGCTGGCTGTTGGTAAGCACCCAGTTCCCTTCTGGTGTCAGGGCAGAGACTTCCTTTCCAGTTTCCAATGCCACCCCCTGTTGTTCTCAGTAGAAACAGTGGTTGCACTTCCCTGTTTGGCCACAGAGAGGCAGTATGGCCTTGGAGGAGCCTCTGAAAGAGGCATTCTCTTTGGGATCCTGGGTTCCTTGGCTCTGCACTCACAGTTAAGGTTTAAGGTTCACATGCGGTACTGAGGAGACCTTGAACTGGTACTCAACACTAAAAACTGTGGTTGGTGGGTAAGCCCTGGGCACTTGAGTCTCAATGGGTGGGGATGGCCAGAAGGCTCCTTGACACCTGAACCAGGAGTCTAGGAAGCTCAGCTCCCAGGAAAGCCCTGAGTTGCTGCACTTCCCTGCCTGAGTTCCACTAGCTGGTTTTCCTTGTTGCTTATGAAGATTAGTTTTACGTCCGGTTTCTCTCTTGTTTCCAAATCTCCTTCCTTTCCTCCCTCCTTCATGCTTAATTCACTGTGACCTGGCAATCCCTCACTGGACTCTTAGAATCACTAGTCATGAAGCCCTCTTGCCTCTACATTGCTAGCTGCTATATGGGAGGTGGAAGGAGGGAGAGTCTTCCTTAGCTTCATCCTTAGCAGAGAATAATTCCTGCATCCCCTCACCACAGCTGGACACTCTGGGCTCTCCATGAACAACAGGTCCTGCTCTTCCCATTTAGGTTCAGTGGTTCAGGCATTCTCCGTCTTTTTCTGAAATGCTTTGTCAACAAGACCTTTTCTCTAGATGAGGCTCCTTTGGTCCTTCCCTCCAAACAGCCCTGCCCTGGTACCATGGCATAATCCATCACTTGCTCCCTTCTCTCTGCGCAAAGTCCCCACTGGGCTCATGCAATCTTCTGTGAATACAGTCAGCCTTTGGGATCAGTGGGGATTAGTTCCAGGAATGCCTCCTTTCCCTGCTAGGACCCAGATACTCAAATCCAAGCACTGTTCAAGTTTCATATAAAATAGTGCAGTGTTTGCATATAACTTATATACATTCTCCCATATACTGCAAATCATCCCTACATTGCTTACAATCCCTAGTACTGTAAATACCAATCAATGTAAATGCCACATCAAATACTGTATTGTCCAGGGCATAATGACAAGGAAGAAAGTCTATATCTGTCCTATACTGATGCAACTTAAGAAATGTTTGATCCAAGGTTGAATGTTTAGATGTGGAACCTGCACATAAAAGGTGGGATGCTTCATTTTATCAGTGGTCTACAAGCCAGGGCACACAGGTTGGCTGGGACAGAGTCTAGTTCAGTGTTTACAGTACTTGAAGCAAGGCCTGTCACCCTCTTCCACAGCCTAGGAGGCCACTCTACTCCTTTTTTCAACTTGCACATCCAATATCTTCATTTCTGCATAAGCTCTGACAAACCTAAGGCTGCTTGCTACCTCCTGATCCCCAGGAATGCCACATCTTCCCCTTGCTGAGTCTTTGAAACACCTCTCTCCCCACTTTGCTTCAGTGTAGGAGAATCTGAGTTTGTCTATCTTCAGCAGACAAGGGACTTCTCAACATTCCAACACCTTTGTATGTTCCATGATGTAACTTTGAGGCTGTCTAAGATTTAGTGACTTATCTGACCTGTTGCTGGCATGCTGGGTCATCATATTGGCACTCCTTTCTCTTCCCTGCCCAACATTTTTCCTGGCTTGAACTCCCCTCCCCTGACTCAGCTATGATTTATTGAGTAATGTGGCTTTCTTTCTAGAATCATTTTTCACCAAAGTCCAAACAACATCCCTTTTAAGCATCTCTTCTTAGCTCTAGAGTTAATCTGGGAGCAAGCACTGAGCACACAGCATCACCTCTCTACAAAGAGATCAGGGAAAGCAACAATGGGGGTGTGGTTAGGAAGCCCTGCCAGGCCACAATGGGTGGTTCTACATCATGGCTCCCAATGGAACCCCAGGGAGATTTGAGCACAGATTCTCAGAGACATAAACATGGGGTCTCCAAGGAGATACAAACTCTGTCCTCATCCTACCCATTTCTACAGACACACCAGTTGCTCAGTAACTAGGGTGGCTTGAAGTACACGGAGCTGTACTCACAGAGATGGGCATGTAGCATGGCATGCTTTCTTGTAACATATTTTGCTTCTAAAACTGGACTTGGTTGAGAACAGAGAGCACTCTGGGAAGGGAGGCCCTTCATCTGCATTCCTCTTCCCTAGATAGCTGTGGATCCTAGAGGTGGAGCCAGTTCTGAACAAACCTGATATAACTTGTTGCAGAATTGCCAACAGGTATGATGATGACCCAGTGGTGTGCTCAGACTGACCTGGGCTCAGATCATGACTCCACTCCTAAACACCTGTGTAACCTGGGACAGGATACTCTAAGTCTCTGGGCCTCCGTGTCTTGATTCCTAGGAAGAGGTTGACTGTGGTCACTGGGTAGAGTCTTAGACGTGGTTAGAGGATGGGTACAGTCACACCACACTGACAGCAACACAGCCAGTTTCCTGCACCTCAATGACCCAGAAAAAATAGCATCTTAATCCCACTAAACATTCTCTTCCTTCTTAACTTTTTTGTTGAAGGCTTACTCCACCCTCTTCTGTTCTGATAGCTGTTTGATTGCTTTCTTTCCTAGGACATGCATGTTCTCAAAGGTTCTATGGGTTTCCTCAATGGCGGACACAAGTTGATATCTGTATTTATATTTATAGGACATTATATTTATCTGCCATTAACAACAAGCATGTCACATGGAAAGAGGCAGAACAAATTTGCTTTGCATAAGAATAAAGTACCAATTGGTGGTAAGTGGGCCTTCTTTATCCTCAATCACTGACTCAACTAATCTCAGAGGGAAAGTACTCAGGGAAAAATCCCAACATAAACCTGTATCCTTACCAAATACACACTGTCTTTTTCCTCGTCATTTCTCTTTGAAAAGTACACTTTGACAGACATTTACATAATACTGACATTGTACTAGGCACAGTCTAAAGAAGGTTTAAACTTTACAGTCCTCCACTACTTTAAGAAGGAATTATTCATTACAATTGGCTATTGTTATTTGTTTATATGCCTCTATAGAAAACATGTTTTCACCACCTGCAGCTTGTGACTGAACACTTTACTCATGGGACTATTAACCCTCAGAGTATAAATTGTCTGATGCTCTGAATAAAGTTGGCTACTTCATGGAAAAAAAAAAAAGGGAGTTGAACAACCAAGGATTTGGACCCAATCTGCCATGGAGACTGAGGGATCATAAATGCCCCCACTACAGGGCTGAATGCTTCCTTGCTTTGACACAAGGTGTGCCTGTTCCTGGGCTGGATCACTGTGACAATCGCTTCTGCATTAGAGAACTGTGCATGCCAGACACTACCCTACTTTCCTTAATCTACTGTCACTGCGAAGAGGAACACACTCCCAGGACATGTCTAGGGTTACCGTGCAATGACTGTTTATTTCCAAATACAAAAGCAAACACATATCCAGAGCTTAGAAGAAACTGCTTCGGTTAATAACCTTCTAAGTAAGATTTCTAGACTAGCATCCTCAGCAATACCTGTGACCCAATTAGAAATATAGATTCTGACTGCCTTTTACGTTGGTCTTTGGGACCTATGGAATCAGGTACTGTGGGTGGAGCAAGAAGAGGTCACAAGGCTTGTTACTGGACTTTCAGGTAGGACCTGTGTCTGGAGACTGCCTTCTGAAAACTCAGATAATGAAATAAAAACAGTAAATAAAACAAAACTCAAAGCTTGCATCTAAGAAAGATACATTTCAGGGCAGACAGCAAGATGAAAGCGACAAGAAATGAGAGCTTTCTAGGTAGGGTGAGCATTAAAGAAGCCTTTTTAGGTTTATTTATTTATTGCATGTGTGTGCGTGCACATGTGCCTATGTGTGTATTTGTGTATGCTTGCATATGTGTGCATACCTATGCATAGGTGAGGATGCCAGGGCACACATGTGGAGGCCGGAGGACAACTTGCTGGAGTCTCTTTTCTCCTCTTTGCCCAGCTCTCTTGCCCTAGAGCCTGCCAGGCCTTCACCCAGAGTATAAATAGAGAGCTAAGCGTGAGGGAAACATGTAGTGGTGATAGGTTCTTACCCTAACAGGATCCCAGAAGGAAGAAATGGAGGAAAGGAAGGCGGTGGGAAGGATAGGGACCAAGAAGCAGCAGAATTGAAAAGGGGGGGGCGGGGAACAGGACACAAAGTATGACTCTCCATGTCTGGGGGGCCGATTGTGGGTTTAACACTCATGGACCCAGAATTATTTGAAAAAACTATTTGCATCTGCAAGGAACACACATCTTTGGTTTTGTCATTATTCCCTAAACAACACAGTGAACATCTGTCTCCACGGGACTTACATCACCATAGTAAAGCACACAGGGGGTACACGCGGGTTGTTTGCAAACACTACACCTTACTACACACAGTTTATGCGCTGGAGCATCCACACATTTTATGTTGCTGCAGGACATTCTGAAGTATCCCCACAGACACCCAGAGGGGACTGTAGAACTAGCAGTAACAGCAGATGTAATGTGGGTTAAAGTCTGACCATTCCCCGGGTTACCAAACGTCACGCAGACTGAGCTAACACAGTTCTTCTCTTTCAGTCATTCAGGTGCTTACTACCTCTGAGACTCCCCAGGACCTCGGAGAAGAGGCTAGAACATGGCAGGACAGAGTCCTCACCCCACGCCCCTCTCAAGCACAATGGGAATGTACCCCCACATACCTCACAGATCTTTTCCAAGGATGGGACGAAGAAATCATCACACACGATGGCGAGCGCATAGAACATGTACATGGCCTGGAAGAAAGGAGAGAAGAAAGAATTACGAGTCAGGCAGAGTCAGGGGGAAAGGGCTGGGTCATTATCTCCTCTAATTAATATCCTCTGTTATCATAAATTTAACTTCTTATTCAGAGTAAGTAAAAGGTCTTTGCAATTCCTGAAAGACCTGTGGCCTGGCTTTAGCTCCATTTTTGACCTGAGTACCTACTAATGGCCTCTTGTCCCCCTTCTAAAACTCCAAAAAGATGGTGGGCACCAGCTTCAAGACCTCTGCACTTGCTGCTTCTACCCAGAGCACTCTTCCCCTCGGATATACCATTGTCTCACTCGGCCATGCTTTTCAAATGCTAACCTGACTCCCTGCCCACCTTTTTCTCTATACTCTCTCATCTTGACTTTTTGGGGTAGATTACAGATTAGCTCTATTAGGCTGCTGTCAGTGTCCACCACCAGAAGTTCTTGAGGAGATGAATGTCCTCTTGTATTTATGTCCTCAGAAGTCACCCCAAGGCTGCCCCCTGAAGGCATGAGTAGCTAGCTGACCATATCCCAGTGAGCTTCCTTACTACTTGGTCCCTGTGCAAACTTGCTTCCACACTGTGGTCAGTTATTACTAGGGTATCCCTAGAATTTCACCATCTAGCCAGAGATTGTCTTTTTCCTTATCGAAGGTATCAATGAAGCAATGACTGTTTGTTTGGATTCCAGTGTTGAAAGACCACCCGACATACACCTCTCACTTCTTCAGGGGACCCCAGCACCTTCACATATTCACAGTGCCTCAGGAAGAAGGTGTCTCACCCTTTCTCCAGGATTACTGATTGGCCAATCACTGTGCAGTATTCCTAGTAGAGGTGGCTATTGGTTTAGAGGTAGGCATGTGACTTAGGCTCGTCTAATCAGATGAAAGGAAAGAGTTATCAACTTTCCAAAGAGGGTCGTTTCTCCCCTCTGTTGCTAGCTGTGGAGAGGAAGTATGGGATTCTTAGAGTGAAGTTGATTCTGAGTTGGAAAGCAGCAGAGTCCTCAATGCCATCATGGAGCCATGGATCATGTGGCATTAGAGCCCACCATGCCTCTGGGCATCATAGTATACCAGCAGCATTGCTTGTGCAGTTTGATTTAGAATTTCCCAGGATTTGTAGCCTAAAGTATTTACCAGTGCCTGCCCAGTTTCCAGCATCTTCCCTAGTAGATTCATTCTTGTCTTCTATTATATTTTCCCATTGATTACTACTTCGCAGCATGGGCCCCCAGTCACAAAGGGCACAAGCATAAGACACAGGCCAGCTGCCAGAACATGCCACTTCTTGTCTCAGAATGATAGGTGGGCAGAAAGACTGTTTTAAAGGGCCAGGCAGAGATTAATAGAGAATATAAATACCCCTCAAGCCTGTATCTGCCAGAAGCAGCAGTCACATAGAAGAGAGCCTGATAACGGTGCTACCACATTAAGAAGCTGAATCAAAAGATGCAACAGGTTCATGTGTATGACACACACACACACACACACACACACACACACACACACACACACACCATCATTAGAACACTTGTCTCAGCTCAGTTTGAAACCAAGTGGATGTTCCAGCTTTTGCACTTCACCTGTTAATGGAGTTTCTGTTGCTCACAGCTTTCCTTCCTGGGGCCCTCTTCTGCAGTTCTAGCTAGAAATGAGCTCAGGCTTTTGAGTCCTGGCCAGTGCACTAATTTAGTCCCCTGTGTCTCTTTGTATGCACTTGATTTCTTTCCATGTGTATGTGTTTGTTCTCTCCCAGAGGACCCGGAGATTCTCAAGTACAATGTAACACCCCATTCTGTGGAAATGTTACACAAAAGCACAAAGATGATGTGTCCTAAACTGCGGACTACACTAAATTATCAAAACCTACCAAAATACACCACAGGGGATGGTTAGAACAACTATGACTCATTTGGTGCAATGCTTTCCAAAGAGATTGTGTGAATGTACACTTAGTGGTAAGAAACCGCATCTACACTCCACTGTTACACGAAAATGTTAAAAATTATACAGTCTCTCTTTTGTTAAACTGTTTAGGTGTAGGTGTGGACCAACTCACATACATAAGTACATTTGCATATGAGTTGGCCATGCTGTCAAAGTAATAGCCATGTTTCTTCATTGGAATCAATATATCTGTATTTTATAATCATTAGCTATATTTTCTCCCTAAATTTACATTTCTTGTGTGATTTGTGTAGGCGGAAGGAAATTTTAGAGGTAATTTTTAATACTTTGCTAACCTCTGAGAAGCCAGGAAGAGTGGTACCCTGAGAAGTCTCTAAAATCATTTTTTATTGCTTGATATATTCATAATCTACACAAAGTCATTTGCCCATGGCATTTTTGAATATGTCAAACAAAAAAATTAATGCTGTATTTTATAGCACTCTGGATCTGCCAGAAATACATCCTCAAACTGTAATAAACTCAAACCTCCTTTTGCTGTGTGACTTGGCTGATCCAATGACATGCAGGTTTTAACATTATCCTTGAAAGGACATCCAAATTAAGTAATTGAAATACAGATCAACACATCTGTGGATTAACCAAGATCTAAATAAGCTGTCTATCACTGACACAGTCAGCTCACTGGAGCAGCTGGTGCTGCTTAGAAGTCCATGCGCCCTCTCAGTAAGAGCATGTTCCCATATTAAGTATTGATCTCGTTTCAAGACAAGAACCTCCATCCAATATTGTAACACTGATGCTTGGGCTAGGATGAGAAATGAACAGATCTGCCAAGCTCTCAGTGTTTTCAAGGGCGATGGCTATGGAAAGCCACACTGATTTCGGTTCACAAGATAGGATGAGGCGAGGTGAGGATACCCCCTGTCAATCACCCTGGGCCAGCACATCAAGAGATGCTATGAAGCCTAAGAGATGTGTGGAGGCGCCTTGCCTGTCCTAGGGCGCTTTCTGGCATCTCTCTGTGTTTGTGTGGGGGATTGCTTCTGTGGTTATAATTCCCTGTACATCTCTCCCATGAGGCCCACAGGAAAACAGGTCCCCACCAGGAAAATAAACAAAATGCATGAACTAAAAGAACAAAGGACCCAAACAAAGGCTTGAAGTCTAGATGTATGGTGCAGAGCTCTTACAGCAAGTGTGGCATCTATGGGGCTGTCCATGCAACTGGCACAAATCTTTGCAGAAGACTAAAGGACTTTGAGATTCATTTGCCCAGGCCTGCATTTCCAAAAGATAGAGGATATCATCAAAGAGGAGAATAATGATATTTACCACTGTGTGCGATCCCACCCCAGGTCCTTTACAGAACTATCTCCCTTAGTTCTTTTGGTACTTGTGGGAGGCAGGCAGTCTGTGGGTCCATTTCTCAGACAATTCAGGGAGATATAATAAGCAAATGGCAAGGCTTATATTGAACCTCAGGACCCTTTCCACCCTTCTCTGAACTCAGCTCTCTCTCACAGGTCCATTCTCACTCATGTTGCCTCTACTCCTTCTTCTGATTTCCAGCTCACCTTCTGTTTTTCTGTCTATCCAACCTTGTAGAAAGAGAAACATGAGCCCCAGCCATCTAATCTAGGGCTGCCTGTCAGAGTCGCTGACACTTTTTAGTGCTATTTCTTTTACAAGGTAAAATACAAGACAGATCTGAAATCTGAACAAGTCAATGTGAGGTCTGGAGTAGAGATAATGGGTGTGTCTAGTCAAGGGGCAGATCATCTCTAGAACTTTAGCTTGAGTCTGAAGATCGCAGGGTCTTCTCTTTCTTGGTGTCTGGGAGAGCTGTCAGAGTGGGAATCTACATGTTGGCATTGATTGTGCACAGTCTGGGAGTATGAATGAGTTTTGCTCATGTATCTAGCTTCCCTTTTCCTGAATGGCTGCCGTACCCATCATGTATTTGTATCTGCCATATTCCAGGCTGGGCTGGCACAGAATGACTTCTGTGAAGCGAATGGATCCCGGAACAGCTGGTGTCACCACTGAGATCCAGCAGAAGAAATGTCTGGAGCCTTGGAGGATACCCCGAGAGGTGAAGGGCCATATTAACCTTCAGATATGACATTTCCACATTGCGTGAATTCAAGCGATTCTTCTTACCCTATGTAGCCACCAATGTGGGACCAATCAGTGTGTCATGCAGGTGGCTTACAAGGTTGTTTTGGGAAGTACATGGGGAAAAATGGTCAAAGGTGCCTGGATGTAGTGACACATCTCATATACCATCATTACTGTTGCAACGTTGGCCGTGATGTGGGTACACGGCTAAGCCAGCTGGCCCTCTGGAGGAAAAAGCACATGCAACATTGCCCTTCACTCTACTTGTTCTTGCCAAGCCTGTCAGAGATCAGGTGACAAAAAGGTAACTCTCTGGTACAGACCAGCTGCAACTGGCCAAACCCAACCTAAGTTCAACAAACCAACTGAGGACATTTGAGTCAAGTTTTTTGTATGTGGCAATAGACACAGATAAGGTGACAAAGACAGTCACAGTGAACACAAAATCATGACCGATTACCCAGAAGGCAGAGTTTCAAATTTCTTAAGAGACAAAATGACAGAGAAGAACTTCCAGGGGCAGCGAAGATCACAGGTTTTCCTTCTCATTGACATAGTATTCGTGTGCTTAAAGAATATGCTACTGAGAGACCACCCAAAGTGAATTTTTGCTGAGGACATCAAACTTTAGGCTTTAAAGAGTTCTTTATTAATTTAACAGTATTGTGTGGGGTCACCAACTCAAAGCCAGATGGCCTGGCAGGTAGGAGCTCTAAGATTTAATGAGTCATTGTCCTTGGGCAAACAAGAATGATTTGAGGTCCAGTTTGGAGAGCAGAAGATTAGTGGCTCCCCTAAACTCAAGCTGAAAGAACCATAGGGTTGAGCTCTGTAACACAGTTATCAATTTTGATGGCCTATCCATAGGCCATTCAGGCTTTAATCTTGAAAATAATATCAATGTTGTGCTGATTAATATCTTTTGCCTTCTAGTGTCCCTAGAACTAGCCATGGCCATATGACACTACTTTGGTCAATTCGAAAAGGGCACAGATTCAATTCAAGTCATCCTTTTTTTCTTCCTTTAAATTTTAATTTGATGTCTGGAGTGGCAGCAGCCATTGTATAACTATGAGGTAACAAGCACATGATAAGGATAGCCAAGACCCAAGGGCACCAGGGACCACCAGAACTAATTCCCCTTGTATTTACTTTGTGAAAGATAGAACTCATCACACAAGTATGAGGAACTAGGTTTGGACCCCAGATCTCACATAAAAAGTCATGTGTGGCATGTGCTTGTAAGTCATGCTGTGGGGCTGACGGTGGATATGGGGGTGTGGGTAGAGGTAAGGCAGGAAAACCACGGGGAGGGGCTTGCTGACTGCGAGATCAGCTGCAGGATCAGTGAGAAATTCAGCTCAAGGGAATAAGGTGGAGAGAGATAGGGCAGGCCATTGGGTACCCCCCTCTGGCCTCTGTGTGTGTACCTGTAGATACATATGATCACACCCATGCTCACAAACATATTCACATCCACCCCCCACAGCCCACTAACTGCAGCAGCAACAGCAGCAACAACAACAAAAAACTGAAGAACTTTGGCTACAGTGGTTAAACTTAAAAAAATGCCCAACATAACAAGTGATGTTTGTGGATTGTGACTTAATGGAGGTGAACAGGCTGTAGCTGAAATGTTGATATCCATAAGTGTTTCTGAATCGTGGGGAAAATGTATTTGAGCAGTGTGACTTTCACCCTGCTGTTTTATGTGGCATCTCCAGTCAGCAGATTTCACAGATAATTTCCTTTTACTACATCATCTGCCCTCCTGTCTCTGTCTCTCGATTCCATGAATGAAGAACTGGGGAACACTTCATAGGGCTGGTCTGCGGAGCTCTTGCCTGGCTAGAAATTGCTCTAAACCTCCCAGAGACTGTGGTTCACTAATAAAACAGCAGTTTTCCTCTCCCCGCTCCCGTTTCAAGTGCTCATAGGATTGGGATTTGAAAAAGAATATGATTTCTTTTAAAAGTGTTTTCTTGGTGTTATGGGGTTGGCAAGACGGCTCAGTCAGTGAAGTGACTGATGTGCAAACACAGGACCTGAGTTCTGATTCCCAGCAAGTATGTAAAGGTTGTGCATGTCAGTGCACATCTGCAATCCTAGCACTGGGGTCAGTGTGTGTGTGTGTGTGTGTGTGTGTGTGTGTGTGTGTGTGTGTGTGTGAAGATGTGGAGTCCTGGAGCTTTTTGCCCACCAGGCTAATGGAATCAGTGAGCTAAAGGTTCAGTGACCTTGCCTCAAAAATAAGGTGGAGAAGGCTGGGAGACGATATCTGACATTGACCTCTGGCTTCAGCATGTTTGTTCACACATGTATATGCATACCTGCATACTTATGTGCACACACCCATATGCCCATGTACACATACACTGTATGCATACACATAAAAATAACTAAATACATGAAATAGTTTTCTCATAACAAGGTTTTTGTCTCTTGGACTCATGAAACTAAAGTAGACCTGATCCTGTGTCTACTGTTGACTCTGGGACTCTAGTGACCACAAAGAGACAGACTTAGCCTCACAGAATAGATGCAAGTTCCAAATAGGAGGGCTAGGGAAATAGTTTTGCAGGGAAGGAGAATACAGCTGATGGACACTGGTGTTCCTTCCTTATCTTACTATTTTCTTCAAGCATAATGTAGAACACCACTTAAATTTCCAACATCAGACTCTGCTTCAATGTGGATAAGAAGTGCTGGATAATTAATTAACCCCCTGTGAAGCCCTCAAGCCCACAAAACCTATGGGAATTGGTATATCAGTGCCTAGCTCCCTCATACTCTGGGTAGGGTAACTAGGAGGCCAGTTCCCAGATGGATGGAGTGTCACATGCCCAGAGGGTGGTATGCTTGTTCATGTACCATTCATCAGCATCCTTCCTTTCCTTGCTCCACTTTCTAGTCCCCAGCAACATCAACTTCTACCACAAATAACCATTTATATTCAAATCTTTGCCTCAAGGTTGTTTCCAGACAGTCCAAATTAAAGTGAAAGGGGAGTGAGGTAAGGGAGAATGTGGGAGGAATAAAATTCAAGGGACATCAAGGCAGGCCACTTTCTGAAACAAGGTCTTCCCTAAAGTCTAGAGGACTCTTCTGAATGTCGCCCATGGTCATTAGTCAGCTGGCATTTGGAAGGTCTTTGAAGCCATTCAGGGCCTTGGATGATGATGATGATGTTGATGATGATGATAATGATGATGATGATTCTCCTTATTCTTCAGTAATTTTATTGAAAATGATTTTTTTCATATCTGATCACAATCTTCCCCCAAACTTCTCCCAGATTCTCCCCACCTCCATAAACCCACACCCTTTCTCTCTTTCTCTCATTAGAAAACAAACATGCAACTAAACAAACAAACAAACAACCCAAAGGACAAAACAAAAAAGAGGTCAAGAAAAAGCCGAAGAAACACACACAGACACAGAGACACACACATCCCCACACATAGAAATTCCACAAAAGACACTACATCCAAAACCATAATAGTTAAGTAAAAAAGACTTGTAAGATTTAAAAAAAAGCAGGGGAGGGGCTTGGATTCTAATGGAAGGGATTATATGTTAAGACACTTGCTCCATTAACACAAATTCTATGACTATTTTACTTTAAAGGAATTTCAGTATGCTTAGATGTCCTAGATTTCAGCTGGGGCACATTTATTTATTTATTTATTTATTTATTTATTTATTTATTTATTTATTTATTTATTCTTTGTATCTTTTATATCATACCTCCCAATCCCATTCATCTCCCTGCCCGGCCCCCAGAATAAAACAAAATAAAATTTAAGAGGAAAAAAGGAAAAAAAAAGGGGGTGAGGGAGAAAGGGAAAAATCTCATGATGGAAGCTGTAGTGTGACACAGTAAACTCCTTTATCCATCTATTTTTACATGCAGGTGTTCATCACATGGTTCAAGGCCCCTGGTCTCTGCTACAATCACTGATGTTGAGCCCTCACTGGGACTCTTTCCTGGACATCCTGTTGCTGCCCTGTGTCATGGAGATCCTATAGCCCTGGGTCCACAGGACAGACCCGAACCCTACCCCCACCCCCATGCTCCAGCCAGATCACAGATGGGGTGGATATTGGGGTAGGCCAACACATAACCCTGGTTCTGGGCCTGGGAAGTTGCAGGGTTGGTCAGTCCACCAGCTCTCCCCGTGACTTTACCACCAGGGTGAGCTCTCCAGCATTGCCCTGGCTAGTTTACCCTTTGCAGAGATGAGCAAGGGGCAGGGCCAGTTCTCCTATTTTCACATCCTCAGGGTTGGTTCTCCCACACTTACACCTTCAGGGCCACCTCTTCTGTGTTGTTCAGGTGAGGTGTAGGGTCCATTCTCCTGAGTGCTGGAGCTGAGGAGGAGCAGGGACAACTCTCTCCATCTTATTACTTCAGGGCCAACTCTCCTACCTCCCTCAGGCATTGATGGGGGGTGGATCTCTCCCTACTCATGTCACCACATGACAGCTCTCCCATGCTCACAACTCCAGGGCTGTCTCACCTCCACCTCCACCAACAAGGTCAGCTCTACTGTGCTGCCCAGGAGAGATGCAGGGTCCACTTTCCTAAGAGCTGCAGCTGGTAAAGGGGAGAGTTAGCTTGCTAATCCGTCTTGAGCAGAAAGGGGTAAGGGATAAGAGGGTGCATCTCTCCCCTACCTACACCACTACATGACAGATGAGTAGTGGGGACAACTCTCCCACACTTACAACTTTGGGGCTGGCTCACCCACATCTCTGCCTATAGGTTTGACTCTATTGTTCTGCCTAGGTGAGGTGCAGGGCCTGTTCTCCTGGGTGTTGCAGTTGGTGTGTGTGTGTGTGGGGGCAGGGACAGCTCTCCAGCTCTTATGACCTCAGGGCCAGCTCTCCCACCTGTCTCAGGTGTTGATGGGTGTTGGGGGGCATCTGTGCCCTGCCCATGCTGCCACAAGACAGATGAATAATGGGGATGGCTCTCCCATGCTCACAACTTCAGGGCTGGCTCACCCATACCTCCGCCAACAGGGTCAGCTCTATTGTGCTACCCAGGTGAGGTGCAGGGCCTGCTCTCCTGAAGGTTGCTTGGCTGGGACATCTTACGGGTAGATAATTTGCTCTGGTTTGGATCTCAAGCACTACAACAAATAAATGAATAAATGCACTACAATAAGTGAGTGGGTGAACAAACAAATAACAAGATCCTCAGTTGTATTTGAGTCTGTTCAGTGTCACAGGATCACAAGTCATTTGTTGTGGAGCCTGGAGACGAGGAATGTGCTATCTCTGGGGAGATAGTTGTGTAGAGAAAGAACCTGCTAAGCACTTCCATATTCTTTTGCTTCCTTCTGTCTTCTCTCTCTGCTCTTTTTACTCCACATGACTTTGTCATGCTGGCCATTCCCTGAACTATTGTCTCTTGTGTCCATTTACTTCTCTACTGCCCCAGCTGGACATCACCTGAAGGAAGGTCTGGGAGCAGATGGGTAAGGCTAGGATGATGCACATGGTGACACTGGTTTGCAGGGTGCTGTGTGTGTGTCAGCCATACCCTTTCACAACTTGTAGGAAGGGACACTGGACATCTTCCAGCCTCATGATTGGGAACTGAAGATCAGGGAAGTTCAGGGACTTGGCTCAGGCCCCACAGCTAGCATGAAGGATAGTCAGGGCATGAACCCAGGAACCCCCCCCCCCCCAAGTGCATACTCTCAATTACCAGGCCATAGGGCATCTCAAGAAGAGGATTGTTAACCATTGCTTGTGCCCCCCTGTCTGAATTTATATCTCCTCTGTGGAGATCTCCCTTAAGACAGGGGCCCTAAGCTGGGTCAGCACCCAACTTCCCAAGGAAGTTTTGTTAATACTTTTTTTTTTTAAATTAAATCTCTTTTCTTGATCAACATTGTACTGATAAGGTAAAATATGATTGTGGTGTGTGTGTGTGTGTGTGTGTGTGTGTGTGTGTGTGTGTGTGTATGTGTGTGTGTGTGTTTGTTACTGGGCTTATTAGCACCTGGTAGGCAACTGCTTGGCCCCTGAGCTAAATCCAAAGCCTCAATACTTTGAGTCATGTATTGGGTAATGATCACCTCAGGATAATTAGCATATCTATCATGTTACACGTTTGTCATTTTAACATTGTGAATACACAAATGATCTCTCCTACCTTGGCACATGCCACACATTGTTGTTGACTCTGTTCTCCCTGCTATGCCATTTTTTTCTCCTCATTAAATTCTCAGTGGAATTTAGCATTTTCCTCCTGAGTATAGGCCTGAAGCCACAGTAGGAACAGCAAGATCTAGATCTAGGTCCTCAGTGGAAGTCCCCAGATCTTTCTCACTCCTGGGTAGCAGGCTAAAAACTACCACCTGTAACATCACTCTTTCCAAAACAGGCTGGTGGAGACCTGATGATAGATCTTCTATCTAATACATGAACAAAAGATCACATGTAACTTTATTACTGTGCCATGTATACAATGTGGGCTCCCAGTAGATCTTAGGAGATCTATTTTGTGAAGCCTAAGCTGAGGCCCAGGAATCTGCATTTCTAACCAGTAGCAGGTAGTTCTGATGCAGGTAGTCCAAGGGAACACAGTGTATTCTCTGCTCCTATAGGATCCTAGGATCCTCTTCTTGCTCTGTGATTAAATATCTGCTATGAATCCCCTTCTTGGCACTCACCACTTTGGAGCAACTCCCTTCCTGCTGCTTACACATGATTCAGGCCAAGGTAAGAGCTCCCCACAACTGCAAGGTTTTGGGTACCCAAACAATTTTTGCTGGTTGCCTTATCAACCTATCTTTCTACTTCCCCTCTTCCTGTCCTGCCTTTTACTGTGTAAGGACTTGGAACCCAAGTTAATTGGCATCATTATGGTGGTGGCTAAATGCCCTAGCAGACTGGTACCCTGAACTTAGATTTGGACAGCTAGTTAAAAGCCACAAGAACTTTCTCAGGGTAGAACCACCTCCTTATCTGTGCATCTTTAGTATGTCCAAACTAGTCCCATAGGATTTACTTGCAATAGTGTTGATGAGCTACATTGAACCACGCTGGGAATATACCCAGATCCTTCCTGAGATGGGTACAAAGAACTAACAAGCTGGATGGTTCGGGTGGGTGGGGGTCCAGCCTCGAGCTGGGTGTATAAATGAATAAAGTCAACAGTCCTGAATTGTGGGGGGCATAAATTCTTACTTTTACCTTGCTGCTTAGCATCTAGTATAGCAAATTAAGCCAGACTCTCTCTCTCTCTCTCTCTCTCTCTCTCTCTCTCTCTCTCTCTCTCTCTCCCTCCCTCCCTCTCTCCCTCTCTCCCTCTCTCCCCCCTCTCTTTTTCCCCACACAAGAGATTTATTGGGTGGGAAAAAACCAGGAGAGTGGCTGCCTCTGCGAGAAACAGCAGCAAACTGAACAGGATACAGGACTTACATAGAGCTTCTTGGGAAGGGGGTGGGACTTTTCAGGGTGGCTCTTTCCAGGGTGGAGATTGGTGGAATTTCATGCCCATAGATTGGGCTTTTTATTCTGTAGGATGTGGGCAGGGTCCAGCAGTTAGGGCAGTTAGAGTGTTCTGCCACACTTCCTCTTACAGCACTTCCAACATCACACTACTTCAATGACAATGCATTAGAATAATTACCAGATAATTACTATGGACTTTTAAGTAGAAGATTCAATATCTCTCTTGTCAGGCAATTAGCTTGGCTGGGCACATGGACTCTTTTCTCCTCTGGTTGATGTTGGCTGGCTTGAAATTCAGCAAGAGTTCAGAGAAACTGGTAACTCAGTGCACGATTTCTGCTCTCACTATGTCCTTGCAATCTGTTTGGCCGGTATAACCTTAAGAAGCAATCAAGGTTCAAGAGAAAAGTGCTCCTAAACCTCTCTACTTAAACCCTCTCTGTTGTCAGTGAGGCACTTGGAGGTGTTCTCGTGGTTAATGAGAAGGATGGAGTTTCTGTAGTTTGTAGATGCTGACACCAGCAACTGGAGACATGGCTGCAAGGTGGAGCGCTAAGACTTAATCAGGCATTCAGTTACCATCCCCAGGGCTTAGAGAAAGCAAGAATCAGTGTTGCAAGCAGGAAGCCAGGAGATCTTTAGAAGGCATATAGAGATAGAGCACACTAGGACACAAGAGAGAGGAATGCTGAGGGTAGAGAGGTTATGAAGCCTACTGGAAGACAGCTGTATCTTTGAGATTTTACAGTTCTTGCTTATGCTTTACAAAACCACAATAGAGGGAGCTTGCTGGCTGAGTACTGCTCTTGCTTATTATAAGGAAGTTAGAGGAGGCATCGAGGGTACCACAGTCAGGAAGCAGGAGGACGCCACACTCACAAAGATGGAATCAGAAGCCTGGCTCATTCTTCAGCTGTATGATACTTACTAGGCTTTCACTCTTTTCTTGTCTGTAAAATGGGAAAACATAATATTATCTGTCTTATTTGGTGGTTTTGAAACCAGACAATGCATATAAAATTCTTAGCGTAATAGTTAGAATGCTGTAAGCATTCCAAAAGTGCTAGACAGTACTGTTGATGGGGGAGGGCATTATTATCTTAATATTTTAGAAAAGTGGAGCCCACAGACTAGAAGAGACTTTGAGAAGTGTTTGTATTCTCCCTTATACTCCCTTTCCTCACAAGGAATGACCAAGAGGCTTGTTGCTCTCTAGTTGTGGTGGCTACTTCCATAGGAGCAACCACACATGAATGAATAGTTTGCCAGAGTTTGGTTTCCTTTTCCTCCTTTGTCTCATAAGAGTTGATGCCCATCCAAAGAAGTCCAGCCCAAGTTTCACATTCCAACAAACACATGATTTAAGAGTCCCCAGTGGTCAATGGAGATGGCCAACTCAATGGGAAAATCCAAGCCATCCTGGATCCAATGTGAACTGCAACTGAGAAACAGATGGTGTCTAAATCTAGACCCATCTGCTCCACATCTGTGGGATGTTGTCCCAGAGGAGAAGACAGAGCTGTGGCCAATTTCTACTTTGCTCCAAGAAAGATTGGACTGTTGAATTGAAGAAATCATCTTCCTTGTCATGATAAGATTTTCTCTAATCTACCCAGCCACAGAAACACTGGGTCAGATGTGTAAAGGCAGTAGAACTCAACTCACTACCACAGCTCACGATATTGACAGTGAGGGAGGAAAGTGTGCAAGTATGACTGGTCTACCAGTTTGTTACATGTTCCTTGCCTCACCCCTTTATTACATATAATTTTGATAATTAAGGAGCTTAGATGGGGAAACTATTTCATTAGTTTCATGAGAGTCTATTACTGATATCAATACTACTTAAAAACAACATAGTAGGAATCTTCCTTCTTTGAAACAGTCTACTAATTGATGGAAGAATGATTGTCATGGTTGCTGGAGGGAGTGTTTTACATTATTCAATGGACACCAAAGGTGCCTCTTCTCAATTACAATTCTCAGTGAGTTTGTACAGACAGGGACTGATGTCTTTGACTGTGGCTCTTGGGAAGTAGTGAGGACATATGGGTGATAATCCAAAGCTTGAAAAGTTGTGTGATGTGTGGAGTAGATACACCTCTTGGCCCATTTCAGACAATGACGAGCTTCCCATCTCACCTATGGTTCTGTTTTTCTGCCTAAGACTTCTACCAATGCTCTAGAACGCGTCCCTCAGTTCATCTCTAGGGAAGTCTAAAAGTGCCAATGTCTTAATAACCTAGGGACAATTACCACCAAAGTGAAGTAGGCATCAGTGAATCAGTGACCCAGTCTTCTTAGCCCTCATTGGGTGAGTTCCAAGTTGTGGTCTGTAGAGAGTATGCCCCAGAGAGTTCTCAGTGGGATCAAGTCCAGTTCCCCACAGTTAGCCAGCTATTTAATTTCCCACTCTTTGGCTTTCCCTTTCTTCCTTTCTTTGTCTCTTTTTTCTCAATCTCTCCAGTTTGATTTATGGAGATTAGTTCAAACAAACAAGCTTTATGTGGTGTTGTGCTGGAGCAGGGTTGGATCAGTTCAGGAGAGCCAATCATCAAGATTTCAGAAATTTTGTTAGTTGCTATAACACCAATACCTTGAAATTGGCATGTTGCATTTACACCCTGGAAATTCATGAACACTAATAATTAGGGCTTTTAAGAAAGTCTTAGCTTTTTAAGGAGAGTTAGTACTTATGTATTTACTAGCTCACTCCTGTCTTAGTCCAAGCCCTGTCTAGAGTTTGCAAATTAAGAGTGTCAGGAGCAACTGGAGTCATTTCCCAGGAGAGAATTAGAAGTTTCCAGGGTTATTACAAACATTTCTTCATGGGCTAAAGATTAATGATTCCAAGTGCAGCGAGCCGTAGAAGACAGTTGGCTCTGAGATTTAGAATTAAGTGAGCAGGAAGGTAAATTAAAAGGAAGAGATAGGTGCTAGGAGTTCTTGCCACTGGAGCATCATTCGAGAAGAAAACATACAAGAAAACATTTATGACCTTGAGTTACACAAAGACTTGTTAGATAGGACACAGAAAAGAAAGCACCAGAAAAGGAAAAAAAAATGATGGATAAAACAAATCAGATTATGTAAAACATAACAATACAATACAATGAAACCTTTACTTTTTAGAAGATCCTAAGAAAATGAAAACGGCAGGCCTAAAGTGGGAGAAAATAGTGGTGAAATGTATATCTCATGAAGTACTTATATTCACCACACATGGAGACCATGGATGAGTCCAAAACAAGAGTAACACAATGAAAAGTGAGCCAAATAGTTCAGCAGACACTTCCTGAAAGAAGACAAATGGAGGAAAAAGAACCTAACAAAGACACAGTCAAAGTCATCAGTCATCGGGGAAATGCAAATCAAAACCACACAGAGCTTCTGTTAGAGACTCAGAATAACATGAACAAGATTAACAAGACTGGAATGTGGCGGCACATGCAGGATTGTGAGCTGGAGGATAGCCTGGGCTACTAGTAAAACTGTCTCATGACAAACAACCCCAAATAAACATGTAAATGAATACACAAATACTGATCATACAATCACGTCAAGTATTGGCAAGAATTGTATACAGCTTGAACTCTCATATGCTGCTAATTTGAGTATCCAAAAGTTCAGTCACATTGTTAAGAAGCGGTTTGGCAGCATCTCATAAAACTCAGCATATTATGTACTTACCACTCCCAATATTTACCCTAAAGACAGCAAAACATTTGTAGACAATACTGTACATGAATGTGCATAGCAGTTTTATTCATAAACCAGATGTCTTCCAACTAGTGAATGAACAGGCAAACTTTAACATACACATATAACTGAACTCTGCTCAGCAAATAAAAAGGAACAAGCCATCTTCTTCCATACAACACATGCACAAACTATATGGCTGGATCTCAAAAGTAAGGAAGCATATCCATAACTCACATTTACAGTATGATAACACCAAAAATTTATAATGTCACGTAATATTTCACTAAAAAATAACATCAATCCAACTACAAGAAACCAGAGGACAAACACCAGAGGGCAACTGTTATGGTCATAAAACTGTAACTGTTGAGTATCTGTCATGGAGTAAAGGAAATGAGTCACAGTGACTTAAATGCATTATGGACTCTTGGGTTGGAAGAGAAAAGCAGATCAATGGGGAAACTGATGAGAACTGAATATGGTCTGTAGTATTGTATGGTCCATAGTATTGTAGCAGAGTCAGTTCATAATTTTGATCATGATACTATTGTTATTTAAGATGTTAGCATTAGGGGAGAGTACATAAAGGTATGTAGGAATTCTCTGTACTATTTTCAATAAACATAAATTATTTAAAAATAGTTTTAAAACCTGAGTTTTTTGTAGGAAAGTATAACTTAATTAAGCTGATTGGAAATTAGTATGTCAGTGTTTCTCAAACTGACCCAAAGAACCTGATGGTTCTCCAAAGAACCTAAGGTAAGGAAATGTTACCTTGTTATAGCCTGGATGTTCCATCCTCATTTACCTCCTATCCCCTACCCATGATGCTTTGCTTATGTTCCATTCCAACATTTTAGCTATACATGTACTCATGTACTGTATTGTTTACGGCTTCATTACAAAGGGGGAATACTAACCATAATAGCTCTTAAAATTTCCATAGTATTATATTCCAAAATATTCCAGTTTGGTCTGCCTTTCAGAAAACTTTGGTTTTTGAGGCCAGTAAATACACAGCATATACTGTCTGTGTGGTGAGAGGGAACTACTATCTGGAGGTTGTATTATACTAAACTAGTCACTGAAAACTGTGAGAAGTTGTCTCAACTGGGAATTGTATCATAAACTTTGCAGAAATGTACTTGTAGAAGTGAGTTACTGTTAAGTGGTGAGATTGTCTTTAAAAAAAGAAGCCATACTGTCCACGACAGCAACATTTTTACACTCTAGCTAATAACAATGCCTCCTTCTCAATTTGACATCATTGTTTGGGGTTTGCCAGAAGAAAACCCACTCTTATTAAATTACTTAACTCAATGGTGAAATTATTCAGCCGACTCCAAATTCTCTACTAGTTTGGATGATAGGGTGGGGGGAAAGACAATTTAATAAGACAAGCTGATTATTAACACTGTGAACAATTTTCCCAGTAGACTATTTTGTTAGCAAGAAAGGAATTTTATTTTGGATTTCTTTATGCCCAAAACACACTGGGGAATGTACAACTGTGCTGGTTAGTTTTTTTGTCAACTTGACCCAAGTTAGAGCCAACTGGGAAGAAGGACCCTCAGAAAGGGGATTGAAGAAGTGCCTCCTCAGACCAGCCTGCAGGCAAGAGTGCAGGGCAATTTTCCTGATTAATGATTGATGTGGGAGGGCCCAGCCCACTGTGGGTATTTTCAACTCCTGGATAGGTGTTCTTGGGTTGTTTGTTTGTTTTTTGTTTTGTTTTGTTTTTTTTCGAGACAGGGTTTCTCTGTGTAGCTTTGCGCCTTTCCTGGAACTCACTTGGTAGCCCAGGCCGGCCTCGAACTCACAGAGATCCTCCTGGCTCTGCCTCCCGAGTGCTGGGATTAAAGGCGTGCGCCACCACCGCCCGGCTGTTCTTGGGTTGTATAAGAATTGTATAAAGTTGTATAAGCAACCTATGAGACACAAGCCAGTAAACAGTAGTCTTTCATGGCTTCTCTTTGGTCCCTGCCTTGAATTTCTGCTGTGACTTCCTTCAGTGATACACTATGCCCTGGGATGTGAAAGACAAACCTTTTCCTCCTCAAGTTGCCTCTGGTCAAGGTATTTATAGCAGTAGAGAGCAAAAACAGAAAGAACAATATGCAACAGGTCCGTGCACCCCCGCTGCGCCCCCCCCCCCCCCCCCGCCCCAGTGCTGTGGATCTGCAAGCTAGGCAGAAATCTCTCACTGAGAGCTGAATTTCTTGTCCTAACAGGGAACTTTTGGTGTCATTAATCACTAATGTGACACTATTCAGCGATGAAGTCTTTAGGAAGTGATTAGGTCATAATGGAGAATCATTTAATAATGGGACTAGTGTTCTTATAAAATGAAAAAAAATGGAGGAGTTCTAATTATGAAGGGTGAGGGAGAGAAATACAGAAGAAAGAAGGAAAGGAAAAAAGAAAGAGGAGTGTAAAATGACTATAAGAATGTCTGAAAAAGTCATAAGGAATCACACTATTAACTATATACTTGAAAGTACTTATATATAAGTTGGTGTTTAAATGTACATATATAATTTAAATAAAATGTTCCCATATGGGCTGATGATATTCCGCCAAGGGCCAAAGACAACCTAACAAAAATCCCAACACCAGGCATGAGAAGGCCTCTTCTGAGTTCTAATTATGGAGGGTGCCCATGGGACTCCCAAACCATTACAGGTTATTACTATTTCCCTTGACTGCCCTTCCCCATTAAAGGTGGAAGATGATTCCCTATTGCTGAAGACACCATGCACTTCAGAAACAGGGCCTAGAATTCCCTGAGCTAGAACTAACCTGAATGTTACCTCCCTGAGGACTAGCTTTCATGGTACCAGAAGGCACCACTCAAGCTTCTAAAGGATGGAAGCCACCAACAGTTTTACCCAGGTGTGATGCCTATGAACTACATCAATGACCAGAATGACTTAATAACCCTAAGGGTGCTTTAGTGGTATGTATACCTTGGTGATAATCAATAGCTCTTTAATTGGACTTAATATCTGCTCACCAAGAGGGAAACCATGCCTCGTGCTGGAAACTATGCCAACTAATCACCCAGGGCCAGTGAAGTCATGGATCTTGAGGAGAACCTACAACTGCCACTCTACTAAATGAGCATCGTCACTAACTATAGTCTAACTATTTGTCCTTAAACCCACAGATAAGTGTAGTCTTCACCCCTCATCAAGAACATGTCTCTTCGCATCAGATGAAGACTATTACAGAAAACCTTAACCAATCAAAATGCACTTGTGGAACCCAGTCCCAATGGATACATCTACAACACATCTGCATCTAAGGCTCAGGGATGATTTCTGAAGAGGGGTGGAAAGATCATAAAAGCCAGAGAATCGGGGAATTTTCTATAAGACTGTGTTTCCAAGTAAAGTCAGAAGCTACACCAATAAAGTCTCACCAACATGACTGCCTGAACATGAGCTGAACAAGGATAACAGACATGCCAAAGTAAACTGAGAAAGCTCCCTAAGCCTCAACTCTACACGAAGAACTACAGTCAGCTAAGAAATGCTGAGTGTTGGAGAAATAATCTTCCCTAGGGAAGAGCACACCACTTAGTTATCTAATACCAAGTGGTTAGCCCTGAAAACATACATACAAGTAACATTATATGTACTTCGCCAGTTGTATTTATATATTTAGGAATATATTTTCATAAATAAATACATATATGTATGTAACAACAATTAATGAAAAACAGAGGCCATGAATTTGAATGAAAGCAAGGACAGCTATATGAGAGAGTTAGGAGGGAGGAAAGGTAAGGAAGAAATGATGCAATTACATTATAATCTAAAAGAAGACTTTTAATGCTAAAGAAAGATACCCTAGAAGCTACCTTGCTCTCTCTACCACATGAGGACACATCCAGCTATTTTTTATGTTCCAGAAAGCCCTCAGCAGAAAGAATTGATGGTGCCTTAATCTCGAACTTGTCAGCTTCCACAAGAAGAACCAAAGAACTAGATTTTCTGTTATTTATAAGTTGCCGATCTAGCTATTCTGTTCCCAGGACATGAGCTGACTAAGCCACATGGCGAGCCTTTGTGCACATTCCTGTGATTACTAGCACCTTCTCTATCTAGGCTGTTGAAACCGTCAGTGTGATGTGATTTGTCCCAGAGAAGTCCTTTAAAACTCAGGCATTCATTATCTCCTTTCAATTCTTTTTTTGTTTTGTTTTGTTTTGTTTTGTTTTGTTTTGTTTTGTTTTGTTTTTCAAGACAGGGTTTCTCTGTGTAGCTTTGTGCCTCTCCTGGAACTCGCTTTGTAGACCAGGCTGGCCTTGAACTCACAGAGATCCGCCTGCCTCTGCCTCCCAAGTGCTGGGATTAAAGGCGTGCACCACCACCGCCCAGCTTCCTTTCAATTCTTTACAAGATGAATTGTGGAGATTATTTTCCTAAGCATAAAGTAAAGGAGCTAGTTTTTATGATAGCTCGTCCCATAATGTCTTCTTCATTTTATACGTGAGAAGCTGAGGCCCCCTGACTTGACACTCCTAAGGGGAGGGAACATGTTGGAGCTGTGGCAGCAGACACAGCTTTCCTTATAGTTCTAAACCAGTTGATTTTATAGCTCTGCCTAGAGCAATTTGAGAATGATCTGCCATTGTCTCCAGTTAGCCATCCAACTATTTTTCCTTCCTGTTCTTGAGACTAACCAATAGAGGATGAAATACAGCTATTCTCGAAGTAAGAATTCAATGGATTGGAAGTAGAGAACGCAATTCTCATCCATCAATTCTCCCTGGTTTCATTTTCCTTTAAGAAATGTCAAATCAATTCCAGGGTCTCTGAAATAATCTACTCTTGCTCCTACCATAGAGCCTCTCTGGGATGTTGGGACATTCATTGTTATTTGATGACTCTTTGGCAGGTGACTTATTTATGAGTCCCCAAGGAACAGGTTCTTCTCATGAGTTACTGATCTGAAGAATAAGAAAGAGTTTCACTGTTTGTTTGTTTTAGTTTTTGAAATGCTATGTTCTTTGTTTGGGGGAGGGAATACATTAATGCTGTCAGTTATTGAGGCGATGGCTAACTCAAAGCCAGTTTTACGAAATTGTAAAGAATTAAAAAAAAATCCACCCCTTTATCAATGGGAACAGATACAAGGGATCTGAGAGCAATGTTTTACCAGAGCTGGGAAGGCATCTCCAAGTTCTACCAACTATGGGTAGGATGCTTCTGTCCTGCTCTTCCTTCCTCCTCTCTATTGGGTGGATGGCTTAGCCACTGTGGGCTGGCTGCAGTTCTTGCTCAGCTGTTTGGCTCCTCGGCTGAGCTCTCTGCTCCTTTTGTCACTTGCTCCAAAGGCTGACATCTCCAACATCCAGCAAGAGGAAGAACAAATCAGAGCTCACGACACTTATTTCACTTTCCCCTTGTTGTCCTGAGGGCCCCAGAGATGTTATCCTGGGAAAGGGAAAGGAAGGGAAGAAAGAACTATCCTTTGAGAATTTCTTGCTATATGCAAGATGTTTCAGTAGGGGCCTTGCATGGATCCCTACTTAGGTTTGACAATTGTCGGTTTAAATTGATGTCATCAGCAAGCACAGTCTGTCATAGAAATGGAGGACGTGAAACCTTCTGAGGTGACGTCATTTGCACAGACACCAATCACCAGGAAGTGAACTCAAACACAATGTGACTTCTAGCATCATAACATTCTTCCTCCTGAACTTCCTCTTCTCCTCTAGAAAGCCCTGCTAGAAGAAGTTCCAGAGCAAGACCATCAAGGAAAACAAAAACAAAAACCAAAACCAAAACCAAAACCAAACCAAATCCTGTTTAGTGTTTTCTCGTTTTGGGTTTTCTGCTTGTGTGCGTGTGTGCGCGCGTGCGTGGGTGCATGCATGAGTACGTGTGTGCCATTCTAAATAGTGGAACGAGGATAGCCAATGTCCTGTCTCTGGGTTGTCTCTTTCAGATATCATTCTCACTCAAACCATTACTCTCTGCATCCAGTGCCACAGGGTTGCTTTCTGCTTTTTCTGAATCATTTTCCTCTTTTCTTAAACCCTACTGCCCTGCACTGAGAACTTTCTGCTACCCTCCATCCAGCCTGCTACTCCACATTCTCTGAAACGCCACCCAAAGGCCCACATATTGTTCCCTTTCTTGGTGTGTCTAACATTTTGTGTTTCCCCTGTGTACATTTCTGAAAACAGCTCCAGACAGACATTTATGTTTCAATGCACTCACTTGCTCCCAGTCTCAGGTGTTGCCTTTGACTTCATAATGCCACTTGGAAGGACTGGAGTTTCTGAAGGGATGGAAAGCGTCAAGGCCAGCAAAGCCACCCAAATGCTTATATCAGCATTAGTTTTACACATCCTCCCTACCATTCTGTTACTAGTTCCTGAGAATCATGATGCCAAGGACATTCTGAGGAGGACTGAAGTCTCAAAACCTGGATGATTTGGTGGTTGAATGACATCACACCAGCAGAACTGTTTGATAAAGGGCAGTAGGACGGGGTGGGTTCGACTTACAAAGACAACAAGAGAAGCAGGGCTGGAGGAGGAGATCCAGTGATGTGGGAGGAGAGACGCTCGTATTGTTTCACTGCTTCTTCCTTCTGCTGGATGCAGTGACTTAGAAGAACTGGCTCACCTTCTTACCTTGGCTGAAGCCTGAGACTGTGCCAACCCTGACTGCCTCCTAGGGAGAGGAATATTCTGAGGAAAGGATTTTGGTAAGATTCAGAAAGGTACAACGAAAGGTTTCCCTAGAGATGGACTTGGAAAGGAGTCTCTTAGGCGAGAGGTAACTAAATTGAAAATAGTGTGCAGGCAAATGTAAGTGGAAACAACACAGGAGGAGCACTGTGCGCAGTCAGCAAAAGGTGGCTTCCAAGGTTTTGTTTTTATTTTTTAAAACGTTTTGGCTCTGGAGAGATTCTGATATATTCTGAGCCCCGGGAACAGATCTGGCAGCTGAGATCAGCTGTTTTGGTCCTCTAGGGGAGTGAAGCGAAGTAGAATGAAGATCATTGGGCGGAGCTTGAAGTTGATTCCAGGGCTTGGGAAGGGGGATGGTCTAGAGTGTGTCCCACAGGAGGTGAGGAGCAGAAGAGCCTTCTGTGGGCGTGTATCATCCCCAGGAGTCAAAGGAACATCTTCCCTCAGGTGCCTCCAGCAGAGGGGGGATGTGTGTTCTCTGGAGGAGATGGGCAAGAACCCACAAAAGACTCGGGGCATGTTATTAGCAACTCCACCAAGGAATTTTCCTATGACCACCATGAACAAAACAGAAGGCCATATGAATGTGGAACAGGGGGCAAGTGTGAGGAACGTTTTAAAATAATACCACGTCTGTTTTGATTTCTGAGGATTTCAGTATTCGTGGTATTGATCGTTTCAGTTTCATGAGTTCTTCTTGCACAAGGATCTTGCCATTCATACCTAAGATGGTCACATCCACAGTCACACCTCGAGAGACCTTTTTGTTAATACTCATCATGCTCTTGCCTTAGTTACTGCTCTCCTTGCTGTGATAAGATTCTTGACAGAACTATGGAAGGGAGAGACAGTGGAACCCAAGAGCCAGCTGGTGGTTCTGTTTGGGAGGTTATGGAGCCTTTGAGATGATGGGCCTGGCTACCAGAGGTGGATCACTCCCTGGAGGGCGGTCTTGAAGGTTCTATCTACTTCTGGTAGCTTTGCTTCCCAAAGCTCTGCTTTCTGATCTGGCCACCAGATGAGAAACACTGTCAAGCTCACCACAAGAGCCATTCTAAACTTAAAGTGCCACCCTCAACCATGAGCCAACATAAGCCTTTCTCTAGTCATTCTGTAGGGCCTCTTGTCACAGTGGCATCTGCTGGCTGTCAGGTGAGGGTCTGAGGTAGGATGATCAAGACCCTTGACTCCTATACCTTGCTCTTTCAGACTACTGGGTCTGATGTTCCAACTTCAATCATCCTTTTGCCCTCCATTTGGAAACCATGAGAGCAAAGGGGAGCTGTGGTCACTGGAGAGATGGATAGAGTGGGAAGTCAAGAATCCATGAAGGCCATGCACTGACCCTTGAACTGACTCCCCTGGACTCCTTCCCCACCCTGTGAGATAAGGCCACTGATAGCTGAAGTTTGAGTTGCCTATAGCCCAATTACATCTCCAGACAGAGTCAGCTCAGCACATGTCCTCTTTCCTTGACACTCTTGCTCTCGGACTTCACAGCCCACCCGAGGCCACTTTACATTCCACCCTCCCCCTCTGCCTCATCTTCTCTTAATTACTATTTCTCTTTAATTTTTTTCAATATTGCTTCTTAATTGGTCATAGCTATGAAGGCATTTCCTCTCTCAAGTAGACTTAGGGGCACTTTTCCTACCAGGTACAACAGAAGGGTTTGGCAGGACACAAATTGAAGTGCAGTAGCAAATATCTTATATAATGGTAGAAAGACGTTGCATTGGTTCTAAACCTGATTATGATATCATGACATCATTCTGCTAGGGTTTAAATGGAACTAAAAGCAAAAATGCATCTTTTCTTTCTATTCATGAACATCTTCACCCCAATACACACACACACACACAACACACACACACACACGCACACACACACACACACACACACTCACACACACACACACACACACACACATGCTACATCTTTCTCCAGTTGTGACTTTTTGTTGTGAGACACATACCAAGAAGGTAGACTTTCTTTCCATTTCTGGCTGTCTTTTGGTCTCATTTTATGAACTAGGGAAAATTCTTCAAATCTGCTGCCTTGCAGTCTCCCAGAGAGACCCAGCCTTCTTCCCTCTTGAGACTTGTCAAGTTCTATAGCTCTCACCAAATTTCACCTCAAGGATCATATGTGTGTTACTTAGTGTTTTGAAGTGACTACACATGAAACAAATGCTTTTCCTATACAATGTTCCACCTGTTGTGTATTTACTTATTTAGAGACGGGGTTTTGCTCTGTAGCTCTGGCTGTCCCAGCACTTGCAATGTAGTCCAGGATAGCTCAAACATATCCCAATCCTCATGGTTCAGCTTTCTGAGTTCAGGGATCACAGGCATGTACCCTAACACACAGCATGTCTGTTCCTTTTAAAGAACCAAAAAGAGACACATGAGGAAGAAAAAAATGAGTTGGGGGAGGGGAGGAAATTGCTGTAATTCATGGGGTTCATCTAGAATAGCACAGGGAAAGTAACTTTCAGAAAAATTTCAAGGCCAAATTCTGTGATTGCTGTCTTGGTGATTCAAAGCTTTATTTGTATTCCTCTCAACCACACTTTACTTTGATAAGTAGGAAAGCAATAATTGTGACTAACAACATAAGAGGTTTGAAAGAAGATATCAAGCAAATGTTATGGATGTGAGGACAGTCTGGCTAACGACGCCTGCACATTGATGGCCAGGGTTGACTCTGCTGATCTGGCTGGCTAGGTCCTTCCTGTCTCATCACTCTACTCATCCCTTCTGAAGCTGTGACTTCAGTGCAGGAGGAGGACCATCCCACACGGAAGAGGACCAAGTCTTAGGTCAAGGGTATTTGACTAACTGTGCTCTCCTGATAGAACTTCGAACACGCTCTCAGTAACTGTCAGGATTCAAACTAGCCATTCTGGAAGGTTGTTCAAATTTTCTCACATTTTCTGTTTTGCTCTTTCTCTATGTATTGTGTGTGTGTATATATATATATATATATATATATATATATAATGTGCATGTAAATGTGTATGCATATGTGGACACAAGAAGGTGTCTGTGGAGGCCAGAGATCCACGCTGGCTATCTTCCTCTACTGATCTTCACCTTGCCATTTTCTCTTTCTCTTTCTTTTTCTTTTTGAGATAGTCTTTTAACAGAACTCGAAGCTCATCAGTTCTCCTCAATTTGTCTAAAACTGGCTGACCAGTGAGCTCTGGGGATCTGTCTTTGTGGCCTGGGTAACAGACATGTGCATCTCTGCCCATGATTTTGTGTTAGTGCTGAGGAATCCTAACCTAGGTCCTCATGCTTGTGAAACAAGTGCTTTACCATCTCAGCCAGCTGCCCAGCCCTTGTTTATTTTTCAAAATGGGTTCGGGAATCATATTTTGATGGCTTGTCTCATATCATCTGAAACAACCTTAGTCATTTAACTCCTCCATGACAGGCAAGGGAAATGAATTTTTAGGAGTCAGTGGTTTTTGAGGTTTCTCCAGGGAGATGGCTCACTGGGTAAAATGCTTGCCATGCAAGCATGAGGATCTGAGTTCAAGCTCCAAGAACCTACATAAAGCCAGCTGGGCATGGTCATACTGATCTGCAACCCCAGGACATCCACAACAAGAGAAGCTGAAGCTAGGAGATGTCCCAGAAGCTGGCGGGCTAGTTGGCTTCATGTATGCAGTGTCAAACATGAGGAAGACCCTGTCTCAAATGAGGTGGAAAGCAAGGAGTGATACTTGAGGTTGTACTCTGACGGCCACATCATGGAACGACATGTAGGTCTGCTCCCTCACATATTATACATACATATCACACACACACACACACACACACACACACACACACACACACACACACACACACGCACACACGCACACGCGCACACACACACTTCTTAAACAAAGGAATTGAGATTGACTTCAATAAATACATTGTGTCTTTTGGTCATAGCTGATGAATTAGTTCTGCTGTGTTAACTTTTGACATAGGAGAATAATATGTTTCATTTGAATGCATTCATTCTGGATTGTTAATTTGAATCCAGTTGAGGTAGAGACCTATTTAGCTATCTTTCAAGTTCTTGTGCTCCCTTAAACATGGAATAAAGATCGCAGTGAGAAGTGGTTACCCAGACACATGAAAGATTTTCAGCATCCCCTGAAGTTATGAACCACCATATGACTGAGTTACAACCAACCAAAAAAGAGCAAGCAGAAGTGATGGGTGACATTCTCAGGCTTTGTCTATAAAGAGATCTTTCATATCATATACCTTCATGCTTTACTCCTAACAAATGTCTAAAAGGACTCAGAAAATGCTTAAAAGTGCTACAGCCCCATCACCTTGGCCTGAGACTACCTTCAGAGGATAAAAGAATGAAGGAAGAATAGTCCTAAAGTACAAACTTAGCTGGGAATTCCTTTTTGATGATGTTGGGAGGGTCAGGGATGAACCACATCATAGTTCCAATACTTAGTTTGCTAAAGTCTGCAGCGATAGCTACAAAGATGCTCTAACTCCAGGCTGAGCCCAAAGGAGACCACTCTAATTAGAGAAAGTTGAGAGCTATAGCCAGGGCCGAGGGTTATTAGAAATCATGAATCTTTCTCTTGCCAGGGCTCTGGGACATCATCAGAGGAATTGCACTTTCAGCATCTGCATCTGCTAGAGGCTCATGGCAGGGGAGGGTTGGGGAAGTCATTGTTTTTGGCCTGGTCATTCATCCAGCTGCTGCTGAGCACAGGCAACCCTTCACTGGGAAGAAAAGAGCAGCGGATATGACAGTGGCCATGTGGCTGCAGTCACCTGTGGGACTCTGGTTCCTTGCACTGCATTTGTTTTCTAGCAGTTTTCCTGAGTTATGGTTTGCATGCTATAACTGTAACTATGTAGTTATGATTTTTAATAAACCTACACAATAATGAAACTATGACCATAGTCCTATAATATTTCCACCAATTCCCCAATTTTCCCATATCTATTTGCAACGAATCCTCACCACCAGCCCCACCTTCAGATAACCACTGAAATGCTTTTTTCTCATTACGTTTCTTTTCTAGAAAAATTTCAATCACTAGAGTCAAGTAGATCTCATATTTTGTACTTGGTTTCTTTCACTTAGCTCAAAGCTTACAAGGCACTCATGCATGATGTATCAGGCCTCCTGCCAGACCCTAGGCAGGAAATGTTGAACAAAACAGATAGGGTCCATATTATTAAAGAAATTAAGACTAATGGGGAGAGACACATTAATAAAAAAATTCCTATAAAGCATGTATAATTTCACATGGTAACCTTAGGTACCACAGGAAAGGTACAGAATGCTACCAGCTCATATCAACAAGGGGTGTGGTTAGACCTGAGTGGTCAGTGGTGGCTACAGGGAGAAAGTAACCTCTCAGGTGAGATCTTAGAGATGAGCTGAGGATAACATTCCAGAGAGAATGAATATCAGAAGAAATAGAAGGTCAGGGGTATTAGTACTCAGTTTGAGGCCCAGCAGGTAGGTAGAAAGAGAGGAGATGGGGGATTCTTCCTCAACCTGATCCCCTGGTAGACTTGGAGTGTGATTTGTACCAGAGCTGCCCCACTATGGTAGACTCAGCAAGAACCCCTAGAACAGTGGTTCTCAACCTGTGGGTTTTGACCCCCGTGGTGGGTCACATATCAGATATTCTGCATGTCAGATATTTACATTATAATGTTTAACAGTAGCAAAATTACAGTTATAAAGTAGCAACACAAATAATTTATTGTTGGGAGTCACCACAACATAAAGAACTGTATCAAAGGGTCGCAGCATTAGGAAGGTTGAGAACAACTGTCCTAGGGTATGGGCAGGAGAAGGAAAGAGACAGCCACTTGCTTTCATACTGCCACATGTATGCATGCCACCTGGAGACCTTGAAGATTGAGTGGAGTCTGAAATTTTGTATTCTATTTAGCCCTCAGATAATATGCAACTCAGTGGTCTAGGAACCACACTGAGAAAACCCACTGAAAGACCAAGCAAGACAGATGTTGATATTACAAAGGTTTTTAGGGTCTGTGATTTCAGGATGGGAAGCCCAATTGCAGAGCAAGGAGAAGCTGTAAAGGGACCAGGCTGGGAGCCAGATGGCTTGAGTTTTGTGCAATTATGACACAGGGCAACTGCCAAGTTGGGAAGTGACTTAAAAAGCACTAGTATGGCTGGGTGGAACAATGCATGCTTATCATCCCACCACTAGGAAAGATAGTGAGAATCTCAGAGTGAAACTCTAAAAATAAAGTACACTAAGGAAGTCATTAGTCTGACATTCTAGAAAAGCAAGGCAGGATTTTCAAACTATGATCACGCATTCTTAACATTCCATGAAACTACCTTGATGGGTGGGGTGGGTCAGGTAGAGGTGAGAAGTGATGAGGTGTAGTGAGTGTGTCTCTTGTTCTGGCTGAGAGTTCTATTTGATACAATTGGTAAGATTTGGCCTATAAGCTATGTTTTCAAAGCAACAGTAGCAAAAACAATAGCAAAAAGGAAGCACTGAAGGGTTGAAAGACATCTCGCTAATCAACTAAATTGTATTGGCGACAGTGAAAACGGAACTCGCATAGCACCAGTCTCTGTGACTCTAAAAGGGCACATGCCTCCAAACTTGTCATTGCCTTTGGTCCAGAGCCACAGAAATACTGCATGATGTACTCCAGGGGGGCTAAGGGGCCTTACAAATACAGGGGGATAGGGGAGGCTTGGCATAGCATTGGGATCCATAGCCTTACCCCATCCCCCTGTCTCAGGGAAACCTGCTAACATCATTCCCCTTTCAGGGCGCAGGCACATGGGCTGACCTAGTTGTTTGATTCCTTACAACTTCACATGGGAGCAAGAGCCAGGGGGGGAAAAAAAAACAACCATTTTATCTGATCTTAATTAAACAAGATCTGCATAGTGACTCTGACTCTGTGCAAATGAGGAAGCCAGGCCAGCAGGCTCTAGGGGAGTGCCTCTAAAGAGGAGCTCTGCAGAGGCCAGGAGCCAAACACTCACTACCCACATGGACTCTGGGAATTCCTTTCTTCCTACTTGCATGTGTTCACACAAGGTCTCTCCACTGCTTGCCAGCTCAGGATCTGCTCCTACAGAGTTCCTCTCAGTACAGACCCTCTCCTTACTACACTGTAAGCATGCTGAGATAAAAGCTTTGGCCTACATTTTCCATAGTGTTTCCCACTTCTCACCTCTTGGAACCCAGTAAGCAGTCAGAGCCAAACAACAGGCCTGCATTGTTCTTAAACCCCATGTGATTTTTTTTTCCCATCAGATCTCTGAAAAAAAGATTGTGAAGCACCCATTCATTTTTCACTTGTTCTTAATTTTTGGATCTAGTGCCAAGATGCAGCAAGTACATCTCTTCCCCATGCTTCTATTTTCCAAGGAAGTGAATCTGAGGTCAGAGTCCAAGTGCATAGTGCTTCCTTGAAATGACCCTCTTACAACTTTCTATTCAAGGTTCATTTTGCTGACTGCTTGGATATGGTGGCTACAGTGAAAGATATCTGAGCCTTGGCTTGGGCACATTAATCCAGCTTTCATCAACATTTTGCACTGATGTACGTCAGATGCACATCTAATTTCAAAGTGCGCTATTATCCTTTACTAAGAAATGCTCTGCATCTGGAGGATCAGATGTGATGCTTACCAATCTCTCTTCCCACTACCTTTAGCTTTATGAGTTTTGTTCTAGTGTGAGAGTGATGCCACTCGGAGACTGCCCTTCCTACTTCAACGTAGAAGAGTTAGAATTTCAGCAGATCCTTTCATACTTCTTTCATGTTTTCCTTCAAGCTATCCATTGATTCTACTGCAGTGCCACAGCAGACTCTCAAAATCAAGACAGAGAATGGGAAGTACCTTCTCCTGGTTGTTCCATTTCTTATCTCTTATGGGTCTCTTAAGGGACCAAATGTAAACTGAGGTGTCTCAGAAGTCCTTGCTAATATTGCACTTTGCTTCGGGGCCCAGATTATGCATTCCAACAACTTCAGACATGGAAAACTAGATATTTAAAGGGTGATTTTGATTTTGGGAAGGAGCCCCAAACCCTTTGGAGGTAAAGGACTTGACTCATGTGGGTGGTTGAGCTGAGTAATGAAATTTTCTTTGGTTGGAAATGACGCATGATTGCTATAACATAGTGAGTTTGACTTTCTGACGGGTCTCAGAAACATCAGAACTCTTTACTTGACAATGAAGAGCTTCAGAGGTGTTCTAGATGATGGCAATACAGAACAAACCCTTGACTTCTTAGGACAGTGCATAAAGGCAGCCCAGTTCTTTTCAATATGAACTCATTCTGTATCAGCTATGGCCACTAGCTATTACACCTGGCAGGAATTGATTGTGATGTTTAGAGGTTTGCTAAGCTCTTTGCAAAGGGTAATACACAACCTTCAGATCTTGTTTGTAAGCAATTCAAGCACCATCTAGAATGTAGAATGCTGTGCCTCATCTCACCGCTTGGATGAAGAGTTCTCACCCACCCAGCCAGATTAGAACATTCCCTCATTGCGGTCCTGAAAGAGAGACCTGTCATATAGTCTCCTGTGTCAACAGCATGCTGGCTCAATCTGAAGTTTCATTGGCTTTTGTATCCTTAACACTGTCACAGCTTGGCTCATCATAGGACCCCCATATATACACTCAGAGAATGAAGGGCACATGGTCTGGGTCTTGCTAGAGGCTCAAAGTTATAGCTCAACATCCCTGACTACTTCAACCTTGTTCATGGTACAGAATTTCAGAGTCAAACTCTTACTCTTCTCTGAAAAAGCCACCAGTATGCATGTATCATCCTCGCTCTTCATGTTAGAGTGCCTCTCAGAATATAATACCCATGTGAGGCTGAGACACCTATTCACAACATCTTGTCATTGTCACACTACCTATGAACCTGAAGACTAGAGTTCATCTAACAGAACTTTTTCCTTTTAACCCATGCAATGGTGAGAGTGAGAAAAAAACTGCTGTCTCATTTGAACAATAAGATCAGGATAATTGTAACAAAACTCCCATGTATCTAATACTTTATCTCAGGCATGCTGCTAAGTACTTTAAATGCAAACTTTTCCTCAATCGCTTAAGGCTCACAGTAGGTACCACCATCCCCTTTTTATAGATGAGGAAAACTGAACCTAGGGGACATTAGTGATTCCGATGGTTTACCCTGCTGTGGAGGACTTGGTCAGACTGAACACAGTTCACTTCACATACTGTCTAACTCCTGTCACAGGGTGTCATTTCAATAATAATCTGTTCTTCTTTCCCATATGCTTAGTATGAAGGACCCCTTTGTGCTCCATCCCCTCTCTGCTAGTATTTGAATGTGGACAGTGTTCATTAGAGGTCTATATGGAAAGACCTGGTCCACGGGAGAATAGTATTGAGATACACCATGGATTTTAAGAAGAGGGGCTTTGTGGAAGGTTCTTAGGTCATTGGAGGCTGTGCTTGGGGGAACCTCGGTTTTACTCTGCTTCCTGTCTCACTATGTGAGTACCCTCTCCAACATGTGCTCTTGCCATGGTGTGCCATTCTCCTCAAAGGCCATCACTATGAGGTGCTGTGGGATGGTCTGTATGCCAAATGCTCTGATTGGTCAATAAACAAAACACTGATTGGCCAGTGGCCAGGCAGGAAGTATAGGCGGGACTAACAGAGAGGAGAACAGAGAGAACAGGAAGGTGGAAGGAGACACTGGCAGCCGTCGCCATGACAAGCAGCATGTGAAGATGCCGGTAAGCCACGAGCCATGTGGCAAGGTATAGATTTATAGAAATGGATTAATTTAAGATATAAGAACAGTTAGCAAGAAGCCTGCCACGGCCATACAGTTTGTAAGCACTATAAGTCTCTGTGTTTACTTGGTTGGGTCTGAGCGGCTGTGGGACTGGCGGGTGACAGAGATTTGTCCTGACTGTGGGCCAGGCAGGAAAACTCTAGCTACAATAAGGCTGCCCAGTCTTGGACTGAACTCTCTAGAACCACAGCAGGTAGAACTTCACTTCCTAAGTAGCCCGTCAGGCATTCTGTTATAGTGAAATGCAACAGCCATCTGGTGCATCTCATTTACTTTTCTTCAGACATAACCTGAGTCTGGGCTGAACTGTCACATAATTATAGCAATGAAGGCACAACAAACATCTATTTACTCAAATACTTCTCTCACTCTCATTTGGGGAGACAGCCCTCCTCTTGGGATGACTATGAGGTCCTAAACCCAGATCTTACCCAAGTTTTCATGTTCATCTTGTAGTAATAAGAAACAACAAAAAAAGAAGAAAGAAGCAAAATTTTGCATCCTCAAAGAAAACAAAACAAAACAAAAACAAACAACAACAATGAAGAACCAAACACTGGTGCATTTACCTAGGCCTGGAATCTAATCAGTTCAGCATCCCTTTTCAGAGAGATCCTGAGAGTCTTCTGGGTTCTTATATAAACTCTTACAGCATTTGGGTCCAAGGGATCCACTTCTTCAACAGACCTTTCAGTAGAAGGCTACTCATCCCCTGGCAACCAAGGATCTGTGGCCAACGCAACACTTTGGCAGGATCTGAAGGTCTGGGACTGGGTAGCTGAACTTCTTAGCCATAAGAGAGAAAGGACTATTTAGTTTTTCTTAGCTCAGACCCTGTTCCCAGCCTATGCCAAGCATCATCGTCATCATCATCACCATCATCATCATCATCATCAGCAGCAGCAGCAGCAGCAGCAACAACATCTGGGTGTCTTCCTTCTCTTTATGCTAGGGCTCTGAAGATTAATTTCAATCACCTGAAGACTTTCCTGTAACAGAAGATTGTGCCTTCCTTTTTCCAAATCTGAACTATAGGCTAGGCATGGTGTTCTTGTCCCCAGTGCCATGAAGTCCTTTCAAAAGATAAGATATCCCATTTAAAAGTCCTTTGGGGATGTCTTGTCAGGAGGTTCTTTCAAAGAGGTGTGATGTTCTCTTTTGAAAGTAATACCATGAGTCCCTTTGGATACCTGGATCTCTCTCTTCCAAAAGGATGACTTATTAGGAACTAGGGTCATAGACCTATTTCAGCACGGAACAGGCCTCATCTATCCCTTCAGACAGCATTTGAATAAGTCCTGAAGAACTAGTGTAGTAAATTCCATCCTTTGACCCGGAGAAGGAAGGTCTTCTGTTCCTTAAAATGGTATCAATCCTCTCACCATAATACAGCTCTTTGGCCCCAATTCTAGCTCTTTGCCTCACCATTTCCTACCAGCACTAAAAGGCTTCCTTCCTTACCATAATCCACATAGAAAGTCTTTCTTATCATCATTTTGCTTTCCTTGGTTCCCTACTTAACATTTAGGTTAAAATCTATGTCTCTGAGATGTAAATTAGTTTTGCACAGTGCACTCTGATTACATGTAATTATGTTACACATTCTAAGAGTTGTTTCCATGTAACTTTGTGTGACTTCTTGTTGTTCATTGTTGTTTTCATGGAACTTGAAACAACTTTTTCAAGTTGGTGTGACTTTTTGTCTACTAGTCCAGCTGTTAGCCTGTGTCTACAATTTGGTATTTTTAGTTTGTGTTTTTTTTTAGGTTTATAAATTTTTTTTTAATTAAGAGATTTTCCATTCATTCTACATATCAACCACAGATTCCTCTGTCCTCCCTCCTTCCACCCCCATCCCTCCCCTCCCCTCCAACCCACCCCCAACTCCCAGCTCCTCCAAGGCACACAAAGTGTCCCACCACAGGCACTAGGCTCCAAAAAGCCAGCTCATGCACCAGGGACAGGTCCTGGTCCCACTACCTGGGGGCCCCCTAAACAGTACAAGCTAAACAATTGTCTCACTTATCCAGAGGGTCTAGTCCAGTACCATGGGGGCTCCTCAGATATACTGGTCCACTTTTCATGTGTTTCCAATAGTTTGGCTAGTTGTCTCTGTACTTTTTCCAATCATGATCTCAATATCTCACCTCTTAGTCTTACTTTTTTTTTCCTGCTGCTGCTTTAAAGAAAATATGTTATTCAAGATTTCTATCCTAAGCCCTATCTTATCTGAGAGCAGAAATCTAAGAGCCAATGACAAAATTGGTTAGGACTAAGGAAAAAAACAAAAGAAAGAACATTTAAAATCTAAGCAGCCATGACATTCACTTAATACAACAATGAGAACAGACTTTAGATTTAATTTGATAATATAAATAGGTTGTCTTAACTCATGTCAGTCTTTTATAAATTTTGAACCCTACTTCATCTTGGCTTATCATACATATATATATATATATATATATATATATATATATATATATATGTATGTATGTGTGTGTGCTTGTGCTTCTATATACCCCATATGTGTGTGTTATATGGCAGGTTTACATGATTAAGCCCCCCCCCCCCCGTCTCCCCCTACTCCCCACCCCCTGCAAAAGAGCTAGATTCGAGGAAGCTTATAAGTATGCATGCAAACTCAGTCCAAGACCCTTTTAATTTACCAGATTTAAACAAGTATAATAAATTAGTTACTATTTTAAGTTTGTTTTTAAAATATTTCTTTAGGAATGTTAACATATTTTGCCCATACTGTCTATTTTTATATTTCAAATACAGATTTCTGAGTTTTCATTAAACTATCTAGTTATTGATCTGCTTTTGATAGCATACACAAGGATAGGCTTAAAAAACAAAGATTTAGTATTTTAATCAATATATTACTGCTATCATTTTTTGCAAAGTTGTCAGCCTTAAAAGTTCATAGAGAATTGAGTCTTAACAGAATTTCAATTTATTTATTTTGTCAAACTTTATCTAAATGTTCAAGAATAGGTAAGTTTTGACTCGCTATTCATTCCCTCCAACTGGTGTAACTGACCTTCTGGGTATTTGGAGGCCAAAGCCAATGAGAGTATGGGGCTAACAGGACAGCTAATATTTTGTCTACTGACACAGGCCAGCCAGGTTACAGGGGACAATGGAACACATTTAAAGGGCCTTACAATTTTGGTAAGCAACATGTCCTCTTGCTCAGAGAGGCCATGGAGACCCCATAATTAGACTCTAAAAAGTATGCATTCTCCAAAGAGTAGTGCCATTACAGAGGAAATGTCCCTGGAGCTTAAAATGCAACAGCATTGTCAACAAGAAGTGAGACATCCCTGCAAGTGACATAAGATAGAAAAAAAATATGATTGGAAAAAAACCTAAAAGAGCCAATGGCCCCATATCTACCCCCAAAAGCTTCCCAAATGATCTAAACTATGAAAAAAAGAGGTTCATTTTGGGCCACATACATGACCTCACCAGAAAAGCATAACCAAATAGTAAAATAATGAGTATTACAAATAGATTTCTTTCAGCCTTAGACCTCTCATCCTGATTTGGTTCAACTGGGTGACCCAGTACTCCTAAAGACCTGCATATCCTGTCATTCAAGTAGACAAGTTTAGCTCATTTAAAATGGACCACATTTGGTCTTATTAAGTACTCCATGGATTATCATATTCCAGGCAATTACTCACTGGGTTCACATGATTGAGATAAATCTCCATCTTACACAACAAAATAAAAAAAAAAAAACACAAACAAACAAGAAACAAAAACCAGTTAAGGACTTACACTTCCCCTCTGAAGGGACTTCCAGGGCCAACCTCAGGGATGTCAATCTATAAACCCAGGACTTGGGGCTTCTGTTCCTGGCCTTCTCTCATGAGAAGTAACTCAATGACACTTAGACCCACACTGCCCTGGTCCTACCACACAAACCCTCTCCAGACTACCATCAAACCTTTTTAAAGGTATTCAACCTTTCTGATGAAACTGATTTGTCTGCTTCTGAATAAAAAAAAAGGCTAACTCTCCATTTCCTGTCTCTTCTCTTATTACTAAAAGCATCTCTATCATAGCTGGATCTGTCACACTGATCCTTAGACTCCACCTACACTGTACTTTACCCTGTCTTCAAAACATAACACAGTCTATCCCTTTAAAAACACAGCTCTCTTACAAGTCCCAGGTCACTGAGGACCCCTAGAACACCATATTTTCCTCCATTTTTTTTTCATGGAGGCTTCCAAGAACCTAAACTCTATGCTCCCAGATACAACAGGATCTTGCCTTCCTATTGTCTTTCCTAATAGGCAGAACATTTTCCTCACCACAAGCCTTCAATTCTGTGTTTGCTTCTCATTACCGACCTTTCAGGTCATTATTTAGTGGGTGTGGCCATGGCTGGTCTCCCATCTCCATCTCTCCATCTAACAGGACTGTTTATTTTGATCCTTGCCCTCTTCAACGGCTAATCATGTTTACTTCTTCCACAATTAAACAGATACAACATGAAATGGTTATGAATATTTCCCATGGTGATCTGGGTTGGGACTCTATTGAAAAACTGCTCATCTGGGCAAAAATCCCTTCTATGCCCTCCTCTTTTATAGGATGCCCTGAACCTCATAGGGAGCATCAGTGGTCCTGCCTTTCTGGGTTACTGGAGGCATCCCATAGTTCACCCTTGTTTTTGCTGTTGAGTTAAATGCTGAGACCATGTATATGCAGGCCTGTTTCTACCTTCCAGCCGACTAGATAAGAACGTAAATCCTGGGAGCTACACTTCCTCAAATGACATTTAACATCTGTTATCATTATATTTCTGTCTGTCCTGAACTAAAAGAACAATTTTTATTTCATTGTTGGTAGCTTTTGGCCTTACCTTCATCAGAGACAAAGGGTTTATGAAGCAAGCTTTTCTGCCCAAAGGCCATCACAAAGTAACTACACTAACGCAAGAACAAATTTCCTTTTCTTTTAACTGTGTGTGCTATACTCATGTGTGTCCATGTGTGTATGTGTGTGTGTGTGTGTGTGTGTGTGTGTGTGTGTGTGTGTGTGCATGCACATGTATCATACGGTGCAATAGCCCATGTGGCTGCATGAAGAGATCAGAGGTTGAATTCAGGATGTGTGTCTCAATCAGTCATCTATCTTATTTTCTTCTGAGACAGTTCTGTCACTGAACCTAAAGCTTGCTGGTTTGGCAGAGTGACTAGCCAGCAAGTCCTCAACATCTGCCTATGTATGACTACCCTCCAAGCCCCAGGGTTACAGCTGCATGCCACAGTGGGGTCCAGTGACCAAAGGTCAGGTCTTTATGTTTGCACAGCAAGTACTTTATCCAGGGAGCCATCTTGCCACCCACCCAAGAACTTTCAATAGCATAGTTAATTCATGTACAGTGGTAGTTTTAGTTTAGATTCGCCAGGCTCTCTCTCGATCTAGACTGCTGCTCATGGTAGAACATGTGCCACGCTAAAGGAAGAATGCTGCTTTCACTTCAAAAGATCTGGACAAGCACTGTCAGATTTCCAAATCATCATCAACTGTGTGGAGAATTTGGGGAGAAAGGAACAAAGGGAGGATCGGCCAGGTGGGATTTTAAAACAAATATCTGATTGTGGTAACCTTGTTACTCCCTGCCTGGGACCACTTACAGCTATCTGTCTACTACTTGCATTTGGTCCTTGTATTTTGATCTATTCATCATATTGTCTTCCCTAGGGTTCAATAGTTCCATCACCAAATGATGCTTTAGCAAGGCCTTTGGTCTCTCCCATCAGAAGCCCCAATTCCTTTAATCTTCTAGATTAAGCAACATGGACCTTCTACCAAAATCACTTCTAATTATGGTTCTCTTTTCATAGCATCCTCCTCTGTAGCCAGAATTTTTTCAATCTTGCCCAGCCTGCGGACCTGCAGATACTTAGAAAATAATCACTCTGAGGCTTATATTAAGTACAAACTATATGGCCTATGGATTCAGCTTCTGGCTAGCTAACTCTTTCATCTTAAATTAACCCATTCCTATTAATCTATATGTTGCCACATGGTCATGGTGTTACTGATCTGCTGGCATCTTGTTGCTCCTTCATTGGTGGCTAGAGTCTCCTCTCCTCTGCCTTTCTTCTTCCTGCCTCTCTCTTGGATTTCCTGCCTGGCTATAACCTGACTTGCAATAGGCCAGAGTAGCTTCTTTATTAACCAGTCATAGCAACATATAATCACAGCACACAGAAAGACATCCCACAGCACTTCCCCTTTCCTGTCTAATCAAAAAGGAAGGTTTTAACTTTAACATAGTAAAATTAGATATAACAGAACAGCTATCAAGCAAGAATTACAGTTATAATATCTAGTCTATTTGTATTTGGCAAAATTAAAGAAAATATTATATCATCTATCCTATATTTGAGTCTAAAGTTTCATATTTATCTTTTATCATAACCAAAGAAAAAATTATAACTATCTAGTCTTCAACTACATCAAAGACCCCAGAAGGATATGATATTACCTAAGTAAACAGGAAGTGCATTGCAAGCAACTTCCATAATTCTAGAAATGATAGAGTTGCCTGGACAGTCACCCAGAGTTCCTCTGCAATGTTGGGGCATCCATCTTCAGCATTTAGGCCTAGAGTCTCTCAGTTCCTTTTCTCTGTGTCCTATAGAATGTCTGGCAGTTTCTTCTGCAAAGCAGAAACCTGAAGGACCATCTCACCCTGTTTTGGCAAAGTTCAGTGGTCATTTTCTCATGGGTCCTGCATGTCCAGCTTATACAACATACTGTCAAGCAGTCCAGGCAAGAGCAGTTTCTTGCCCAAATGGCTAACTTTTGCCATAAAGAAAGCAAACTCCATAAGGAGTTTCTTCAATGCCCATCTTCTTCTCTGAAGTAGATTGGTGCTGCCAGGAGCAGATATGTCTTAATGTCTAGAAAAGTCAAACTTCTTAAAACATTTTAAATGACATATTCTATAGGTCTTTGAAGTGTTTGAAGATTACCTACCTAATTGAAATATATCTATGTATACCAGAAAACATGACTATAAGTTTGATTATCATAGATGAGTAATTATTAATCTGTATTTCTTAATATGTTACAATTTTAAATGAGTTGCATAAACAAAATGCTTTAAACAAGAGTAGAAATATATATGCAGTATAATAGAATTAACTTTTAAATTTGTAGCAATAAACCAAAATCCATAGCAATGTAAAACACTTTAAACAAGTTGTTGCTCTTTAAAAGTAGATTCAATAATCTACTCTTCCATCCTATCATATCTATAATATCCTCTTTGCTTCTTTAGAAAGAGATTGCATTGCCCGAGGTCGGGATACAGAAAATCTTTAGACTACACTCCTCAAGGCCCCTAGTACAATAACATATGACAGGTAGGCAGTGTCTGTGTGTCACTCTTATTAAGCTTTAAGAAGTTACTTCTTCAAGGCTTCCAACCAACTTCTGGATTAGGTTTGTTGTTCTGTTTTTGGGGAATGCAGAGAGAAGCAGAAGATTATCAAGTCCCTGTCAGTGAACTTCAACAGTACAAGACCAGTCTAGAGAGCATTCCTGCGCCCCCCGCCCCCAATGAGAAGACAGTGGCTCCTTTCTAGGCAAGCCATGAATTAGCATGATGTGACTGAGTGCAGCCAATCAAAATAATGAACCAGGACTTGGTACCACAGTGCTGCTGTCCAGTAAACCCAGTCTCAAAGCAGAATTAAAGCTTGATCAATTAGCCCCACCTCCATCTGCACACTGGGGACTGCATGAAGGGAACTGCGTGGCAGGCCACTCTAACCCACAGAAGACGGTTTCCAAATAAAAGCAGCCACAACCCATCATCTTCTGCAGGCAGTTCTGTCGCTGCCTGCCCACTGTGCTCCAGCAGTGTACTCAATAAACTGGTCACCCCTCTATAGCGGCAGTCCTTAACCTGCGGGTTGCCACCCCATTGGGGGTTGTATATCAGATATCCTGCATGATTTACTTTATGATTCACAACAGTAACAAAATTAGTTACGAAGTAGTGATGAAATAATTTTATGGTTGGAGGTCACTACAACATGAGGAATAAAAGGTCATAGCATTAGGAAGGTTGACAAACACTGCTCTATAGTATACCATTAAGCCAAGAAAATTTACTCTTTTTTTTTTGCTTAAAGGAAGCACTTTATGGCTTTCCTTTGGTAAACCCAAATCACCAGCTTCATTACTCTTGCACTTTGGGGCCATTAAAATGGGTACTCTTGAACATAAACACTCAAGTAACAAGGTGGCCCATCTGCTAACCCAAAAGGCTAAGTCTCTAAGGGTGGGTAACACATATAACATTGATACACTACATAGTTGATTCATGTTCTTAGCAGGATGCAGTGGGATGGCTCCAGATTTTCCCCATACTACAAAACACCCTGATATTTATACCTCATAACTTGTTTGTGCAGCAAACAGTTAATGTTTCCAGCTCATATTTTTGGATCCTGATTGTCCTTGAATAACTCGGGAAGTGAAATTGGTAATAAAGGGAACTGCTGCATGTAGTTTCAGTGTCTAACAAACACTTAGAAGCACAGGCTCCAGACTTTCAATCCCTAAGGTTTCTGAATAGATTGGAGGGCAATTTTTACTCTAGTTTCAATGTTTCACACCTGCTAAGGTACATTTCTTTTTCTGGGTACTGTGTTTGGATTTTGCCTGACCCAGTCTTTCCCTTTTCTCCATGCCCCCTTCCACCTGGCTGCAGGTGCAGAATATGAATACCCCTATTACTATGAAGTCTTTCTTTATTGATTGGCAGATGCTTTGGTGGGAGGGGTCTCTTGGATTCTCACATGGTACTGCCATGGGCTTGGATCCACAGGTTTGGATGCCTATGGATCAGGGTGTACACTGTTGGGAGGCAGTAGTTGAAGGTTTTTCCTCCTATCCTTGCTCTCTGAATCCACAGGCAAGCTCAGCAGCCTCTGCATGGTAGAGACACCACAAGGCACGTTGCAGCTGCTGATCTCAAAGCTAAGAGAGAGTGGGAAGAACCTAAAGCAGGATCAGTTGCAGCACATAGCCTTCTGATGTCCCAGGTGGGAAGCCTATCTGGTCTCTGCTCAAAATAAAATGAGCAAACAAAAACCCACAACAGGTCATACTTTTTATTTGAATGGAGGCCTTCTGGAAACAACAAATTCAGGCTATAGAAACTGTGTATACTAAGAGCCTTCCTAGATCTGAGGTGCTAGGGGTCTGTGGTTCTGGCTGGAGTGGGAACTGGGAGGGGAGATGAAGGCATCCACACCCATTCTTGGCACTTGTAGCATAAATGAATCCCACCACTGGTACAGGCCTGCGAAGTGATGGAGGGGGCACTGCTATTGGGCAGATACATTTTTAAGCTGAAACTTGAAGGTTGAAAATGATGATTGCTCCTCTTGCACAGGACTCAAATTCAGTTCCCGGCATCCACAGCTTACAGCTACTTGTAAGTCCAGCTCCAGAGTATCCAACATTCTCTTCTGGATTCAGTGGGACTTGTACTTACATGTACACACACACATACACATTCATAATTTTAAAAAAGTCTTAAAGTTTTAATGTGGTGATATATTATTTGTGCTGAAATGTGATATTTTATTTGTATGTTAATAAATAAAGCTTGCCTGGAGATCAGAGGTCATAGCCATAAACAGAAGTCAGGCAGTGGTAGCACACACCCTTAATCCGATCACATGGCAGGCAGAGTCTCTGTGTGGTCAAGGACACAGGAAAGTGTGTTGACACACGCCTTTAATCCCAGTACCAACCATAGAGACCTGGAGGTCTGTATGGACAGTCAGTGACAAGGAAGTGATGTGGCTGGGCTTAGAGCCAATGAGAAGGCAGAATAGGAAGGCAACAGAAGCTTGGGTTAGGCAGGAAGAGGCTCTCTCTTGGGAAGCTACGGTGGCGAGGTGGTAAGCTAAGGTTAGTTGGTGGCTATTGCTTTGATCCCCACGGCTTATAACTCTGTATTTGGCTCTGTGTTTCTTATTTAATAAGACTGTTTAGAAATTCATCTACATTTTAACTTTACCATAAAAGGGCAAAAGGAAGGAGAAAAAAGGAGAGAGAAGCCAGCATTGCCAGGATGGGTGGGACAGGAGACCCATTTTCCAGAGCACACAAAGTAAGATGGGGACCTCTTGGCTTCAAAGCAGCTCCAGCATATACTCTGGAGGCAGGAGCTTGGGCAGCTTGGGTACTGCTATTATTGTAAAGTCTTTCACACAGGCTGTTCTTTGCTGTATAAAAGGATTCCATCATAGGGTTTAGCCTAAAAGGTTGAAGCCGAATGTGTTCCCTATAAAGGAAGTATAGAGCAAAAAGCTGCTTCTAAATCAGAAGAGCACATGAGCTCTATGTGCATGAGGTTTTTAAAGGAGCCCCTTTCAAGTCTTCACCTGTCTCCCCAGTTCCTAATGACGGCAGGTTTGGAAGGTTATCTCACAAGAAGCAGGAAGAAGTAGGGGAGAATATTAGTTTTAAATTGCTTCAAGGCCTATATATTGTAAATCCATTTAAAGTGACATTTTATTAAAATAGATTCTCTTATCCTTAATCCTTGTAATTGGTCTTTGGGGACCATGACAAATCTCCAAGGACTGTCCAGTGAAGGGAGGAAACACCAGTGATGTTTTGTTTCTCTTCCTTCCCTCAATTTCCTTTTCCATTGCTGAGAATAATTTTGGAAATGAAGTGAATCCAAGGCAAACTTGCCCATTAATGCAGCCGTGATTAAAATGTAGAGCGGAAAGTCAGGAAACAGGCCTCCTCGCCCAGCCTTCACGCAGTATTAGTACGCCCACATATAACACCTGTGATGTGTATTCCTCACCATGGCACTGCCTCTACCCCTCACAGGCTGGAATGCAGGATTTATATGAGGGAGTTTGTGTTATTGGCCTCTGAGAACCTTCTGGAATGATATGTTCGAAATTTAGGGCAGATGGAAGAACTCATTTGCATTTAAGATGGGTGCTCAGACAGAGGCACTGTGTGTACTCAGGGCTTCCCTTAGCAGTGGGTGGCTCAGGTTGTGCTAGGAAGCATCCTCATGGGAGGATTGCATGCTGAGTTCCCTTTCTGGCTAAAAGGTCATATCCTTTAGAAGACAAGTCTGGAGCTTGGGAGACATTAGTCCAGGTGCAACTCTGTGCCCTGGGTAAACCTTCAGGCCTCTGGGCCTCTGGTGTTCAATCTATAATGGAGCAGTAGCTAACCCAGATGTGTCCATTGGGGCCAACTGGGCTATACTGCTTCCAGGACAGATGTGTGTCAGCCATCAGAACTGTACCCATGTGGGCTCCAAAATACACAATCGCAAGCATGTGGCCACATGCTCCACCATGTACCTGCCCACCTATACGTGAAATACCCCTGCCCATGGCATGGTCTTTCACCCCAGGCTGTTGCCCAGAGGTGACAAGTGGTGGGAAGCAGAAAAGGCTCTATGTGTCTGGGTCTACCATGATACCAGAGATGTGTTGAGCTGATTTCATATTTCCTTTTTTAATTAGAATGAGCACATTACTTATATTACAAACTAGCAGTTTGAATGAATTAATACTAGAGAATACTCCTATGCAACTAATAACCAAAATAGCATAACATGGCTAAGGACCCTATTGGAGTTACCAACACCTGAGGCTTGCCATCATTCTAACTGCTCTGTTTAGCTCTGGGATGTCTCCCAAAGCCCCCATGTTAAAGGCTTGGTACCCAGGTTAGTGTTACCAGGGGATGATGGAGACTTTGAGAGGTGGATCTAGTGACCTATCTTCTAAATCACTGAAGGTATACTCTCAAAGGGAGATTTGGGGTCCTGGTACATCCTGAACATTAGGTGAACAAGCCTTGCTATACCACACGCCCCCACCAGGATATGTTGTCTTCCATAGGTCCAAAAACAACAGGGCCAATTGATCGTGGATTGGAACATTTATAAAACTATGAGCCAAGACAACCCTTTTTCCCTTTGTAAGTTGTCCCAGCTGTTTATTACAGTCACAGAACAGTGACAAGTGTGCTACCTTCTATTTTTGCTTTAAATTCTGCCTGTTTGTGTGCATTACTATACCTGGATCCTATAGTCTGGACTCTTCTGTTCCAGCCACAATACTGTGTGGGATTCAACTGTATTTTATGTTATCGATTACTATCACTGTGTCGTGTTTATATGAACATAATACAGTTTATCATTTTTATTATATTTGTATATAATGACACCAGTTGATACTTCATTACTTGACTGAACACATACAGTTCCATAGTAGTCATCAGTGTCTGGCTACTGTGATCAGTATTGCCTTGACTATCTTAATATGTTTGGTGGGCCTATATGCACACTTCTATTGATGTGTAGGAACGGAGTTTCTGGGTCACAGAAGATGAACAAGTTCAGTTTCATACTGCCAAATGATTTTACAGAGTGATCTATTTACATTCTACCATCAACAGAGAAGATCCTTCTCAATACTTGGTATTGACTCTCTTTCATCTTAGCCATTGGTATTTTTAAGGAATCCTTAGTTTGTGCATGATACCTATGTGTCTTTCTTTTACTAGCATCCAAAGAAAATACTTTGGGAAGTGCTGGTGTACATTGTTAACCAAGCTTTGGCTTCTTCTGTACTCTATGGACTTGCTGAAGGAACTCCAGCTTATTTTGGAGGGAGTCAGAAGTCTTTACACAGATGCTGAGAATCATTGAAACACTTTTTTGGGTGTCAGAAAAGAGTCTCTATACTCAGATGACATTGAAGATTGCTGCTCTCAGTTTCAGATTGCAAATTGCCTCAATGAATAGTACTCCGTGAGATGACTGGTCTGGCCATAGGTGGAAGTGACCTTATGCTTCCCTTGGAAAAGCTGTAAGAAGACAAATGCTAGCTCTCAGGTTTGGACACATTGCCTGAAGTAACTGCCAAGATTCTATATTTGCAGAAAACTGGCACTTGTAAATACCAAGCTGTGCTATTTATGTAGCTGTTGCTCATCAATATATGTGGGGATTCTGTAATTATCACAAGTGCTATCCAATGGCTTCCGGAACCTCAGACAAGTGAGTCTAACAGATAACTGGCTGAGCTTTACAGAAACCACCACCCTGGGCTCTTGGTCTTTTATGTGGCCCATATACTTAGATGAGAGCCAAGGCCTTGGGCAGAGCCAAGGTCTGATATGTAACTGGGTCCAGCCTAATGATTCTCCCCCTTGGAATGTGAGTGAGCCAGAGAGGCATCTGGTCTACCTGATCTTGCTCAATTTCTTTGTGTTTCAGTTTCCATCTCCATAGTATTAAGGACAAAATCATATCTGCACAACAGGGAAAAAATTATTTGACATCTCTGAGCCTTAATTATCCCTCTGTAAAATGGGGGATGTCACAAGCTACATGATAGGACAACAGGCACTCATGTAATTACCTAGAGATCTGAAACCTCCTGTTGATAACATTTCCAGCTTCTAACTGGGAAGGCAAGACTCACTGACAGAGAGGACTTTGTCTTATAGCTCCCTTTTTGTCTGTAATCTATCCCACTCTCCCAGTTATAATGACCTCAGATTATATTTCATTACTTGATTGAACTTGAGGTATTGATGCACATATAACTCCACAAGCCACATATACCTTTATTCCACTCTCCCTTATAAGTATCTCATAGGAGAGATAAATTTCTAATTATTTGATTGTTTATTCTGGAAACTTTAGGAAGCCTTCTGGTGCACTGCTAGTTTCTTTGTGGCTGTCAAGTGAAGCAGAAGACACTTGGTTTGGTTTGGGCAGAGTTCACAGAGGGACAATAAACATGCAGCCCTTTCTGCTCACCTCCCATCTTGATACATATAGAGCAGTAAGGAGTTGGTGTAACTGTAGTAGGTGAATCAGTAAGGTCAAAGGCAATCAGAGTGAAGCACTGGCCAGTATTTTGCTTCTTGCTTTCAAGATTATTACTATTTTTTGGCAGTTTTTCTTATATATGACAGAAGTCCTGCTCCTTACACAGTAGAGCCTTTGCTAGGAGCCTTTGCTCTGCTTTTACTGGTCATGTAGCTCCAGGACCTTGGAGATGTCTCAGCTACTTAGAAGAAAAAGGTATAGAGTCTTCCTCTGCGTGTGCTGGCCATACCTGAGTTCTTAAAATCCCTGATAGTGCCTAAGATCCCTAGGAGATTGGAGTTGGGCAATATTAAGTCTTTTGTTGTATTGTCAGAACTCCAGCCTCTTGAGGGGGCTGTGCTCAGCTGAATCATACCAGGTCATAGTTGTCTAATGATGGGATATTCAGGTGATCAGACTCTTTCTTCTTCAACTGTATAAACCATGAATGGAGTTTCCTTTATTTAACAGATAGAGAAACCATGATCCTAAAGGGCAGGGGACTTGATCATGGTCATGGAGCTGGCCAGTAGGAGATTTTGGATAGAAAGATCCAACACCATTAGCTAGCACAGAAACCAACAAGACGAATATCCTCACATAACCATATTCTTTCTCTTCTGATGAATGGGCTTACAGTCAGAACTGTACCCCAAAAAAACAAGAGCAAGAGACCCTTGGAAAATGCTCAGTTGATTTTAAGACATTCCAAGCACCATGGATATAGCTCAGTAGAAGAATGCTTTCTTAGCATGCATGAGGCTTTGAATTTGATTGCAGGATTATACAGGGAAAGGAAGAGACAGAGACAGAGAAACAGAGTCAGAGACACAGAGAGAGACAAAGAGAGATAGAGATAGAGATAGAGATAGAGATAGAGATAGAGATAGAGATAGAGATAGAGATAGAGATAGAGATAGAGAGAGAGAGAGAGAGAGAGAGAGAGAGAGAGAGAGAGAGAGAGAGAGAGAGATTCTTCCCTGGATGCCCAGCAGATAGAATTTTGTTGGATCTTGTTAATAGACAGATCAGATGGAACACAGTAGCAGTCTTCCCACAGCTTAAAGAGGACACTTTCTTCCTTCTCTTTTCTTGCTATGTCTCCATGCCAACATGATCACTAAACCAAGTCCATATGAACATATTCACAGAACAGCTTTCTACTTCCTTTCTGACACTCCTTCTGCTAAGGGCCAGAATATCTTATGAGGCATGCCATAGCACATCACGTATTTAGTCACACTGGGATTTTTCTGGTTTGAACAGATTCCTCCCCTTATTGACTTGTCTATTTACTATAGGAAGGGACACAGAGAATATTTTTTTTTTTGTTTTGTCATTTTTAGCATAGAAAAGTCAGATTCCTTTGTCAGTAGGACAAAGAGTAGGGCAGAGTGTCTGGCTGTTGGGGAAGGTTCTCCAGAAAATAAGAACCGGGTCATGAGTCACAAATGTCACATGACAGCACTTCTCAGAGTTAAAGGGGAATCAATGGAGCAGATGTTGTCCAGGTGTCTAAAGTACGATGAAAGTGGGTCAATTGAGGAAGAGGAGGAAGGTCACGGGACCATAAATGAAGTTGGAGACCATCGCAGGACCAGATCATGCAGTTCTGATTCTCAGGTATGCTTTTAAAACACACTGGATTTCTTCATGAAATATGAACATGATGGAGAGAACTATCCACTCTCACTGTGGCCCAGAAGAGATGGCAGTGGCCTAAACAAGGGGCAAACCAACAGAAATGGAGAGAAAGAGATGGGATCAATACATAGAACTTCCTGTTGTGTGGGAAGACAGAAAGGCAGTCAGTCCTGCTTTGGAAGTTTCCAGCCCAAGCAACTCAATGCTAAGATGCAAGGCCAAAGCATTAGGAGTTTTTCAGGAAGAAGAAAAGCTTTTTGCCTTTGAAACCTCACAACTCTATTTCAGATTACATCTGACTCCATGCAGATAAGGAGATCCAGGAAAAATTATTTGAGTTGCCAGGGGACATACATGCACACACGCATGCACACACGTGCACGTGCGCACGCGCACACACACACAACACACATGCATGCACACACTTACCTCATACACACAATGTATACAGTTATTTTTCATACACTACAATTATGGTCTGGTGTGTTTCACAAAAAGGTTACAACACCATAGATGTACATGTATAATATGTGTGACATGTACATTCTCATCTAAGCATGAGCATAAAATTGTCCTCTAGGACCTCCCTATATAGAGGATACTAACTAGTCTTTCCTCAAGCAGACTCTGTCAAACCAAGGTGATGAAATCAAATAAACTTGGGCTGTGTCCAGGAGAGGTTGGGAGGGCTCAGCACCAGCCAAAACGGCTGATTCTGTTACAGCTTCAGACGCTGAGAAGCATTATGCTAACTGCCAAAAATATACCTCTGCCGAATCCCCACGGTCACAGCAGAGAAAAGGCAGTTTTAACAAGTTCAAGAAGGGAGGGAAATCTGCAGGCTTCCACCTTTGTGCATAAAACAACAGCAATCAGAATGCTAATGAAGTAGCTGACAAGACAGATCCCATGATTACCTTTGGAATCATAGGGGAAGCAGTGGGGAGCCAACCAGCCTTTCAGTATTATCAGGCTAAGTCAGGAGAATCAAGGATAAGCCTGATAGTGAGAGCCACCTCTGGACCTAATTAGCATTTATGCTTGGTGATTTCTCGGTAGAATAAAAGAGCATGTTATCAAGGGATCTGTTTGCAAGCGGTTTCAGAAGTGGTCAAAGGAACCTTAGGACATGTCTCCCACTAAGAGTGCCATCCCTAGCCAAGTACATGGATGCTGATCAAAACAATGAACACGTGGGCCTCATCCCATGACATCCCATTCCATCTTGGGTCTTATCTCATGGCAGTGGAAGAATTGGTGGCTGACAGTTACTCCCAATGTCCTTCCTCCACCACCTCCTTTGGGTATGGTTCCTAATTCCTCAAGAAAAGGAGTTAAATAGACTAAAAGGACATTCCTTAATGTGAGAAGAGATTCCCCAGAAATGTGAAAAATCTGAAAAAGTCTTCAGGAACTCTGAATAGGACAAGAGGCAGTTGAGATTACAGGGATATGGAAGAGTCATCTAGCATGTGGTCTCCCAGGGCCTTCACTGAGTGGGGTCCCAAAGTCTGGAGAGAACACAACTGTCTGCTTTCTAGCCCTAAAGGTGAGAAGTCTGGGGTCTGAGTCCAGGCAGTCTTATTCCAAAAAACAATCAGCCCCTCCCTAATATGCACGTTAACCCATTGATGGCAAGATTGTTGGAGGAGAGTTCTAGGCAAAGCATGTTTTAGACATTGCTCTCCAGAGATTGATCCGGTGCTGGTGAGCTAAATTTTAAAGGGAAGGGAATAGACTGAATCTAGGAAGATACCTTAGATGGCCACAGTCTGGATAAGAGATGATCACAGCTTAGTCCATGGTAGGAGCTATGAACATGGTTGAGAGTTATTATGCACCAGACACTGAATTAAGCATCCATTGCAATTCTTTGTTTGTCTCTTTGAGGTAGGTGCTAGCCTCATTCCCAAACCCAGGGAGGGAAACTGATATCCACAGTATTAAAGGTCAAACAGGAATTGCATGGCACAGCACTCCTGACCCTCACACTAACACTGCATATGATCTTAGAATGAATGGCATTTTCTGGGTTACAAAGTACGACACATGGCTGGAGGAAACACACTGAAGGGAACAGATGTTTTAAAATGAGGCAAGATCCTTACTATTCACAGCTCATGAATTAGGAGAGGAAATGTGTGGGCTACATGGAAGAAAAGCTGTCTGGGAGAGGATGGCCAGCAAGACATCACATCATACACCTGAAGAGAGTGTTGACAGCTCTTCCATCTGTGTGTCGGTGTTAGAGCTGGGTAGCCCCAGACTCCCCACCGCTCACTTGATGAGAGGCATGGCATCTTTTCTCCTTCTCTACCTCTAAGACATTGTGCAAAAAGCACTGACAGTCTGCCTAAACTATTACCTCAGGAGATTCCAGGGCATACCTGCTGGATCTGAGTATTCTCTGATACTCTATACTTATGGCACATGGAGACAGGAAGAAGATCCAGAGGAAGTTACCTGTCTGAGTTCTACAAGCTGAATTCGGCATGTGGGACAGATATGGGTCTATTCCTGCTTGGGCAGACCCATTAGAAATGTCTGGAACATGTAGTAGGTATTCTGCAGCCAGCCATCATCATCCCTGGGCACTTACGTTTCTGAGCATCCCAACACAATAACTATCCATTTGCATGAGGGCTTTGGAGCCTGCCTGGCTACCCTGGATGTAGGGTTGAGTGGAAATGTAAGGAGATAATGCTGCTTCAACCAATAGAAGACATGGAGTTCAACACCCAGTCCCCTTATATCCAGTTTGGAACATATGAGATGGTGTCCTTTAACTCCCATCATGCCAGTTTTCCAACAGGGCTGCCCTCCAGCTGGTCTGCTCAGGAGTACCTGGCTTCACCGAACCCTCTTTCTCAGCTGCCACCACTCTATGCCTTATCCTGACAGGACACTTCCTGGGAACATCCATCCCCAAGGAAATGCCTGCCCTGGATTCCCCATCAGGGCTCTTGGCTGCAGGAACTCTTCCCCTGCAAATCCTGGGGGAAGAAATGATGCCTGGGAAAACTGACTTTAATATTCCTTTGGGCTCCTGGGGGGTGAAGAAACTTCTTTGCTATATGGTCAGATTTTTTTTTAAGTCACACTAGAAACTATAACTTGTACTATGTTTTACACCAGGGCAGTGGGGTGAGTAAAGAAAAGAGAAAACAAAAACCCAGCTCCTGCTGGATAGCCAGTCCTGCAGTCTCGAGGCCTATAAACATGGGTCTTGTACTAAGATTTTCCAGAGAACATAAGAGTCAAGAAATTATCGTTAAAAAACAAAATGTATTGAACACAGCATTTAACACATACTGGTATTTTCTCATAAGTTACAGTATTTGATTATTTTATTCAAAGTGATTTTCTGAATATCTGCTAACGGCTAATTCTTTAAATGATGAAATAAGATGAATCCAGAGGGCAGTACCTCATTGTTGGCTTAGCTTTTGTATCTACATTTTTCAGTGGGAAAAACAATCCTTCTATACATTGCAATCAACAGAGAACTACTAAGCGACTTCTCTCATGGTTGGCAACAGTGTCTCAAGAAAACAGAGAGATCAAGTTTATTTATTAAATAACAATAAGTAAGAAATAAAATACTGGGGCTTGAGAGATGGCTCAGTGGTTAATAGCACTGGTTGCTCTTGCAGAGGACCCATGTTCAATTCCTAGCGCCCACAAGGTAGCTCACAACTGCCACTAACTCCAGTTCCAGGGACTCTGACACCCTCACACACAGACATATATGTAGACAAAACACCAATGCACATAAAGTAAAAAGAAATAAATTATTTAAAAAAGAGAAGTAAATTAAATGCTTCAGTGGGGAGCAGGGAGATAAGGAAGCAGTTATCACTGTGCAGGTATCTGGTCTTTGTATGTAAACGTTTGGCATCTAAGCACCATGCGAGCTCCTTATTGCAGAAGAATGAGCTAATGGACATTTCCTTTCTCCTGCCTCCACCTGGACTCTCAGGAAATGAATTTTAAAACTATGTCCCCCACAAAGCTCACTTTTCTAAATGCTTTTCTGTGTTGGCGTGGGGTCAGGACCTGAACAGAAGTAGAGAGAGATCAATTTACAGCAGACCTTTTTCTCTGTGACAGGGGAATGGAGATGGGAAAAAGCTACATCAAGATTAATACACGAGAGAAGTCACTTTGCAGAGGGGTATTGGAAGCCTTCCCTTACCCTAGCATCATCTAAGAAAAAAAAAGTCCGTGAAATACAAAGCAAAGAGGCCAGGGAAGGGGGCGGTTTAAGAGGGCTGTAGGCTGCAAGGCCAGAGGCTTCTGGCACTTTCCTCAGCCACTAGCCCACTTCCGTTCTGGGGAGTGATTTTTTTCCTTTCTTAGGAAGCTGTCTCTATTTCTATTCCATTTAAAAGGCATGTCTTTTTCTTTATCTCTCCTGAGAGTTGCTGGGGTTTTCAGCTAGCCTGCACCACTCTTTCTCTCTCGAACTTTAATATAATTGTCCTCAAGCTTCCTTTGGAGCCCATTCTAAATTATTATATTAATGACGCTTAGAATCCGAAGGGGTAGCCTCAGTCTCACATTGTAGGACAGTCAGAGTTTCTGTATCTCCTAGAGTCGGGGGGGGGGGGGGGGCTGATTTGCATAACAATAGTAGGTCAAACCTGGTGGGTTGGTGCCTCAGAAACAGAGCAGGTTACTGAATGGGGTGGGTTCTGGGGTGGGGGTGGGGGTTCCCAGGAAATGGGAAGCGGGCTCAGGAACAGAGGCTGAAGGTAAAGGAATAAAAGCCAAGTAAGATACTGGGATGGTGAGGAAAGCTTATCCCATTAGGTCACAGGAGGGGACAAAGTAGAACTTGTGATCTGTTCAGTCCAAATGAGGCATGGTGGAACTGAAATATTTATCTAGCAACAAAGCCCTCTCCAGGGGCTACTTACAGGGCTGTTGATTTTCTGGAACTTACTAGAGGCTGTCCTGAATTCTAGAAGAATGGCATTTAGGAACTAGAAAAAGCTCAGACTTGTAGGGGTGTTGGCTATTAGTGACGGGGGGAGCACACATAGTCAGCAGTACTTAGAGCACACAGGTAGAAGGGTGTGCTCTAGTCAGTGGCAGACACTCTGCCAAGAGCATCACACATCCGTTTGCAGGTACCCTCCAACACAACCCAAGGAGGTGAGTGTGACATTTGTCTCCACTGACAGATAAGGAAGCCACGAGTCTGCAAAGGCAAAATAGTTTGCCTGTGACTAGCAGCTGGGAAGCAGTAAGGCCAGGACTGAGATTCAGGTACGCTCCATGGAAAGTGCAAACTCTTGACACCATGCTTTGTCATCAGCTCAGGGAGCCTGGGGAACGGACCTTGCAGCAAGCCTAAGGGAGACTAAGAGGTCCAGTGGTTTGATGTGGGCCTGGGGAATTAAGTCTCATGAGCAAGGAGAGGAATGACTTCAGATCCACTGGAACATAATTTACAATCCTTGTTCTAATCCTCTCTGGACACCAGCTCTAGCTCCGTGTTGACACTGACAAATTAAGGACATGCTCAACACTTTTCCAAGAGTAAACAGCACATTCCACACGCTGTTTTAATCATTTTTTCTCTTCCAGGGTGAAATCCCTTAACCAAACATGTCTGTCCAGAGAGTGAGTTGTGGCTGGAACCTTTTTGACCAGACCACGCAGGTTCTCTTCAGTTGCAAAATGCCGTTGACTAAATTTATTCCTATTTTATCAGTCCTACAAATAGGACTGTGCTCTAAATTTCTTTGGGGATAGCTTTACTGCTACTGTATAGAAATGGTACTCATCTTTGCAGGTTGGTTTTGTCACCTGCAACTTCAGAATTCATTTCTTAGCTTCCTAAGTTTTTCTGGTGGAGTCTTTAGGGTCTTCTGTAGAGCAGAAGATTCTTCCACTTTGTTCTTTCCCACCTTTTAGTTAATAAAGATGTAAATTTTAAAAGGCCAAATGAATGGATTTTATTTACTTATACTTTTGGTGGTACACAGGGCCTTGTGTCCACTAAGCAAACATTCTACTTCTGAGCTACACCCAAAACTCCAAAATAATTGCATTCTTGGTATTCTTGACACAAAGAAAATTTAAGTGTGAAAAGTGACAGATATATTAATTAGCCCACGTTTGATCATTCCATAATGTATCAAAACCTTACATCATACCCCATGAATATATGCAATTAGTTGTTACTTGTCAATTAAAAAATTAACCTCCTTCCCAGCAAATGGTAACACCTCTTGAGTCTGAGCCCTAGGCTTGAAGGAAATGCCCACGCAGATAGATCTGCCATTGCATCTTGTCCGTTTGCTCATAAGAATCGTGGCTTTGCCTGAATGGACCTGGCTTTTGTTGTATGGCACAAGATACACTGTGACAGGCTCTGTGACCTGCACCTTTTGAAGGGCACAGGGGAAGGACAGGATAAAGACCTAAGACCCTAACCCCACAGAACACCTACCATGTGCCAGAAGACATAGGGTACTTGTTCCAAAACAGTGAATACTTAATAACACACATTTCCTACCTCCTACTCCTGTCTCTCCAGCACCTTACATCCTGGTTTTGGTAAGTCTAATGGTTAGGTGGTACCTCCCTTGAACCTTGCCTCCTGGGATGGCCAAGCCCAGGACCCTCTTGAAAGGACCAAGGAGAAAAGCAGAGCCTCTTTGCCAGTGAGGGAGCTAACTTATCATGTCAAACAGAAAATATGGGAAGGGAGGCTAGATGCTGAATGAGAACTCATGGCTAGGACTTCCAGGGTAATGTGTAGCCATACATGGGTTTTTACATTTATGCTAGTTAAAACTAAATGAAACAGACAAATAAAAACCTAGTTCCTCACTTACACTAGCTATATTTCAAGGGCTCAGTAGCCATGAGTGGTTAGTGGCCACCGTATTAGAGAACACAGATAGACTTAATACAGGAAGTTCTTTTGGACTACAAAATGATAGACTTGGGAATACAAGGCTGAGATGGAATGTGAGCTTTGACAGAACCTTGAAAGTGCTAGCTAGGGGAGTTGGAAGATGGAGGAGGAGTGCTCTCCACCACCTGCTAAGACCCCAGCTCCTTGGTTCCCTAACAACTAGCTAATGAATGGAGATAATCTTGGACTCATCTCAAAAGCAATCTGGGCCCAGAGGAGCACATTCCAGGAAACCATCCTTTAGATTTTAAATAAATAGCAGAAATAACTGGGAACACCATCCATTTAGAAGTCCCATCCAGGGCAAAGTTGTTCCCTTTCCCCAAAGAATGAAAAGGGAGACACAGCCGGGCAGTGGTGGCGCACGCCTTTAATCCCAGCACTCGGGAGGCAGAGCCAGGCGGATCTCTGTGAGTTCAAGGCCAGCCTGGACTACCAAGTGAGTCCCAGGAAAGGCGCAAAGCTACACAGAGAAACCCTGTCTCGAAAAACAAAAACAAAAAAAAAAAAAAAAAAAAAAAAACAAAAAAAAAAAAAAAAAGAAAGAAAAGGGAGATACAAGGTAGCTTTTTGATTAAGTGCTGGTGACCTGACTCAGAAGAGGCAAACTTACATGGGCTGGTGATTCATAGCCCCGTGAGAAAAAGGGTGAGCCAGGCCCATGGCAGCCAGCCAACAGAGGTTGTGAACAGTGCTGGTAGGTGATGAGCAAGCAGGGCAGGCAGTCAGAAGAACACACCAGGAAGTCAGGGCCAGAATGGAAGCCGAGTCCCACATCTTCAGAAAGAACACAGGTTGTGTGGGAAGAAGGGAAGCGCATCTTCTAAGCTAGGATGAGACCACCGAACACAGAGGAAATGAGCTACAGCAGCGACACCAGAAGGAGATGCTATTTGAGTGTTCCCTCCCATTACCCAGTAACATTCCAGCACATCCATCCCAGAGGCTCCTTCCACTGACAGTGATTTCCTCTGCACCTTTGGGGAACAAGGTAAGGTCATAGTAGAATCCTGAGGCTGGAATTAGCCCATTCTTAAACTTAGAAGGTAATGGAGGAATTAGAGAGAATGGATATAGACTCATAGAGGGTGGATTTCTCCAGTCCCCACAGACCACAGTAACCCCTTGAACTAAAGAAAGGAGAAAGAAATGTGGGCAGCAGGTGATGTGGCAGAGGAGACCACCAAACTTTGACTCAAACCTGTGAACCATCACATAGGGATGGCCAAGGAGTGACATTAGTGGTCTACCTTGCCAGTCCTGGAGGGCCTTCCTCTGTGGAAGTTCAGGCTTGATAGCCCAGCACGGGATCCTGTATTGACTTCCAGGAAGGGCTGCTCTGTATGGAACCCACATCCCTTATTATGAGGTCCTAAAGGGCACTGGGCACTGGAGTGCAGGGAAGCTGGAATGTGGACAAGAAGACCCCCACGACTTGATGGAGTAGGCTAAGGCAGATGAGTAGGGATTGATCCCCTCCGGGGTCCACATAGCCATTACGCTGTCTTGAGAGGCCAGCTGGGAGGATGCAGATAGAAGCTTGCCTGTTAAGATTTGAATGAAACATCTTCTACAGGTTCACGTCTTTGAACACTTGGCTCCCACCTAGTGGCACTATTTTGGAGGTGGGGTTTACCTGAGCAAGGTTAACCAATGGGGTATGCCTTTCAAAGTTATACAAAGTTCCCAGTTCTCCCCTATCTGTCTTTCTGTCTCTGCTCCCACCTCTCTCCTACCGTGACGTAAGCTGACCCATTATTCCATTTCAAACCTTCCCTGCTCTGATGGTCTTAAGCACTGAAACCACCAGCTAATTGTTTCCTCTGTGGTATTTGGTCACAGTGGTGATAACACTGACTAGTGTATAGGCTAGCAGTTCAGTGGAGGAAAATTCTTTTCTGGGCAAACCCCTGAGGTTCCTGTGAAACTCCTGAAGCATGTCCAGGTTTAGACTATGAAAATACCCAGGAGAAGAAGCATTCTCAATGATGTGCCTTTTTGTTTTACAGCCCTGGAGCTCACACCTAACATCTTTTTTTTTTTTTTTTTTTTTTTTTTGGTTTTTCGAGACAAGGTTTCTCTGTGTAGCTTTGCGCCTTTCCTGGGACTCACTTGGTAGCCCAGGCTGGCCTCGAACTCACAGAGATCCGCCTGGCTCTGCCTCCCGAGTGCTGGGATTAAAGGCGTGTGCCACCACCGCCCGGCCAACACCTAACATCTTGTGCTGTACCACCGAACAGTTCCCACAGCCTGCTCATTGTGGTACCTGTCTGAGGTAATCCACTTGCCAGGTGTGGGCTGCTGGACGAGTTGGCAACCCTTTTCTTAGACTCATTTAATGAGAAATTGCCTTAACAAGGGAGAGAACCACTTTATGTGATACTTCACACACACACACACACACACACACACACACACACACACACACGGCACACAAAAAAGAGAGAGTGACAGACAGATGGACAGATACACACACACACACACAGAGACAGAGACAGAGAGACAGAGACAGAGACAGAGACAGAGAGAGAGCACTGTCGGTAGGAAAGAGCTACATTGAAAGCAGGAGCCCGTGTGGCTCTGACCTAAGTCCTCTGCATATATGTTACGATTGCGTAGCTTGGTGTTCTTGTGGGGCTCCTAACAGTGGGAATGGGGGCTATCTCTGACTCCTGTGCCTGCTTTGGGGACCCCTTTCCTCTTATTGGATTGCCTCATCCAGGCTTGATATTAGGGTACGGGCCTAGTCTTATTGTAACTTGTTATGCCATATTCCGTTGATATCCCTGGGAGACCTGCTCTTTTCCAAAGGGAAACTGAGAAGGAGTGGATCTGGGGAAGAGGGGAGTGTTGGGGAGGGACTCGGGGGAGAGGAGGGAGGGGAAACTGTGGCTGGGATGTAATACAGGAGGAAGAAAAAGAAGAAAACAAGAATGTGGGAAACCAAAGCAGGGCAGCCTCATCACTCACAAAAGGTCCTTTTGAAAGCTGACAAGGTGCCCAGAGGAGTTTGATCCACCAAAGAGAGACAGCATCCCAAATTCATTTTGAGAATCTCAAGTATTGATTATTTACAGCTTTTCTCCCTCCCCTGGCAGAGAAAATGCCTGGCTTGGTTGATCATCCCAGAGATTCAGCTTTCCATGTCAGGCGGGATAATTAGCCAACATTTGCCAGGTATTTTCAAACCACAAACAAATCACAGCCCTAGAAAATAATCCCAGGGATTCTCCCTCTATTTGGGGGCAGACTCAATGAGTTCACAAAGGACACAGATTTCTTCGGAGACAGGAAATCCTGCTTCTAACACCTCTGCATTAGAAAAGACAGAATAACAAAGGATTTCTAAGACATGTGCTTTCCTAGGAATATTCACTGTTGACTAAAACTGTATAAAGGTGGTGGATTTGCTCACCTGCAGGGGAGGCATACGCACACAGTTGGGAGAAATAGAAATGCTTTTTGAAATGTAATCTCAGAGTTTAGGCATTCTAAACCAAAAGGATCCAAGAGGGGAAATTAGAGCTCTGGGTGTTCAGCAACTGAGCCAAAAAGGGCTGCCCTGTGTTTCACAAATCACACAAAAAGAGAAGTACTTCCAGGAAAGAACAAGAGAAGCAAGCTCTAAAAGTTTGCTCTGGGGGTGTCTTCCACTTGCATCCATAGACCTGTACCAGCTAGGGCCAAAGGCTACAGACATCATGTAGGAAGCAACCACGTGTGGCACGTGCACCACTAATGGGCAGTGTGGGTTTGGGTGCAAGTGCCAGTAGGTGTGACTGGGTTTCACAGGAGGACCTGAAAGTGTGTGCCACTCTGCCCGAGACCCATGACTATGGCCAGTTAACTTCATGAAAAGAACAGTCCTATAGCTCTATCCCTAGGACAGCTGTCTTAGGGTTTCTGTTGCTGTGAAGAGACACCATGACCACGGCAATTCTTATAAAGGAAAACATTTAATTGGGGCTGGCTTATAGTTTCAGAGGTTTAGCTCATTATCACCATGGCAGGACATGGCAGCACACAGGCAGACATGGTGATGGAGAAGGAGCTGAGAGTTCTACATATTGATCCACAGGCAGAGGAAGGAGTCTGTTCCACTGGACATGGCTTGAGCATGTATGAGACCTCGAAGCCGATCTCCACAGTGACATACTTCCTCCAACAAGGTCGCATCTACTCCAACAAGGCCACACCTCCTAACAGTGCCACTTCCTATGGCCAAGCATTCAAACATATGAGTCTATGGGGGCCACACCTATTCAAACCGCCATAAAAGCTGAGGGCAACAGGACATACTTACAGGGACCCACTGTCAGGAGAGCATACTTCTCTGACATGGATGGGGGCATACTAGGCTCTGGACAGAACTGCCAGAGATGGACTCTGACATGTGCTAACCACTTCTAGACAGACTCTCACCAGGCCTGGGGTATCGCTCCTCTTACCTGGGTGCCTTTCCCACATGCCTTTGAGCCATTTTCTGTGATCTTTTGGGGACATTCTCAACTCTAAGGAGAGGTCTACTCTGATCCTATGCCTGATCTTTTGTAGCCCTAACCCTAAGGAAGGAGGTATGGCTGAAGGGTGGGAGATGGACAGTGCCCCTGCACCCCAGTGCAACCTCTAAATCACTTCATGGTAACTTCTAAATTTGTTCCATGAGCTCTCCACTTTCATACCTGTGCATTCACTACTACCAAATCCTTCAGTCCTGCTTCCTCCAGGTACTCTGAATTTCCACACATCCATATCTCCAACCACGCGATTTCCCTCTCTTGTCTGGAATTATACCCCTTTTTCTTCCTAGGTCTCCTTGAGTGACTTTCTGTCTACTCTTCAAGACCAGCACCATCTTGGCCCCAACTGTGCTGAACTCCATTAGCAGACAGAACAAACCATGGTTAGTGCTTTGCACATGTCAGAGTCCATCTCTGGCAGTTCTCCTCACAACATACTGACCTCCTGCAGGGCAAAGCTGTCTTTCATTCATTTAGAAGGGCCCCATCAAGAGCTCAGGTAGTACTTCTAGATGTGTGGTCATTTAACATCTTTGCAGTTTTGACTGGTGCATTCATGTGTCTATACTGGCCCCTAAAACACTCTCTGTCCTTATAGCAATTATTCTTATACCCTAAGGTGGTCACTGAAAACTTCCTGAGCAAGCTAAACTTGCTGGGTAATATGCTAGTTACGTGGGAATAAAAGGATCTGCCCTGCATTGAGTAAGTGATAACTATACAACTCATGTTGTGCAGTGAGTCAAATGTGATGTAAAGGGTTCCTCTCCTGAGGCATGCTTCTTTTGCAGAGTCTCCAATAGGTCAGAGGTGGTCCTTGACAATGTAGCTGCATCAGCAAGTCATTTCTGTCTGCCATGCAGAAAGATTTCCCCCTCATCCTGCCCACCTGACTCTGCTCTGGGCTACACACGCATGTGGAGTACAGGTGGTGAGTTCAGGATTAATCCACCTGGGTCTCTTCCTTCCAAGATTAGGACCCTGGAAAGGAGCCTGTGTAGACCTTGGTAGCCAGCTCGAGGTTATGTATTAGTTACTTTTCTGTTGTGACAAAACACCGAGACCAAAGGCAAATTAAGGAAGGAAGAGTTTTGTAGGCTTATGGCAGGGGAGGCATGGCAGCAGGTAGCCAGTGTAGGAAGCTGAGAGATGACATCTTCAGTCACAGACAGGAAGCAGAGAAAGTGAATGAACTCTCAAAGCCCGCCTCCTGTGACTCACTTCCTCTCAGAAGGCTCTACTTTCTAGCAGTGCCACCACCAACTATAGGGACCAAATGTTCACATCACGTGAGCACATTTCTCATTCAAACCAGCACAAGCTATGTGGGTAGATAACTCGTGGACTCTATGCGTGTAGAGCAGGATTGTGAAGGGATGGGCACTGACCTCGATCTCTGGTTCTAAAGTGCAGGACCCAGGACGGGGGCAAAAAGAAACATTAGAGCCGGGCGGTGGTGGCTCATGCCTTTAATCCCAGCACTCCAGAGGCAGAGCCAGGCGGATCTCTGTGAGTTCAAGGCCAGCCTGGGCTCCAGAGTGAGTTCCAGGAAAGGTGAAAAGCTACACACAGAAACCCTGTCTCAAAAAAAAAAAAAAAAAGGAATATTAGAAATCAGGGACTACAAAACATTGTTCTGTGGTCTCACATCCATTCTTGTGAGGAAGTGTCTTAACAGTAATAGCACATGTTGCCCACTTTGTTTTCATGCCAGCTTGGAACTATTGCCACAAGCACCAGGAGCCTTTTTGAGTAACCTGACCTTGTGAAGGGCAAAGGAAACTCCGAACCCTTGGCCTTCAACTGGGAATGTAGAGTTAGAGAGGAGGGCCCTGCCATGTGCAGCTAACAGAACTGCTGTGGGAGGCTGAAAGGCCTCACTGTTTGGGCCAGGACCAGGAATCTCATATCTCAGATGTCAAAGCAGCAGGGTGCTGTTAGCTGCTGGGGAGGTCTGGATCCCACTCAGTGCCTGGGATGCCTCAGCCTTGTGACAGGGGAGCCTCTGTGGTGCCAAAGATGGCACCCACATTAATTGCTCCGTGCACACGACTCTGGAAGGGCAGGAAGGACTGGCAGGTTTCCAGGAGTCTTGTTTATTTGGTGTTTTCAGAGACAGTCTTTGCTAAAAGTAATTTTTTTTTGTCCCCAGGTAGGAGTGCAGTAGAAAGAGAGTTGAAGAGTCGATGATTGCTTTTTCCAGAAAAGGGGTCAGCTCAACGACTCATGGATCTAGAGAAGTGAACCGTCTTGTCAGAAACCATATGCAAAGCAAAGACATTAGAGTCTCAAACTCATGTCTGATGTGACTCCAGAGCCCAGGATATGCCTAGAGATCACCTTCAGGTGTAGATTGAGAATTAGTTGCTGAATCCTCTTTTTTGGACATTTGTGGGCTTATGAACTAAAACTAATACAATGGAAATGATACAGTGTGGCTCTTGAGGCCAGATTCTAAAGACTATGACGCTTCTTCCTTGCTTGTCAAAACCATCCCATGGCTTCCACATGGAAATCCAACTCCTGGAGGCTACTGCACTGCAGAGACCACATGAAGGAGCCTTGACTGACGGGTCCAGAGGAGCCCTGCAAAGCCCAGGCTCCAGACCTCAGCACTCTGGAAGTGACCATGTAGTCCAAGCTACCCAAGTTAGGTTGTCCCACCCACATGGAGGAAAGTCATGCCTTCCAAGCTCTTTCCGAATGGCTGACACACAGAACCCAAAAACAATAGATGTGAGCAGGATTCACGAAGCGCAGGAAGCTCATTTCATAGCAATAAATAAAAACAAAGTGGATGGCAGTGAGAGCGTTTTGAGGTAGTAACATGCCCAGTCTAGACTTTGGCTGGAGTTTTCTTGTTCTGCAACCACTTTCTTAGATACACACACACCAAAACCAAACAGCCGCCCCCAAAACTCTCCAAATGGGAACAAGGTGAGGCAAAGACCTTAGAGTCACTGTATCCTTAGAGGATGATGCGGGGCAATGGTGGGAATTACAAAACCAGAGGAAGCACATGCTAGAGGTGATCACCTATTAAGGGCCAGACACTGGCTGTCATTACGTTTAATCTGCTGACTGAGTCCCCACTACGTGCCAAGAATGAAGTCAGAACCCAGTGCCTGTTCTCACAGGGCTTATGTGTGATGCTGACAGGCAATGAAAAAGTAACTGTGTAACGACAGGTTACATAGAGGAAAATAAAGCATGGCGGGGGAAACATGGGACATATGGACCGGCTAGTTACAAAATGGCTCCATCCTTCCCCCAAAGGGTGCCATGTAGGCACTGACAGGACCAGGTTAGCTGGGAAAAGAATGTGACTTGAGAGATCACTCTTGGGCACTAAAATGAAGGACTATAGACAGATGTCTACCAGCCAGTCTTTAAGAGATGGTGCATTTGGAGATGGTGCATGACCAGGCAGGTGGGCAGGAGGGAGTTCAGCCTCTGTGGGCATTTCCGCTGTCTACCTACCTTCTGTTCTTCAAGCCCTTCAGGCCAAGGGGCAGGAGGGACTACTTACACAGAGCACATGGAGGACCACTGCTCCTTGTCGTCGATCTTCATTGGAGAAGATGTCCCTGGGGAATTCATGCAGGGCTAGAGAACAGAGAGAGAACCAGCTCAGTACAGATGACCTTTTGAGTACAGCTGATCTAGGACAGCACCCCCCATTCCTGACTTTAGGGTCCTGTTGACTCTGGGTCTAAGAACTTGCCTAAGAACAAAACAAAAGAAACTAAAGGACTTGAAGTTCAGAAACCTCTAACTAGAATTTAGTATTCCCTCCAAACATGGAGTGACAAATGATGGTAGCATTAGCGTGACCTCAGCCCCAGTTGCCAATGCAAATTCTCATCTAGATTTGTCCTGTGGCATCTATGAGAGATTGAACCTGGGATTCCCGGGACACCGAATCCGGCATGTTCATGTCCCTTCTGGAAAACGACATGGTATTTGCACATCATCACTAGATGACTCATAACTTTCCCTACAAATTAAATAGTTGTCACACTGTGATGTTTAAGGAATGATAAGAAAAGTCTGCACACAAAACAATTAAATATTTTCAACTGTAGCTGGTTGATCTGTGGTACAGACGCATAAATATAGAAGGTGCATTCCACTCCATTTCACTAACCTGTGCAGCTCTGCCTCATCACTTCAGTGCTATGGTAGTTTGTAGAGTCTCTCTTGTGACTTAAGTAAGGAAGATGAGTGTGGTGGCACACACCTTTAACCATCTCAGCAAACGCAGGTAGATCTCTGCGAGTTCGAGGTTAGCCTGGCCTGTATAGTGAGTTCTAGACTAGCTGGGGCTACATGGGGGAAACCTTGTCTCAAAAAAAAAAAATAATTAAATGAGGAAGCATGGAACTAGTATTACAAATTTGTTTTATAATATTGTAATATACTTTCATTCAATATGGCCAGTTTTTATTTGTAATCTTAAACTTGGTTGCATGCAGCGAAAAGAGTTTTTCTGAGCAGGGCACGCACGATCCACCTCACCGGCTGGTGAAGGGGCAGATCCAAGCTGCCCTTCACGTCCTCATTGCCCTGTCCCTCACACTCCTCTGGCTTGGGGCACTCCAGCACCTCTATCCTGCTCTGGAACTCTGCCCTTCTTTCCCATCTGACCTACATTTGCCATGAGACCATGTAACCCAGGAGGCAGCAGACATCCTGCCGGCCTTCATCCAACCTTTGGCAGATATCACCAGCCAATAAAAGCATCTCCCCTGGAGCTTGATGATGTCTCCTACTGTTTCTCTAGTGAGCAGTCAAGGTAATCATCATCACCAGAGGGCAAGGATTGTAGGCCAGGTATCATGAACATAGGTTTGCCACTCATCTTGTCTTGAGTTCTCCCCCAAGCAGAGTGAGAAAGAAGGATTTAGGGGTGTGCAGCTTATCTGGCAGATGTCTGCAGTGTACATTGTGAATGAAGAAGGCGATGAGACCAGGAAGGGAAGATAAAGAAGACTATAGAGGATGTCAGGGCTCAGTCCTGTGGGCAACCACAAAGCTCTCATAGAAAATATCTCAGGATCATGGCTCACTAGCTAGGGCATCTGCTGGAGACACAAGCCACTGGCCATTTCTTTTAAATATTCAGTTTTCTGTTTCCAAGATAGTATCAGGGTAAGGCACCCTGTGGCCTTGGGTATTTGTGCCAGAGAGTACATCTATACAGAGAGTAAGCCTCACCTTCTAAAGCATAGCAAGGAGAAGAGTTAAAAGTACTGATACTTATTTGCAATCTGTCCATTCTCTCATCGTCCTTATGGTAACTATATAGATAAGAGATATTAATTAGCTTGGCTGTATGAATCCTTTCATAATTTATAGCTGACCTCCTACTAGCAATGGTACAAAAGCTTCACACATTTCAGCAAAACTATACTTTGAATTCTGAATGTTAGTTAGATCCTGGGCTGTCAATATGAGGTATACACACACACACACACACACACACACACACACACACACACACATACAGCAAAAGATCAAGGTATTTTTGAGCTCAAACACATACAATAAACACATAGTTGTTATATGTTTGTGTATGTCAATGATCTCGATGAAGTTTTACTTTTTTTAGGCTTGCCTGTATGTTGCTGGTTAATCACACTTGCTATTTGTATCCTGTCCTTACAATAATGAAATAGTTAGATTAGGAAAGACAAGAATGTCCTGGATACCCCAAACTGTGTGTTTCTACAAGGACACTCTTTTAAACATGCCACACTAAATGGTCCCTAGGAGGTCCTCTAGGGTCCTTAGGAGGAAGTGGTTAGCTCTGAAACCTCTCTGATGATGACAGTGTCTACATGGAGGTTTTCTGATGCTATCCTCAGTCCTGACTTTTGACTTTTTTTTTAGCTCTCCCAAGGTAGATGGAGCTGAGTCTTAACCCACCTGGTAGCTTCCATATTCCCCTGATTTCCATTAAAGGTATAATAAGCGTGAGTCATAAATGATGAGAAATGTTCCTTTATGCCCATTGTCCAAACTCAGGAGATTGGGAGGGGAGCAGGGAGAGGAAAAGTCCTTCAAAGACATCCTGTCCATCCTTTCCTGCAAAGTTTAGACCCTTTTTGCATAGTGACAGCTCCCATGTTTTCTGCTTGTCCAGGCTCCAATTTGGGGCTCTGAAGAGATGCGAATCATTGTCCATACCATGGAAGCTCCTCCTCCCCGAGGGTCCCATTGCTTTTCTTAGGCTTACTTTGCTTCATGTAAAGTCTTTGGCAGATGGGGTTTGTGTTGAGTTGGCTAGTGATGAACCCAAATGAGTCAAGACCATGGCTCTGGGGCCAGGAGGGAGGAGTAAAGGCATGCAAGGATGATGGTGGTTCACATTTATTGATCACCTGCATCAGGCAGGCTCTACATGTCACCATACCACCACCATCCTTTTTCATCCCCACAAAAGCCATCATCTGCATTCCGTACATAAGAAACCTAAAGGACAATGATATAAGGTTACATATGTGGGGACTCACATCTGTAAGTCTACATAGAAGGGCCATACTCCAGTTAACTTAGAGCCAATATATCCCAAAGGGCTGTCTTCTTCTCCACTTCTGACACTTGTGGTATTACTCTGTGATCTCTTTCTTCTCACGACTTCCTCCTTCAGGTCTGAGCTGATATAAATTATATATTGCCATAGCAGCAGACAGCAACAGATAGGTTGATTCTCCATTGACTTTTCTATCCTCTATCACTGACACCAGATGTTTCAACATTGGCTAAGGATCACAACTTACAGCCTTCCCATCCATAGACTGATAGGATGCCAAGTTAACTTATTGATCACAATGGCTATCATAAGAGTTAAAAAGCCAGTAGATTACCCTGGAAGGCAACCAAAAGAATCACATGTGGGAGCTGCTGAGTAGATAGTAGAGATAGACAGGTGGTGAGGGTAATTTTGCCATAAATGAGTGACAGCCATCTATTTCTTTTCTCATTGCCCAGCAGAAATAATATGGTTTTAGTCAAGAGCAGGCTTAGGGCAGCATATAAAGGGAGCTGAGGCCACATAGGAGATACCATAAGAAAGGAAGAAGTAGTTGTGAGTATGCATCTGTCATGTGTCCACACCAGCACAAGTTCTGTCCATTCTCCTGCTTTACTACCACATGGATGTGATAAGCGAGCAGAGTGGAAGAATTTCATCAAGGGCTCCATGTCAGTAAGATAGAACTTTGGTTTTGAATGCTTAGCATTTTGACTTTCAATCTCTTTGAAAGTCAGCAAATAGCTACTGGGTGACAAGGAAGCTCCACCAGAAGCCAGTTGCTCTGCTCCCAGACTTAAGTGTGTGTTGGGATGGAATGGTGCCAGCCATTTTCTCATGACCAATCAGGTCTTCTAAAAGGAAAGACATCTTTAACCAATAGCCTGGGGCTTGTAGCTGGTGATAGATCAGAGATCAGGCTCAGGATACACCATGATACCAATTCCTAGATGAGAATGGACAGGGGACTTATGCATAGGGAGAGAGTAGTTCAGCTTTGCCCCACTCTTCAGGGAAGAGTGGCCAATGGTAGCTGAGATCCTTTCATGTAGGCCAGGCAAAATATCCACGTGGACAACACTTTGGTGCTTTGCATACGTGTGTGTGGGAAACGGTGTTTGCAGAACAGCATCAGTTTTCCACAAGAAACATATGGAAGCAGAGGGACACACTCAGCTGGAAGACTCTGCTAGTGGTCTCTGGCCTCAATTCCCTTATCTGTAAATAAGAGATCAGACAGTGCAGACCCTCCAGGGGCCCCAGAGAGTTGATGTCTGGTGCTAGGCATCCTGTGAGGGTGTATTTCTCATGCCAAATCTAAAAGAACTGAAAACATTTCTTGTGGATGGAGTAGGATACTCACTGCATGCAGTAACATGACAGACAGATAGCTATAGTTTGCATAAGGGTCTACAGTATGGAATGGAGACTAGGGTTCGATCCCATCCATGCTCCATAGAGCCAGATCTCCTTCATCAGTAGATGGGCACATTGGTGTCACCTTTGTATAATTTCTGTGATGAGTAAAAGCAATGTATGTGAAATACATACACCAAGCTTCCTGGGTCTATCTAGCCTATTCTTAATACAATGATAACAAGTTTCTGGTATGGCATGAGGCAGAGAGTGCATTCATCTCTGGATTTTGGTATGGAAATCCACCTATTACTAATTCCAGCTTGCCTTTTCATCTGTTTCCAAGGATGATGGTTAGTCCATGAGAAGTATGCATGTGATTCCTATGGTAAGGCTATGGGGACCCCGTGATACACATGGCATGCTGAGAACACCTACTTATGTAGGGATGTAGCCTCATCCAGCTGAGAGCTTCCCCCTCATAACTTCCATCAATTTAAGCTCCTTTCTTTCTTCCCTGCAATTTTCTTTGCAGTATATCCTGCCAGTCTGGGGGCCAGCAACAGCATCAGTGCTGTTCCCATGGAAACCACAGAGCCCTGAAGGGAGTGGATCCCTCTTTCCAAGGCAACAGCAATCAGTGTCCTCATGTCCATCTCCTGGGCAAATTCATGAGGCCTAAGAGTGATAAATCTAAATGAAGGATTGCAAAGAAATCCATGTTTTGTTTTGTTTGAAAGAAAAAAATTTAGTTTAGACACGAACATCGTCTTCAGACAACTTCGTCATATATTGATCAAGAAACAGCCTAGGATGGACACAGACCTCCCAGAGGTTACATTAGCAGCAGAAAACTGCTGGGGGAGAAGGAACTCTTTCATATATACACTTGTCTGCAAGCTACCTGGCATGTCTACTAATGCAGCTTTGGTGAGTGGAAATTTTGGTGACACAGCTGCCCAAGAGACATTCATATTCTTGCAGTAATAACCCCAATAAACTCATTGGTGCACCAAGCTGTTTTAGGACACAATTATTTCTTTGGTCTGTTATTGTCTTCTTTTTCTGGGCATAAATAGAAAGACTTTCCAGGCAAAGTCTCACAAGAGGCCAGATCCTTCACCATGTCTGGGCAAATAGAATCTTGGCCTCTGCACTCATCAGAACATCAGACTCTCACAAACAATCTTCTCATGACAGAATACCTAGTGCAAGCCCATGATTACCCACCAAAGTGGGGGTCTGAATGCTGCCTACCTTTTCCATACAATGACAGGTGACTTCATACTACCACCAGACACTTTTGTCTCTCTTAATGATTCTCCCTCCTTAACCCAGGAAGACCTACTATTTCTACATTTCCTGGCTTGAACATTCTGAACTCTGCCAGGTGTGGTATTTGCTTGGCTTCCCACAAAGACTTCTCTGACTTTCTGTAGCCCCATTGCACCATGGCAGCATCAATTAAATGCTTTTCCAGCCACATTGTACTTCTTGATTATGAATGTATATCTTTACTTTAGGGGCACTGTGAGCTCCCTGAGGACAGGAACCCTGCCATTTCTCACTCTATTGCCAACACCCACCAGGCAAGGATCCATGAAAATGGACTAAATGTCAAGTGAATTTAAGTGTGAATAAACATAGAGGGCCCTTTTCCCAGGAGGTGGCTTTTGTATAAACACAGGACAAAATTACTAACTGGGAAATGTTGTTGGAAGGGTTCAGTAAAACTCTCAACAACTCCATCCCAACCTTACTGCCCATTAGGACTGTTCATAAATATCCCTTTTCTTTCTGTTCCAAAGACTTGGAAGGGGGCCTTTTTACAATCCCTTCAAGGGTGGGTGGGACCAGGAAACTAGTCTGGCTAGTGAAATTGGAGCACAATACCAGTTGTATGTGGCTTTGAAAGTCAGCATTCAACTCACCAGCTTGCCTTTTCTTGCCTTGGAGATCCTGAAAATACAGCAGGGTGAATCTTCCATTCAACTGGATTTTCTTGTGGCACATCAGAGTCCCCATCCCCCTTGATGCACATATTTTGTCTAAGCAGCAGGCATGAAAGTTACATCTTGGTTTTTTGTCCTCACTGAGATTTTTGGAGCTCCTTGTTACCCAGAACATCCTAAGCTGTTTTGAGCAACAGGAAGTTAATAAGGCTCTCAGCACCCTGTGACTTTTCTAGTAAGATCTTGGCTGGCAGAAAAATGTGACTGTTTTCTTGTCCTCTTTACTAGACCGGGAAGATGGTTAGATTACAGAATATTTATTCTTCTCAGTATCCCCAGTACTTCGCAAATGTTCACTTTAGAAACCAATACATTGTTCATCACCAAGGGTCCCCGAACAAAATATTCACAAGAGAACCATGTGCAAGGACACGCAGACTGAACATCCTTGATCTGAAATGCTCAGGGGCCATGGGGGTTTTGTATTATTTTGGACTTTGGAATACTCACCTATGTATAATGAGATATGTTGGTGTTAGGACCCCAATCAGAACACAAAATTCACTTACGCTTCCATAAGCACCTTAGACACACATCATGGAACAAATTTTATAAGTATTTTAAACTGATGTGTGAAATAAAGTTTTGTAGTGGGAAAATTTCCACATCACCTCATTGCTTAAGAGTGTTCAGATTTGGTGTTTGGATTGGAAGTTCTCAACCTGTATATGCACAAATTCATTTTCTGAATGTTTAGTCTCTGTGGGTGTATTAGAGGCAGTTTGATGTATTCCTTTGTGTGTACAGGTGGGAGGTGGGTGCATGCGGACTTGTATGCCTGCGGAGCAGAGAATAACTTTGGGTGTTATTTCTCAGAGGTCACTCCATTTGTTTTGTTTTGCGGGTTGGTTGGTTGGCTTGAGACTGAGTCTCTTGCTGACCTGAAATCTGCCAAGTAGGCTAGGCTGGCTGGACACTGAGCCCCAGGGATCAACTGCCTCTGCCTCCTCAAAGCTGCGGCTGCAAGTGGCCGCTATTACACCCAGGTATTTTTATGTGGGCTTTGGGGACTCTAACTTGGGTCCTTGTGTTTGCAGGGCAAGCGCTTCAACTGACTGAACCTTCTCCTCGGAATTCTATTTTCTTATTCCCAGATTACACAAGCTTCAGGAATGAACACAGGAGGAAAGATTCAGGCAAAGGGTGGCACTGGATATGCAGGGGCTATAGATTAATCTGAGATCTTTTGGATTTGTATTCGGTTCTAAGGATTATCTCTTAATTGCTTTGACTAGTTTATTAAGAAATTGATACCATGCAAATGTGTATCGAGTTAACATCTCGAAGAAACCTAGTTGAGAAGAAGCAAACGATTCAAGGTCCTCACCACTGAAGTTGGGCAGAGACAAGGCCAAGCTGAGAGAAAGGGTGTGTTCAGATCTATGAACTCATCCTGCTAATTTCAGTATCCTTAATTTAAGGACAAAAGCAACCTTTTAAAACATGCAAATACATATTTTGCATTGCTTCTACATGGTAAGAATCATCGTCCTCAATTTCACACAAGTTGTCTAAGGCCCAAAAAGGCAAAGTAATCAGCCCAAGTCCACTCAGATGTCAGAGGAGACAGAAGATTTAAGCAGGGTGTGACTAGCTTTGCTGATTCTAGCATGTTCCTTTCCACAGAACTACTAGGGGCACACCACTACCATTTCCTTAAATTTATATTATGATTGCTATTGTTATGGTATTATTTTGTTTCTGACACAAGGCCTCACCATGTAGCCTAGGCTAGCCTTGATTCCCCTGCATGAACTTCTGAAGTTCTGGGATTACAGATGTGCATCACCATCACATCTGGCTTTTCCTGACTTTTAAGGGCCTAATTCTTTCCTTCAAAAACCAAAATGGATGGATTTAGAATGTATCACATAAAGCAAGGTGACACAGCCCCATATGTGGAATCTAGTCAATAATATATGTATGTATGTACACACGTATACATGTGGGTATAGTATAACATGCAGAAAAAGGAGCAAGAAAGGCTCAATATAAGGGGACGAGGAAAGACTGAATGCCAGTGATAGACATGAGTTATTAAGGAGGACATAAAGCTAATTGTTTTCTAGTTCTAATATTGTCTTAATTTTTTTTTTGCTTTTGGTGATGGCTAAGTGCATAGAAATATATTTGAAAGCAAAAGTATCCATATGTAAAGCTCCATATCTTCAGTTATGAATGGTTATTATAACTGTACAGATGTTTGTTGACATTTATATACCTTGGGTCTGGTTAACATCAGTGTGTGGTTTTTTTTCAAATTTCTTAAATAATAAAGTTTATTTAAAAAAAACCCAGAAACATCAGTTTTGAATGAAAAAAAAAAAGCATCTCTGTGAAGAGAAATCAACACCTGGTTCAAGAAGAGCTACAGTGGAGAGTGCATCCAGCTATCAAAATGACATTGCCAATCAAACTGGCTGAGTTACGATCAGTAATTAAACACTTAAGAGGTCTTAGAACTTGGGAACAGGCAGCAGAGGGATCACAAGTTTCAATGTAGCCTGGGCTCTGTAGCAAGATTCTACCTACCTGTCTGTCTGTCTATGATCTATCTATCTACATTGGGATATGACATTTGCTTACCACAGCCGACAAGGGTTATATAAATGCTTGAATTAGAATTCACTCTTTACCAACTTGGAGGTGTGCAGCCTTGGGGAAATGTCTTAATCTCTTTGAGTCTTAGTTTCTTAATATGCAAAATAGGATAATGAACACAATATTAATTTATGTGGTTATTATGAAGATTAATTGTGAAGATGCTTATGAAATATGCAACACATAGACTTGGTTAAGTACTTATCAAATAATAGGTCCCTTTTAATTGAATAGTATTAGAGAGAGAGAGAAATAAGGACAAATAGGTATTTCCTAAGACATTAGTGTCCACAAGCCTGGTATTACCACTGTTACATGAAACATCAGCACTCATATCTCTTAGTCTGAGGGCTTTCTCCACATCTGTGCAGTGCCACGCAGTAAGGGTTCTTTTTCTCCTAGAGAGGCTTCAGTCAAAGTCTGATGAAAGCAGGATGCACCCCTCCACATTTTATGACAAGTTAGGTGTGATTTACATGGTCAGAGTTCTCAACAGAATGAAGCAGCTGCTGGTCTCTGGCTTGATCGACTTGCTTGAGCTGATTGGCTGCCTTCCTTTCTCTATCTCACATTGTTACTTGAAGATTCATCTACCTAGGTTCACCTGCTAAACAATGCATTTGTACCTAAGTGAACCTCAGAAGGTTCAGATTAAACATGGAGAGCTAGGAGTTCTTGCACGTTTACAATTCAACAAAGATTCACTTTTCCATCAAAGAACTCATTTGTGTTCAAATGACTAGTCTCATGAGCAATTTTCCTTGGGCTTATTCTATGTGTTCATGGATGTACACAATCTAGCCCCCATTCAATAATCAGAGCACTAACTGCAGGCTGGGAAACCATCTTCAGTCTTTTTTTTTTTTTTTACGGTGCTGAAGTTGACTTAACACTCATGACAAGTTGGGTTTCTTCTTCAGAGTTCTTCTTTTCATGTCCACATTGGCAAAAGATTTTAAATAATCATCCCACAATCTTTTCTTCTGGAAGGGAACAGGCATTCTTTGCAACCGAAGAACTTTGATCATTCGTTACGTAGACATTTGGCCTGGCAGAGCAATGAAATCTAATTTGATGAACAAGAAACATATTTTTTTATAAATAATATTAACAAACAACATTAGTGCTGGTTGTATCTCGGAGCCAGCAGCTACCGCAGAAAATACAGTGATCTCATGAATAATGTACCATTCAAAGGTCATAAACATGGTAGCAGGAAGGAGGCCTATTTGCAGGTGACAGCTTGCATTTTGTTGATCATGTGGGACTATCAATTCTGTGTCCATAAAGAATTCTCATTAAAGGAAATGAAATATTAAAGGTAAACATCCCAGTGGAATTCAGAATGCTGTCTCTTTCTTGGACTTCTTTGTTCCTCAAATGTTCTTTGGTGCCAATGTCAAAGACAATGTTTGAATGGATGACCTCAAGGTCTAGTCTGGGTTCTGTGTTCCTGCTGTTTACATTTGTTTGGTGATCTAGAGACACTCAGGCCAGGAAGTTGACGTAAATATTCTGACCGGCCCCTTGGGGCCACCATGCGTCCTGACATAGAAGCCTCTTCTTAAGGAAAAACTCCGCCACCCTTTCTCCACTCACACGAGGTGTGCACCCCTGGACTCCCCCTCTCTCTTTCCCACTCTCATTTTCTCTTCTTTCCTATTTTCTCTTTGTCTCTCTATTATAATAAACCATTTCTGCGTGGTTGTAGTGTCTGGGTTGTGAATGTCCACCTGCTGGCCCACGGCCGCCATTCCCACATGGAGTTGGTCACCCGACAGACCGCTGCTGCATCTGCCCAGCATGCCAGTACGGTTCGCTGCATGCTCGGGATACCCCGGCCTGGCCAGCTGGGGGTTTCCCACATGTGCATAATTCCTAACAGTTGATGTACCCATAAACCTGCTTAATAGTTCTTTTAAAGAGTCCACTATGGTTAGAAGCTTGCCTAGTCCCTCGGCATTGTTGGAAAGGGGGAGATTGAATGATTTTTTTTTTTTAAGGAAAAACATGCTTAAATTAGTTCTTTTAGAAAGTAATACTTCTCTGCAGGAACCCACATTTAACATTTTCTCTCTTTAAGCATTTGATTTGTAGAAGATGAAGTGCATAGGTCAAGTGACTGGAGGTTTCAAACCAGTGACATTTTTAAATGTTAAATTGCCAAATCTCAGAGCTAAGAGTAACCTTTAGTGTTCTATTGGTCTACAGATGGGAAACTGAGAACCAGAAAATTTGGTGATAAGCACAAAGGTTTCCCTTTGTCTCCCCTCAAAGCCTGCTCTTTTTGCTTCTCCACGTTGTTTCAGGGATAGAAGCCAGGGCTCAGCTGTTACCATCAGCTGACTAGCAGTGACTGGCTGAGCATGTATGATAGATCCAATGCATTAACAGTATCTGCTATGGTTATGGGAATGGGAATAAGGTCACGAGTACTTTTTTACGCTGAAGGTGTGTAGACAGAGTCCTAAAATGCAGGGATGACTGGCTGCCCTTAGTCCTGATGATAGTGGTTCCTGCCACTTCTTTTGCTGGGCACTTCTTAAAAGAACACAATTTACTTTAACAGGAGAAAAAAGCCTAAAGGTATTTGTATATGATACCAAGCATATCCAAGCATATGGAATAGGTTACTACTACCCACAATAGTTGCTTGAAATTTATGATAATAAAGGAAGTGTCTAAGAAAACTCATATCCAGTTAGAGGAAGACAAAATATCAATGAATTAAGCTGTGCTTACACCTTAATTTCATACTTGAAATCCTCTGGCCTGTTCCTTCATGGGAAAATGTAGCTGTTGCCTGCAGGAGACCATCTGCCCCCTTACATATCTCTTGATCACTTGCATACAGTTGTGGACCAAAATACTCAATCTACCAGTCACATGTGCAATTCTTCTCAGAGCAGATTTGAACTCAAGAGATTTAATTTTGGTTAGATAAGTTTCTGTGTTCAAAATGTATATTCCAAATACCATGCATCTATCTGTTAGAAAACACTTGTCACTCAATACGGTTGGATACTAAACAAAGACAGTAATTAACCCAAGCTAAAACTCTGGCAATGGTATATGATCACTTTGAATAAAACACTAAGTGCCTTTTGCTTTGACTACAAGTTTGTGTCTCCAGTTAGGTTTCATAGGTGTGGACCAAGAGTAGGAACTAATGACAAAGGAAATGCTTTAGGAAGGCCATGTCTAATTACAGTGTCAGAAAGACAGGATCAAAATGGGAAGGTTTAGAATATACTTGATGGATGGCTAGTGAGTTTTTACTGTGTGTATGACTTCACAGGTAATGTGTTGAGACTTTGGGCTCTGTAATCTTCCCCTGAAGAGCACAGAAATTTGTTCTAAAAGGAAGTTGGATTACTGGAGGCTGGCTCTTGTGGTAGTTTTAGGATTATAGGCTTTGGTGGAATTTCTGGAGGGCCCATATCTTGTGGTAGTGTAGACTTTATTCTAATAAATCAGCTTTGACTGCGCTCTTGGTCTTGGGATATGGTCATTGTTAAGATTATGAAGGAAAGTCTAAGACAGAAGTTCTCAACCTGTGTGGGTCATGACCCCTTTGGGGACTGAACAACCTTTTCACAGAGGTCACCTAAGACCACCTGCATAGCAGATGTTTGTTTACATTATGAGTCATAACAGTAACAAAACGATAGTTATAAAGTAGCAATGAAAAAAACATTATGGTCGGGGGTAACCACAGTATGAAAAACTGTATTAAATGGTCACAGCATTAGGAAGGTTGAGAACCACTGGGCTAAACCATTCAGAGACTTAACTTGAGGATTTATTACTTTTGTTTGCCCAGTCAATCAGTCTTTCAAATGTTGCTTCTGCCTTCTCCCTCCACCTCCCCTGGCTGCTTTGGACTTCCCCAGGATGTTTGGAAATTCCCCAGGCAGTTCAGGGGTCTATGTATAAGGAGAATATGCTTATCCAAGAACATTTTTGTGACTCCCCTTTTCTGACATTTCCCTTAATTGACAACAGTTCTGGGGGCGCCAAACTGTAATCTCTGATGTCTTGACTCAGTAAGATGACTGATCTCTGCTTGAGTTTGGTACCCCACACACCTCACATAGAGGGGAATCTAATAAGGGGAAGAGCCAACTGATATTCCAACCTGACATGACTTTCTTCTTTCAGCCTTCCTATTCCCTCTGCTTTCTTTGTTTACCATCCAGATAATTTAAATAATGATCATTTCAGTATTTTGTACAATGTTAATAACAGCTCCTACAGGAGACTTGATCTGCTGCTACCCACTCCACAACAACTGCAAGTCAGAAGCCCAGCTTATATTCATCATCATTGCCTGCTGCAAATCAAATTACAGTAAGACCAATTTACATAAGATTCCAAAAATCTGTTATTAGTCACATTAAGTCAGTCTGCTGTTTGGAGCAACTGTCTGACCCAATGCGAAGTAAGGCTGTAGAGGTGTAGGGGAAATGATGCTGATGGTTGGGCTGCCAAGATAGGATGAGAGGCCTGGGTTTCATACTGCATTATGTAGCATACATACTGCATACTGTAGCATACATAGTTTCATACTGCATTATGTAGCTAAACTGAGGACTAGACAGAAGCAAGATTTGGCTTGGGGAGGGGTTACAGGAAGAGACACTGCAGCACTCCAAACCCTTGGCTATAAATATTTCAAGGTCAAGCCATCCCAACAAGCATCTGTGGAAATTCGGATGTCTTTGGCAGGCAATCCCCAAGGTTTAGAGGCAAGATCATGTGTTCAAAGGCAAAACAGTGTTGGCCACCATCTATAGTGAAGGAAATAGAGTTGAGTTCTTTTGGAATCTGGAGGCTTTCTTCTGTGTTTCCTGCAAGTGTCATATTTTGATGTCCCACGTGAGGTTGGCAAATTGAAATCCACAGCACCAGAAGGCAGGTGTTTAATAAATGCTTTTCAAGTCCAGACAAATCTGCGAAGCCTGATACAAAGCAAACAGAGACAGGAAGCCGACGACAAAGTCCAGCCACCACATAAAGCACATAAAGGAGTTAGTTTGAATCTTTTAGAGAAAAATTCTGCTTCATTTTTGATTTAGTTGAGACATAGATAATAAATACTACCTTTTTGTGTGTTGTAGTTCAAAGGAAAAAGGAAAAAGGTGGGAGGAAAAGGTCCCAGATCACCTTTGTGTCACAGACTCTCTCCCATTCCACTGACCTCTGGGTCCCTTCAGAACTCAGGGCTCTGTGTCATTGGCTGTCTTTGCATCCTTCTCGGTGGTTTTATTTCATTGTAGAATTGACTTCAGTTGAAGACAGATTGAAAGAAATCTTTAAAGCAACTAACACCATTCTTCTGAGAAAAAAATATGCTGAAGTCAGCAGCCTCATGATCTCTGAGATGTAATAACCTAGGCCATGATGTCACAGAGGTCATATGCTAATGTGCATACTGACACCATGATCCAGGATGGATCTTGGGCCCAATTCAGTAAGGCTGATCCAAGAAATGAGTTCTCTGGTAGCCTCAGCATCAAAGAACCATTGTTGTATGTCTTTGAAGATGCTGGACTGCAGCATGCATTGGTCACCTTTTCACTGCTGGAACAAAATACCAAGTGGAAACAACTCAGAGGATGATATATTTATTTTGTTTATGGGTTCAGAGTGCCTCAGTCCACCATGCTGGGGAAGGTAATGTGGTGGGACTCCTCACACAGTAGTGGCCTAGGAGGCATGGAGAGCAGGCTGGGACTAAGGGCTTGTGAAACCTTCAGATACCTACCCACAGTGATCTGTTTAAGACATCTAGGCCCTAACTCCCAGAGGTTCTGCAGCCTTCAATGGAGTATGCCATAAGCTGGGGATGGGAAGTGTTCAAAATATGAACCTGTGGGGGACATTTCAGTTTGAGCCATGACACTGCCATTACATGTCATGCTGGTCTATTTGAATTCATGAAGGAGGTGGAATAAAACAACACAGCTGACTTTGGAAGGCTAGAAAAGAATTCCATATCATTATTTCTGATCATTTCTCGTGAACACTAAGCTTCAGGGCATTTCATCTAGCTCTATTGAGAAACTTTACTTAAATTATCATTTCAAAACACAGTCCTTTCACTGTTGGAGCCACTATTTCTTAAGAGTTAGGGTCTGTCTTTCTATGAAGCTCTACCTGCTCTGGAACCCACTTTGCAGAGGCTGGTCTCGAACTCACAGAGATCCACCTGCCTCTGAATCCCAAGTTCTGGAATTAAAGAAAGGCATGTGTCGCCACCCCCAGACTTGAAGCCACTTTTTAAATACAAACAACATATTCTGTGAGGGAGCCTAAGGATTACATTTTCTTTCATAGTTCAGATGAGTATTACCACAGAATCAAATATATCTGCATAAAAGCTTGTATCTCCTATGTGACAATCAGATGAGGAGAGAGGAAAGGGGCTTCTTTTCATCTGATGATGGAAAAGGGCAGAGCTTGTGGGGAGCCAGGATGGAGGAAGCAGGGCTTGGCCCAATAGTTTCCTATGTTCTGGAACTGGAATCTGTAGTGGGGGAGTGTGCAACACATTCTTGGACTCATGGAGTCAATAGATCAGCTGAGGAAGCCAGAGTTAAGTGTATAATATACAAGAAACACAAGTCCAAGGATGTCAGGATAGAAGGGAGCCCATGTCCAGAACCACAAATGCATATGCACATTTAGGTGTGCATAATGTGTGCATGTGTGTATGTGCACAGAGGCTTTATACCTGAATGTGTATATTTTTATATGCATGCATACATGTGCCTTCATGTAAATAGGTAAATGTAAATTTAATGTCCTGAATATTTTTAATTCCCAATGTGATGGCATTGTGATGCCGGGTTCTTAGGACTAATTGCTTGAGAAGGATTAGGGCCCTTATAAATGTCATGAGAGAGAGCTGCCTATCTGTTCTCTTCCATGGCATGCCTGAATACAAGGTAGACACTTACCCAGAAGAAAAAGCCTCACCAGACCACAGCCATGCTTGCACCCTCATTTTAGACATCTAGCTTCCCAAACTGTGAAAAACAATTTCTGTTTATGAGATATCCAGGTTAGTACTTCATTGTAGTACCCAAAAGAGACCTGGACAGGATGTATGTACATTCTACACATCAATGTCTATATAATAACCAGTTTCACACATAACGGTCTAAGTTAACACTGGCATTTCAGTATTTGGTCTTACATTTCTAATGGTTAACCAGGCTCAGTCGGTGGCTCCTAGCTCAGTTACTCCACAATTGCAATCACATTAGATCTGCACATACACGGAGGCTCAAGCTCATAGTACCTGTCTGACACCCGGTCTGGAGAGACTCTAATGCCCCGAGACCAATACAGCTAAAGCTTTTTGGCCTCCTTCTCTATCTCCCTATGGTCTTTCTATATGGGCTTTCCTGCATGGGAACATCTTATCCAGCGGCTTATAGCTATGTATTTATCTTCCAAGACAGAGTTATGAGAAAGTCATGTGGCCTTTAATAACCTAACCTGGGAAGCCACAGACAACAGCTTATTGTGTTCTGTGCATCAGGGAAGTTACTAAGGTCTGCATGGTGTTAAGGGGTAGGAGAATGAACTATCTCTCTAAGTGTCTGGTCAGGGAGGGACAAGATACTAGAAGAGAGTTATTGTAGTGAGTAGATAGGAAGCTGCAATCAATTTGCCCCATTTGAAATGATAGCTTTATCTATGACTTTTTTTTTTTTATTTTTTCAGCTAATCAATAGCTATTAATGAGGATCAGTGTGTAGTTTGTGAAGTCAGGGAGAAAGAGGTGACTCTAAGCCAGGGCAGTGGATAAATACCTCATGAAAGAGACAGATTTGAGTCGAACCTTGTAGACAGGATAGGCTTACACAGCCCAGAGGAGGCTGCCAAGGTGAAGAGAATGTAGAGAAGGAAGGGTGGGGGCAAGAGGGAACAGGTTATCCCGTGTCCTCTGTGGTAGGTGCTCTGTAATGTGAACGAACAGACAAGCTTTCCAGTGAAAACAGGGACATTACTTCATGCATTCTCATGCCATTGTTCCCTGTCCATGATCTTCCTGACTCTCAAAGTACCCCTGAGAACTCTGTGGGAAACTGAGGCCCAATTTACAAAACAAGTATGCCTCTCGGGCCAGGTCTTCTAAGCCAAGTACCCCCCTTTGATTCTACTGTAGTAGCATCTTCACAACCCACCTTGGGCATGCCTGAGTTTGTATTTCTCTAGGCTCAGAGAAGTAAGCAATTGCCTGTGCCAATCCTATAGCCTCCATGTTTTTCCTAAAAGAAAAGTCTTCACCAAGAACTGAAAGGACATGTAGAGCGGCACTAAATCTCATTAAAATCTAATACGAAATCCAACACTAGAACTGGTCAATGTCCCGATTAGCCTCCTACAAAGTCTCAGCTAGAGAGACACGTCCCTATGGCATGTAGATTCTGGGGCAGGGATCCTCACTGCAGATCTTGAGCATGTGTCTGTCCTTCTGTCCTTTCTCCTTTTCTTCCTTCTTTTCTCTCCTTTTCCTTTCTTTCCTTATGGATCTCAAGTAATACTGGCTATCCTCAAACTCTCTGTGTAATTAGGGTGACCCTTACTTAGCTTCTGATACTCCTGAGTGCTGACATTACAGTGTGCCAGATGCAGGGCTAGGGGTTGAGCCCAGAGCTTTCGGTTTGCTAGGCAAGCCCTTTATCAGCTGACCTACATTCATGGCCCTTGTAGTGAATTTCCTTATCTCATTTAGTGTCTGCTCTCGAGATGGAAGAGTCCCAGCCCCACCCCCAACCACTCTATAAAGAACTGATTTGGGAGTTTTTCTCCACTTCAAGTGCTGGCCATTTTCTCTCGGTCTTGTTATTTGTCTTGGGCTAAGCATAAGCAAGGAGTTGACTGAGAATCTCTATTGCCTGACATGCTCTTGATGGAAAGCATGCTGGCACCTTGAGCAGTGACACTTTCCAGAAAGCTCAGGACCTCATGTTATCATTTGGATACTTCAGGGTCATGGGATGCTGGCTTCTCACAATCTGCTTAGGTAATGCAGAAAAGGTTGGTATCGGGGCTTATGAAAGACCCCAATTTACAACAGAGCCAAGTTCTGGCACTGGGGGAAAGCTGGCCTGGTGCAGCCATTGTTCCTAAAAATCTCCCCTGAAAGCTGCTAGTACACACAGGAGCAGGTCCTGAGGTGCTCCATCACTTTCCTAAATGCCCATTCCAGCCCAAGTACAACAGTCTATCCCTAGGGCTCCCCTGAACTGAGAGTCCCCGCCATGAAGCACTGCTTGGTACATTGCCCTCCTGCCCTGTCCCATGCTGATTTCTCACTCATTATTCCAGGCTGCAGTTTCAACATCACTTTCTCATGAATGCTTACTTTCAGGCTAACCCAGAAAGCACAGGGACACTACTTCTTCCTCCACCATTTCCTTGGTCGGCACAGAGGAATTCTGCATTAGATTACTACAAGGATCAGGATACAAACCCCATGAGAGTTTTGGCTGGTAAAGTGGGTGGTGGATACAACTGGGATATGGATCTAGAACACTATGCTTTCCCTTCAAACAAGGGGTTCCCAACTGAGCCATACACACGGCTCCATGGCCCATCATTCCCTAAGGGGTGTCTGTCTATTGGTGTTCAGAGGAAGAACATTCTTCCTGCCCAGCCTTACACATGCCTCTGCGTCTCGGCTGTACTGAAACAGGCTGGCTGGTATTTAGGGCGGATGGATGCTAGACTGGACTTGCTTTAGGAAATTGTCAGCGAGAAGGAGGGAGGCTTGGGGATGAGGCATGGAGTGGAGAAGCCACAGAAACAACTACCCATGGCCAAAGTTTCCATTCCCCATGCCAGCAGAAGGAAGCCAGGGGTGTCCCAGAGGCATGTCTGACTAGTCTGAATTGAGAAGCAGCTATGGAATTGTCTTCTCACAGCACTTCACTAGTCTTGAACACGGTCCATGTATTCCTGGGTTTCCTCATCACATCCTTTGTCTCAAACCTCGCTTTTACGGGGAATTTCAAATCCAAATGGTTATGTTTTGTGCTTTGGAAATAGGTACACTCCACTCAGGTGACAATATGATACCCAGTCCCAATCTGGAAGGAGGCAGGGGATTTCTTTGGATATTAGAACCACATGGGATAAAAGAACTTGGCAACTTGAGTTTGGCAATGGAAAATTTGTAATTTATGTTGACTGTTTCCAAATACCAGAAAGGCAAGTGGCAGAGAAAAGGTGTGGCGCTCAAGTGAACGGTCAGAAGCAAGACTGGGCATGTCCAAGTGAGGGAAGTCTTCCAAATATCTTCCACATAAAAGGTATGGACCACACACATTTTGGCCAGCCTTGCTTTCCCGAGGGAAACTGTCCTGCCATAAAATGATTGGAATCAGCTCTTTTTATGCCCTCATATTTTAATAAGCCTGACTGAATAGCTGAGTGGCTACGTCCATGCTGGCAATGTTCTATACAGGAGAAGCTGTTCATGTTTGACCAGTTACCTTAGCTTATGTAACCACACTATTCTTCATGCCTCTATAAAAAATGTCTAAGACCTAGTATTGTATACAGCTTGGAAAGTAAAGGGAGCTCTCATAGAAGAGTGAATGATGCTTTTCCATAAAAGTGGCAAGAACTCATATAACTTGTTCAAATACAGTAAGGCAATAATATGACTGTTTAATCTTGCAGTAGAAGTTGCTGGCACCTTCCTAGAAGCTCTTCACTGACTGATGCTCTGCCACCCAATGCTGGCATGCTGTCTGTTAACAGCCCCGTGCACACTTTTCTTCAGTTAATTACCCTTAGCTAACATGTTCTACTTCAGCCACAAATGCCTGCATTATTAAGTCCTTGCTCCAAGAGGGTGGTGCAGTCAATGTGTGGCTAATGCAAGAATGTAAAGGCTAGTTTATGTATTGAGGTTGGACAGCTTTGGTGGCAATTCCCTTCCTGGTCTTTATGAACCCAACCTGAGATAACCCCTTTGGTTGACAATTGTTCTAAGCCTCCAAAGGAATGTAGAATGAAATATAAAATGTGTTAGAAGTGGCTACTTAGGGGTAATCAGAGCAAGCTTTGCCTCCAGAATCCTTCCAAATCACTGTGGCCCAGAACTGGTCCAGTAATTCCAGCTCTTTCTGATCTAGTCAAAATTCCCAGTCTGAGAATAGCTGCCATCCAGGCTGTATCCTAGAAACTGGCAGCACAGATCAAAACTTGGATTTGTCATTGAGAAACAAGTGTTTTATAGATGTCCCAGTTATTGCTGATCATTCCACAATCTCTTATTCTCAGTACACGGTACAGTTGTGCGTCTCTGTATTAATCACTATCTACTGCAAAAAGATTCTCTTTTGTGGGTTGAGGGATGCACCAAATCTATGATTATAAAGATAAGAATTTAGGGAACAGTTTGTTATTATGTCAATTTATCTGAATAATAGTATTAGATTTCTCCCTAGGGACTATGATCTAGCCAGACATGGGCTTTTTGGCCCAGAAAATGGTAACAGGCATGGGTTCCATCTGGTGTTTTGGGCTTTAAATACCATCAGACAGTGGTTGGTTAGTTCCCTAACATTTGTACCACTGTTGCACCAGTGTACACATCTTGCCAAGACAGTTGCTACTACAGTTCACAGCTGGGTAAGACTGTTGATGGCTTTATTTGCAGGCAGTATGCACAGAAACTTACAGAACTGTGAAAACTAGCCAGTAGAGTTGAAGGCTACAGGTTGGGACTAGCCTGATTTCTCCATGTCCTATAACTCAAGTATGTGTGTCTTCATCAACAGGATACTACCTGTCTTAGTTGGGGGTACTACCGCTGTGATGACACACCATGACCAAAGCAACTTGGGGAGAAAAGGGTTAATTTGGCTTACACTTCTACATTGTAGTTAACCACAGAAGGAAGCCAGGATAGGAACTTGAACAGGGCAGAAATCTAGAGGCAGGAGCTGATGCAGAGGCCATGGAGGGGTGTTGCTTACTGGCTTGCTTCCCATGGTTACTCAGTCTGCTTTCTTATAGAACCCAGGAGCACCAGCCCAGCAACAGCATCTCCTACAATGGGCTGAGCCCCCCCCCCCATCAATCACTAATTAAGAAAAATATTCTACAGGCTTGCCTACAGTCTGATCTTGTAGAGACATTTTCTTAATTGAGGTTCCCTCCTCCCAGATGATCTTAGCTTGTGTCGAGTTGACATAAAACTGTCTAGTATGACATCTTAATTAGAGTTATTATTGCTGTGGTGAAACAGCATGACCAAAAGCAAACTGGGGAGGAAAGGGTTTATTTGGCTTACACTTCCACATCACTGTTCATCATCAAAGGAAGTCAGGACAGGAACTCAATCAGGGCAGTAACCTGGAGGCAGGAGCTGATGCAGAGGTCATGGAGGAATGCTGATTACTGGCTTGCTCAGCCTGCTTTCTTATAGAACCCACGCCCACCAGCCTAGGGGTGGCACCACTCACAGTGGGCTGGGCCTTCCCCCATTAATCACTACTTAAGAACATGCTTTACAGCTAGAGCTTATGGAAGAATTTTCTCAACTGAGCCCTCCTTTTAAATAACTCCAGCTTTTGATAAGTTGTCATAAAATTAGCTGGCACAGATACTATCATCAGGCTTTAAACAGTAACCAAGAGCAGCAACAATAGCTTGTGATGTTTGTGAGGGTGTCTATGGGACTTCACTGATCAATGACTAGAAAAGAGGCTCAGGGATTATTATGGAGGGCAGAAAGATTGCAAGAACCAGAGAGAGAGAAGACATCTGCTGAAACAGTATTTGCCAGAAACAATAGCACTGTTGTACACACGAGCTCACACTGTGGCTGTGACTGCCCACACACAAGAGCTGCACTAGATCAAGCCACTCCAAATCCCAGAATGGTTGGGGACAAGCTCATGAAGCCCCACATCTATCTGAGTAGCTATTGGCATTGGCAATTGACAGCTGCTAGGAGAGGGAGAGTCCGTTTTCTTCAGAAATGCAGCCCTGAAAAGCATGGGTAGCCTTATCAATAGATGGTCCCATACCCACGTATACCCAGACATCACTAAAAGACTGGTGTTGTATTGATTGCCCAGTGAATTAAAATACTCTAGCCAATTTTTTTTAAAAAAGTAAACAACGCTGCTGCTTTTTCCCACTAAATATGCCTGTGACAGTTAAAATTGAGTATGATTTTTATTTCGCAAATCTTTCTTTAAAGTCTGAACAGGGATTATGGGTGGGTGGGGTGTCCACGTTTTAACAAAATTTCTTTTCTATGTGAGTCCACCACTTAGAAGAGAATTAGCTTGAACCAAACCAGCCATCCTTGTTGAGACACCCCAAATGTTCAAATCTGTAGAGCTTTCCTTCACTGTTTTTTCTCTCTTTTAGGCTGAGCTTTCTTACTATGGGGTCATTGTTCTGAGGAAGGAGCCCCATGAAGGATCCCCAAGTTGACTTTTTGAGGGAAATTTTGACCTTCCCTTTTTTTTTTTTCTTCCAAGAACTGAAAATGTTTAAAAATTTTCACTTTATGGCTGACAGTTGGGCATAGGCTACAGATAGACATTCAGATAGCCATTCAGGGGCATCTCTGTTGATCACATGCAGGTAGGGGCCAAGGTTCACTCCCCATAGATACACTCAGTAAAAGTCAGCTACGGACTCTTTTGCTTCGTGCATATCTATATGCTCAGGCCCCAGGGAACCTGCTGGGTCCTGACAAGGAGAAGGGCTGTTTATTGCAGTCTGGAATGCAACTAGCTAAGCTAAGAGCCTCAGAGACAAAAGATACAACACACAGAAAACATAGTTAAGATAGAACTTTTCAAAGAGACAAAGCATGGAGTAGGCAATCATTTCTGGCACACACCCAGAATGTCTGTTTTGTTTCTGGTGTTTGTGGGTGTGGAACACTAAGGCATCTTCCCTTTGGGGGAGTAACAGTGGATGAATTGACAGTTGGCCTGAGAGATTTATTTCTGATGTCTGTATGTAGCCTCTCTGCATCCCAACTCAGATTCTGACCCTCCACCCAAGTGCTCCATCATTTTTTCTGCATAATGTGCTCTGACACTCCTCCTTTCCTACACCCCCCCCCCTTATATTACACCAGTGCCTCTCATTTCTAGGTCATTCCATTCCTGGATCCTTAAGATGGTCCTAAGAGTACAGAAAGAAGCTAATAAATGCCAACTGAAGGGGGCACTGCTTGGTTATTGCTATAGTGTGGTTTTAGCTGTTGGTCTATTCTCCCACAGAAGTTTTAGTGCCTATGCTACACTGAGTGGCTTAGTCATCTGTAAGTAAAGAGGTCGTGTTTCCCCTGTGTGCTTGTCATTTTTACATTTATTTCCCTTTCATATATCATGACACTACATGCACCTTGTAAGCACACACATTAGATCATGGGTTTTGGGCACCCCCCCCCCCAACTAAGATGCCAGGGGTACAATCTGAATGATTTTGTGACTAGCTTGGGGGGATAGGGCTGACAGTCACTGGGATGGCTGAAAAAGAAATGTCTCACACCTGGAAGGCTTTGCCATCCAGCTGGTCACCTGGTCAGCTTGTGCAGCTTTCTGTCACCATGGCAACAAAGTCAGAACCAATCCATTTAATTCAGAGAGCTACCATCAGACCCCCAGGCAGCCTCAAGGTCAGAAATAATTCTATGCCTCAATTCAGACATTGGCAGTCAGAAATAGGAGATGTTATTGGAAAGATTAGAAATAGTTGAGAGTGGACCAGGAGGTGCTGAAGGGAGGGAGTGGGGGATGGATATGACTAAGACACATTGTATACATGTTTAAAATTTTCAAAAAATAAAATACAATAAAAAAGGAAGATATACCATAGTCTTAACTGCTTCCCAAACTACAGGGCTGTGCAAGTCACACAATTACAGTTGGACATGGATAATAGCTTTAAGAAATAGAAAGAAAATGTGGCTTGGTGGGATCCTAAATCATTGATCTGTGTACCAATGTGACATAACATGAGGCCATGTGAGAACAAACTTTTCAAAAATGTTGACAGTTTTATGATGGTGTTTAAGTATTATAATAAAATATTTATTTCTGTTTACTAGAGATATATAATAAATTCACTTTTAAAATGTATTTTACAATGAATTTAATAAACATTAAGTATATAATTTTCTATAGTCTATGACTATGATGCCCATATGGAATCAGGAATCCTAGCTTCAGTATTAAAGGGTCAAATTCCCATAATGAGTGAAGAGGTAGAAGGTATGTTCCTACCATACCATCAACTTCTCAGAATTCTCTGCTTTTGGAATGGGAAGTATGGGTGACCTTAAGGTCACCCCTGTGTTGGGTAGGTTTCATAGGCAGAGCTTGGTGCCCAGCCAGCCATATGTTGCCTTAATCCATTCTTCAACAGCCCTGGTAGATACATAGAACTGTCATCAATGCAAGATGTAGAAATTCTACTAGAAAGGGTAACATGGCCAAACATTGGGCAAAGCTCAGGGAGTCCTGCTGAGGAGAGGGAGGAAGAACTGTAGGAGCATGAGGGGTCAAGGACATTGCAAGAAAACCCACAGAAATAGCTAGCCTGGCTCATGGGAACTCACAAAGTGAACCAACAACCAGGGAGCCTGCATGGGACTTATCTAGGCCCTCGACATATATGAGACAGTTGCGTAGTTTGGTATTTTGTGAGACTCCTGGCAACGGGAGCAGGGGCTGTCCATGGTGCTTTGGCTGGCTCTAGGAACTCTATTTCTCCTGTTGGATGGCCTTGCCCAGCCTCAATACAGGGAGAGGTGCTTGCATCTTAAGGCCACTTGATAAGCCATGCTTTGATGATGCCCATGGGAGGCCTGACCCTTTCCAAGTGAATATGGAAGAGGGGTGGATTGGAGGAGCAGAAGAGAGGGGGAGAGGGAGAAGGAGGGGAGGTGTGGTTGGGATGCGAAATAAATAAGTTAATTAAAATAAAAAAAGAAAAAGGTAAATAAATAATTTGACCAAGACCACAGAATCCCCGTACCAGAACCAAATTGAAAAACAAGTTTGGCAGGCTATTGGCAAGGCTATTGGTTGCTCTCCACAAATATGGTAAGGTACTATTTCTGAAGACAACACTTACAAATCTCACTGAACACAGAGAAGTCAAGCTGGTGCCTAACTAGAGCCTTCATCCCTACTGACTAGTGTTCATGGTACTGGAAGGTACTCTGCACCCTACGAGAGAGGAATAGTAACTACTAACCCAGCTACAAATCCTATGTTCTACAACAGTAACCTGACTGCATGATATACTGGTGCAATAGTGTCACAGATATTATAGGAGTAACCAACTACTCTTTGATTATATTTAAGGCCCACTCCATGAGTTAGAACCCATGGTTGGCATTCCTTGAGTGGCCAAGAATCTGAGACTAGATTGGTCACGGAATCAGAGGAAAATCAAATACTATTATTCTGCTAAAGGAACATAGCAATAAAATGACTCCTAGTGGCATTTTGCTCTACTTATAGATCAGTGACTCACTCAGTCATCATCAGAGAAGCTTTCTCTTGCACGAGATAGGAACTAACACTGAGGCCATAACTGGACAATGTACAGAGAATGAAAGATTTTGGAACATTCGGTCCTAAATAGGATGTTTTTATCAAAGCCCTCACCCCAGGTCTCAGGAGCTATGCAGAAAAGAAGGCAGAGAGATTATAAGAGCCAGAGGGGATAGCGGAAACCAAGGCAACAGTGTGCACAGACACAACAGGACTGATGCACATATGAACTCATGGAGACTGTGGTGGCATGAACAGGGCCTGCACATGTTCAAGCCAGACACTTGAAATTAAAGTTCTGGAGAAGTTGAAGATGACCAGAAGCTCAATCCCTATCAGGCTACCTTTTGCCATACAGAACAGTGACTAGAGGTCATTTTTTTCTCCTGGAGGTCATTAATACATCAAAGGGCATGGAAGACAGTGGGTACTTTTGTTCTATTAACTCAGGACCAAGGCGAGCAACAGAGGCAGGTACTTGGGAGAAAGTGCATGGAAGGAACCATCTTTGTATAGGTTAGATGTAGACTCGATATCTAACAAGGGGAAATCAACACATAGGAAGACACAGCGATCAACAGAAACTGGGACAAGGAAACATACATGCAAACAGCAAGGACATTTTACTCTGCCCGGAAGCCACCTAAGGGGTAGGTGAAGGGTTTTAGGGATAGACCTGCTATAGTTTTGTTGTAGAGTGCCTCTTAAAGGCTCAGGCATTCAACCCTTGCTCAATCTGTAAGGAAGTTGTAGGACCCTCAGGAGCAGGAGCCCAGTGGAAGGAAGTTAGATCATGGGGAAGAATCCTTCAGAGGGCTATAGGGGTCCTGGCCTCTTTCTCTTCCTTGTGTTGCTTCTTAGCCATCCTGAGAACTAGCTTTGCTTTAGTATGTTCTTCTACCATGATGTGCTTCCTCACCACAGCCCCACAAAATGATGAAGGAAACAACCATGAACTGATATCTCTGAAATAATAAGTCACAAATGAACCTTTCTTTCTTTTCAGCTGATTTTTCTCAACTATTGGAGAATGGGTTAAGACAGGGTCAGCCATGTACAAATGTGGCCCCGTTTGTGTACTGTTTCCTGTGAGTGGCCCTGAAATCTACTGATTCTCCATCTCATCAAAGGATGACACCCTTCTGTGTCAGGAAATTACATGCAGTAGTTTTAAAGATTGTAATAGGCCACCTACCTTCCCCAGAAAGTCTAAGAACGGCTTACACATTCCTTTCTAGAATGCAAAGCAGGGAGGAAAAGGAGCTAGGTAACATGGTATGTATGTTCTGGTAGTATTCTCAGCAAGTGTAGCTCCAACAAGCTGCTTGTGCTCACTGGCAATGAGGCTAAACAGCAATTGGGCCAAATTCCCAACTGCACTGATCCATAGGAACTTCAGAAATGGGAATTCTAGGAAAAGACCATTTCCTGCTGGCACATGCAAAGGGGAGCTGAGCTAAAAGTCCCAGATGGGTTGTTCACCTGCAGGACACTGTTAGGCTTGGTATAGCTGGGCTCCCATTTTCCCTTTCTAACAGAAGGCACATTCTTAGATCTGTCTCTTGGCCTCCTGGGGAAGGAAAACAGAGCTCCTGACATGAGGTTTGCTCATAAAGCACATCCTTAGTTGTCTTTAATTTTGTAATAGATGGATATTTTTCTGAACTTCTCAGACTTCAAGTATTCTAGTCAGAAAGGAGGTGTGGTCCTTAGAGGTGAGCAGGGAGCATGCTGGGATGAGACATTTAAGTTGGTGCTCCAAGAACACACCCTCCAGCTTCATTTGACTCAAAGAAATAACCTGATTACTGTCTCATGTCCCATGATTACAGAGTGACCATGGAACAGATGCCAGGGTAATTTATAACTTTCACATTACACAAAGCATGTCCATACTACTCTTGTTTTGCATAAGAGAGTCTCTCTTGACCATTCCCAATGGTCTTTGGAAAGAGTCTGCTTGGAATATAGTGTCACAAAGACAAAGAGAAAACTATCACCATGTATTCTAATTTGGCTCAGATTTGAAGGAAATAGTCCACAGATACAGTTTCATGGGGAACAATACAAATGGAGGCAAAGGAGTGTAACAATACATTATTAGAAGCAGCAGCAAACCACAAAGGTCCTAGGAAGGTTGACAGCACAGCTTGATGTCTTTCTGTGGTGTCAGTACCTTGGAGATCAGCAAATATTTCTGAATGGAACAGCTCTGTCTTCCCTTGTGAGTCCATTGGGCAACTGATACAGTGCACAGACCTTTGTCTCTTCATGCCCCATAGCATTTGGCTAGGTAGATGGGCTTTAATAGACTCAAATTGAATTTCTCCATGGCATAGAGTATGGGTGCTATTATGTCCTTATAATATAGAGCAACAACCTGGGATTTAGTACTTCAAAGAGTTTTGGGTTCCTCAACACATATGAATTTAAGGATGACACATGAAACACAGTTTTTCCCTGAGAGGTGATTGCTTTACTTATCCAAGGAGGCAAAAGGTGTTTTGCTGTGGAATTATAAAATGCTGGTGTTATCGCTGTGATATTGTGGGAGCACCACTTCAGATGTAAGAAAACCAATGAGGTTTTGGTCAAAGTCCGGTGAGGAAAAAGAGCATCACATATGAAAACAATGGACCATGACAGGAAGAGAACAAAGGTGCTGAGGAAACAGGGTGGTGTCTTACATCCTTAGAAAGAAGCCTAGATACAGGCAGAGCTGAAGCTCCACGGTGGAACTTGGCCTAGCAGGTGGGAAACCATGGGTCTGGTTCCCACCATCAAAATAGAAAAAGAAATAAAAAAGTAAGAAACCAATTCCCTATGGCATTGGAGCCTCTAGCCTCAACTCATTATTATATGATAAAATATTAGTTCAATTCAAGATGAGTTACTTTTGTATTTCCTGTATCCTGAGCAGTTGGTTCTAAGAGATGACAGAGAAATGTCACAAAGAAATAGTGTTTCACATTTACTTATCAGGTCTTCCAAACTCTCCAGTGAAGGTGGTATTATGATCCCCATTTAATAGATGATAGAACTTTGGTTATGAATTTTGATAGCTGTTCCAGAAACTGAAACTCTCACTCAATCTCATGCTTGACTTACCTCCTTCAATAGTATATTTAATAATTTTCCCACTGGTCAAGACTTCATGGTACAGACACAGCTTGTCCATATCCACATCAAAGGCTGATGTATGTCTGTTTCCTGGCTTCCTACTGAGCACCACATCATTAACAGTTCTACAGAGACCAGTGTACCTGGCAGACAGTGAGTTTCTTCTTCAGCTACAGCCTACACCACACCTCACCTCTTCATTTCTTAAGTGTTTGGTCCCCATGATGAAGCCATTGGATAGATAATGCATGCATACGTAAAACAGACAAAAACACTTTCATGCAGTGGTGTTGATAGTGTTAGGCAAAGACAGAGGGAGAAGAATGTAAACCCCAAAATGTGATTGTAAAAGGGATATGCTGGGTGGAATTTTGGGCCATGGTTCTTCAGTGAAAGCTTGGAAGTCATAAATCCAGATTACCTACATATTTACAGCATTTTTTTTCCTAGTTGATTTCAGGAGCAGGCAGATATTGACTTTTGGAAACTTTCATTTAGTTTAAAAATGTATATTCAATAATGTGAGGTGTGACCAAGGATCCCCTTCAAGGTCAAGATGCAGAACATTGTCACATTCCAAATTCTGTAGTAGTCAACTTTTAGCCCTTGGCAAATGCTGATCTGTTTTTCTGTTCTTAGAATTTCAGAACCCAATTTATGATGATAATGATTGTTTTTAGGCCTTATGAATTATGTTTCCTTAATTAGTGCTATGCCTTCAGGGGAGAATCTCTTCCCTGGTCAACAAGGACATACCAAGTCTAAGAATGCAGTGAGGGGAGGTAGTGAGTGAGCTTGGAGACTGAGTTATATTGCCCTCCATTTGTCCATGGCCCACAAACAACCTCTTTCCCCACATTTCTGTACCTGCCTATGCCAGACTCCTGAAAGGTAACAATATCCATGGATGGCAGCATCTAAGGTCCTAAATGGCTCAAGACCTGGGGGCACCCTCCAAGTTAGTCATTCGCTTTGAGGGACAATGATGAAAGACAATGTTTTCTACCTGTACAGAGGGGGTTCTTTGTCACGTAGAGGGGCTTTTTCTTTCCCTCTGTATTGGAGTTCTAACAATCACTGTGTGGAAGATAGTTAGAGAAGGTATTTTCTAGAAGTGGATGAAGTTGAATGGTTTAATCCTGGATCAGAGGTCCCTCTAGCCTGATGGGCTGGGACCTTTACCATCACAGCCAACTTTTAAAAAGCTTATGTATGTTTTGGGAGACATTTTATGCATGCATGCATTTATACAGAATAAGCAATTTGTGTTTTAAAGTAACCCTGGAACAGTTAAGAAATGAAACCTCCCAGTCACCTAATCCTGGTCCAGATATAAGCAAGTTGCTGCATCCTGAGAATCCTGGCATGTATATTCTTATACATATCAAGCACTTAAGTATAATATAACTGCCTTTCTCTTTACACAAAAGGTGGCTAATTATACACAGTGATCTGCATGACGTTTCTTTCCCTTGCTCTATCTTGGAAATCTCTCCACGTGTGCCTCAGATCCAGCTGCCTCATTCATTTACTGGACATAGGATGACTCACTTAACAATACCAGCATGGTCGACACCCAGCCTGCTGTTAGTTACTTGCTCTAGATACTGAGTTGTCCCATTATCCTGTGCATAATTCCTTGTAAACTGGGATAAGAACCTCAGCATGGGAACTGATGGAGAAAAGCAATGTATATTTTGGATGTTTTCATCAAAATATCATGTGAATTGAGTAGTCCTTCTCCAAACTGCTTGGGATCAGAAGGAATTCTTATGAATAATGAGGCATCAAGGGATAGGACTCAAGCCTAATTATGAAATTGATTTAGCCTTGGCATACACCTTATATACTCAGCCTGAAGGTAATTTTAAACACTGCTTTTAGTACATCTGTGTTTTGACTGAAAAATACCACATGAGGTCAGGTGTAGAATTTTCCACTTACAGTGTCATGTGAGCACAAACAAAGTTTCAAAGTTGGAAGTATTTTAGGTTTTGGTGTTTTGGGTTATGTGTGTCTACTTTGACCATCCAAATGGCTTCTCATCGTTTAATACCCACTGGAGATGCCTGGTGTCTGACCCAAGACTTTTGCCAACATATTGAATAACTTTGTAAACCTGACCACGGATAGAAGAAAAAGAGTGTCAGCAGCTGTAACCTGCATTTCCCTTTCTAACAGTTAAGACCGAGTTTCTTTCAGTGTACTTTAATATTTCCTTTTGAGGTAGAATCTCACTTTGTGGCCCAAGCTGGCATCATGATCTTCCCACTTGAGACTCCTGAGTGCTAGGGTCGCAGAGTGTGCATCCAGTAGAATATTAATAAAGGTTGGGTTTTAGTTATATTTTTTCAGTTATGACAAAATACATATAACATAAAAATTTCATCCTAACAGGAATGTCTAAATGCAAAGTTCAATAATGTTAGATATATTTACATTGTGCAACTACCATCTAGAAGATTTTGGAGAACTGTTACTCTGCATCTATAAATCAATAACTCTAATCTCCTTTTCCTCAGCCTAGGGAAACATCACTCTATTCTTCCTCATGAATCCAAATAGTCTAGAAACCTCATGCAAATGGAATCATACAGTATCTTTTTTTGTGACTGGACTTTCTGTTTAGCAGCATTACAGAATTATTCCATATTACAGCATGGGTCAGAAATTCTTTCCTTTTTTTAGGCTAAATAATATCCCTTACATGGATATACCACATTTTGTTAATCATTCATTGGTCTGTAAGCACTTCATATTCTTCTTCCTCTTTTTGGCATTCTCTGCTTTGTATATTTTAAATTTTAATTTAATTAATTTATTTATGAGTACGTTTGTCTGTATGAGGGTGCCGGGTCCCCTGCAAGTGGAGTTACAGACAGTTGTGAGCTGCCATGTGGGTGCTGGGAATTGAACCCAGGTCCTCTGGAAGAGCAGCCAATGCTCTTAACCACTGCACCATCTCTCCAGCCTGCTTTGTAAATTTTTGAGGCAAGGTCTCACTATATATCCCTGGCTGACCTCAAACTCACTATATTGCCCGGGCTGGCCTCACAATCTTCCAGACTTTGTCCTCCCAAATCCTTTAATTACACCATGCCTGGCTTGTTTCTACCTCTTGGCTATTGTGAATAAAGCTTTTAGGAACACAGGCAAGCAAATATCTCTTCAAGACCCTGCTTTCAATTCATTTGGATATATAATCCAAACTGGAACTCTATGATTAATTCTTTTAGCATGTGTTAACACCATTTTATTTCTGGCTGAATCTTAAACACTACCTGACCTCTGTTCCCAGGAAGCCTCTCTTGAATATTCAAGTCTAGCATAGAATTTTTCCCTTAAGGAAATTCAGCTCCCTCTGAGAGCCTGGGACTTTACCTTCCTATGTGACCCCAGTAGAACCAGAAACCAGTCCTATCATGGTGGAACCAATTTAGCCTTCCTAGTCTGCTGAAGCTAGTCTTGCAAAGCACCTGATGCTGGGGTCACACAGGCTAGTCCTTGGGGGCACCTGGGTGAGCCTTCTGCCTGTGTAGACCTGTTAGCGTCTCTCTTGCTCCTAGCTGCAGCCCCTCTGGTGTCCCCAGCAAGGGAGGGAAAAACATCATTTGACGTGGGTTGAGAAAAATAGCTGGTACAGTTGATAAAATGCCACTTATGCTAAAGATCTTCCAGGCATTCTAAACCCTAAATTTCAAAGCATGGTTAAAAGCTACATCCACAGCCCCACAAGCCACTGGAATGCGAAAGTCAAATTCTGTGTCCAGGATCCTTAGCTGGCAGTTGCCAAAATTATTTTCCATTTGTTTCAGTTGCAAAGTGAAAAATTTAAGTCTCCCTTTCACTGTTTAGAGAAGATGAAATCTGCCAAGGAGCTATTGTTGCTTAAATGTCAGTCTCCATGGGGTGGGTAGGAGGAGAATTAGCAGTGACCAAGTGCAGCTGCCTCCTGGGGTTGGTCCACTGTCAGTGCAAAGTTTCATCAATGCATCCGAACTGATAGTGGACCCCAATTCACCAGGCTTCAGCCACCATTAACTAAGGAAGGGGGGAATTCGCTAGGCCATTTGTTGGTATAGAGCCTTGATGTCTGGACTGGAGACAGACGGTATGTTGACGAGCAGACTCTTCCAGAAGGCTGTGCTGGCTGCACCATCGCTGAGAGGACAAGTTCATGACCATGCCATGGCACATGTTTGTGACTTTACACCTTTCTACCTGCTTAAACTAGTTTTCATAGTGAATCAGAAGCCCTGGAATTGAATTCAAGGCAGAGTGCAAAAGCTCTGCATGGCTAGTCCTCTACTCCTTGGAGCATTCTCTAATTCTGTCTAAAGACTTTCCTGAAATCTCCGAGATTCCACAAAAGCAGGGGAATATCAGAGGGATATTTGAAGGAAATGTCAAAGCCATCAGGGTTCTCACATTTGAGACAATTTCTATAAGGTAAGTGTCACAGGTCACAGAGGCAGGAGTAATCATCACTGAGGACATGATTACTTCCTAGAGAATGACGCTTTACCTGGCTTGTATCATTTCTTCATTCTTTCATTCAGAGAGCAAGTGGGAAGCACTAGCATTGTATCTACCAATTGCTAGACACTGTGGATCCAGACATATTACTGCACAATGAGGAGCAATTGTAGATTTAATTTCGTTAATGAATGGAAAGTCTCTCTGAGGACTCTCAGCATCTGTCAAAGGAGGCCTGATCCCCTTGGCCTTGTTGGAAGGTAAAAGGTATAGGCATGGAGTAGGTGATGAGTAGAAACAGACTGGTCTAGGAAGAGGATAAGCCTAGAGAGGTTGAGCAGAGGAGGCTGACAGAGTGTTTGCATAATTGAAGAAGGAGAGCAAGGTGAGAGCTAAGGAAATCAGGGAGGGGAGAAGTGTGTGTGTGTGCGCGTGCGTGTGCGTGTGTGGAGGTGGGGGGTGGGGTATGCTAGACAGCTCCAACCAACAAGACAGGGAGCTGGAGCCAGGTGGGCTGAAAGAGTCAGCGTAGACATACAGGCCTTTACCTTTACAACAATGGGAAGCCCTTTATTTACTTTTAATAAGAGGGCACACAACCTGGTTAAGTTTGTAGAAAGATCTCCTTATCTGTTGTATGGGGAACACTGGAGAGGAACAGAACAACATGGACTTGGGTACAGTGCAGGAGAGAGGAGGAACTGTTGAGTGCTCCCTGGCAGGAGGTATGTGGATAGTAAGCTGGATCTAGGGAGGAGGCCCGGTCTGGCAGATGGGTCAAGAGGTCAATTTGGACATGTAGAGTTGGAATAACCTATGGTTTCCCAGAAGGAAATGCCCATGGAAATGAATGGGTCTAAAGATCCAGGAGAATCTAGGGCCAGAAGGCATGCATGGGGGCCCCGTGATACAGAGAAGAATGTCATGGGTGGGTGGAAAGGTTTCCTCAAGGGATGCTTTGTGAATCAAAGCCTGTATTGAGGGAAATGCTGGCCCAATTTTCCTGGCTTCTCCAGAGAGTTCCCTTGGACACTATCTCGCCAATATCTAACTCCATACATCCCAAGTCAGACTCACTCTGTTCTCTCCTGTCTCAAAGCAATCTACCAGGTGTCCTTTCTAAGGATGGCTGGAATCACCATTTCTTCCAGTACCCTACTGAAAAATAATCACCATTGTGAATGTTCTTGCTCCTGAATGCTTCATGGCTTAGACTTCATTTCTGCCCCCAAGCCTTTCCTCTGCATCCATGTCATACTTTTCCCTGATGGAATTTTAGTTAGGTCTAAAGTCAGGTCTCCTAGATTCCCATTCAGTCTTTACTCCTTACCAGCTGAGCATCATTTGGGCAGCTATGACTTGATTTACTCCTAAAATCTGTGACTATAGTCTCATAGACTTCACAAAGTTTTATAAAACTAAGCATTAAGACTCTAAGTACTAAACTTGATGTCTAGAAGGTAGTAATTTCTCAATAAATTTTAGTTATTTTTACTATCTTATTCTATATACTTTACATACCCTAATTCCCCCAAACATACTACCCTCTCTTGGGTGTTACCTAAAACATCTGTTTTTGTTTTCTGTTTGGCACCTCCTCACAGAGAGGGGTGATTTCTCATTCATGTTTTATTCCCAAGTTCCAGTCACAATGTCCTGAATGTACTTAATAAGTGATGGCCTCTTCAGTGAACACACAGCTATAAAAAACTTTTATAAGTTCAACCATATAATGAGCAGCTATGAGAATGAATATGTATAATGTTGCTATCAAGATCCCAGGGTTCCTGCATTAAAGAGGATGATCATTATATACCTGTGGAATTCTACTGGGATTTTCTTTCATGACTATGGTCAGTTGTGTTATTTGATCCTTCCTGAAGGACAGAAAAGTAGGGAAGGATGAGTCTCCCAGAAATACAAACACAAGATTGGTGAACTGAGAACTGAACTGGAGTTCAGTTACCAAAGGGACTCAAATAAGAAAACAATTCTTTTATATACTTTCCCTTTTATAAGGTCAGCACACAGAATGGCTTTCCCAATTGAATGTGGTGATAGACATACAGAATACACAGAATGTTCTAGACTATTCTGTGAACAGCACCTCAGAAGCAAAATGCATTACTTGTCTAACAAAGGCCCAGAACCATTTATCAGGCAGGAAGTAAGACGTTATGGTTCTCAATTAGTTACTGCAATTATGTACCTCAAATTGAACACTGTTTCCTTTAAAACAAAAGCTGAAATTTGGGATGCTGCATGTCCGGTGATGCTAGCATAGTTCTGAAGGTAAGAATTCTAAGCTCGGCAAAGGTGGGTATTTGAAGTTCTAAGAGTACTGTGAAATATAAGCCTTTTCCTGTGTACAACTGTCTCATTGAATTCTCAATGAGAGCCTCTGCTCTTGTCCAAAGGATCCCACAGAGTGGAGTGGGCTGTTTTAGCTCACTCATCTTCATTACAGATACCCAAGCCCTTAGCCACCTGGGATTGCAATGATCTACTGCATATCACACTGTCCTGAACACATTAACTATCTGAAAGACTAGTATGATTATACTGCTGTTAATAGCTCAGATATTTTTGTACTTTCTTAGCCAGGTACCATATTAAGTACATTATGTACATCTCCTAATGTTTCAAAACAACTGTAATGAAGTACGTCTCATAGAAATCCCTATTCACCGCACAAAGAACTGAATAACAGTGAGTTTGCCCATGTCTCCTATGTGAGCAAATGTTTTGAGTCAAATCCCCTTGGAATTTTTTTTCATGAACCTTTTAACTTGAGGGTAGCCAGGGCCGACAAGGTTCTGATCATGTACTCAAGGTGTCCATAGTGGTCATAGGTTTGTCTAGATCTTTATCTTATCTTGAGGGCAATGGAACAAACCAGAAGAGCTGGGAGCTAATATCCCTAGATGTAGCTCAGTGACACAAGTCTAGGAACTTGAAATAAAAACCTGCATCCTACTTCATGTACTCCATCTCCTTGAGCTCTTTAGGGGGACTGGGTGCTAATTAACCACGAAAACAACCTGCTTGTTAACACACCACATCTAGATTCCCTTTCCTCTCCATTCACTCACCAAAATTTTCCTGGATCACTTCCCAAATAAGCCACCAGCACATAATTCTCTGCTCAGGGTCTGCTCCTTGGGAAAACCAGTTGAAGACAATGTGAGGTAAGAGCAACATATACCTCCTCCCATTCCAGAACTGCAAGAAGAATGCAAAGTCTAGGAAGCCCTGGAGGAGCCATTAAGAGAACCTTTAGAAAAGCTTCCTCCTCCCAGGAATACAGATTCATAACAGCTTCAAAGCAAACAGCAAAGACACATGAAAAATGGGTGAAGGGAAGGATGCTGGCAGCACGTAGCCAGCCTGTGGATTTGCTGAGCCGCAGATGCTCCTGAGGGCGGCACTGACACTACTAAAGGAAGGGAAAGGAGCTGCATGTGTATGTGAGGATTGTTAGTGGAGGTCTAAGATGACACATGCTATGAGTCTCTGATCTCTTTTAGCTTTCCACTTAGGAGTGACTAGTCACTGAACCTGGCCTGTGGTCTGTTAGAAACCTGGAGTATTCTACACTACTCTAGAGACCTGATGCATCCTAAAAGTGTTTTATTTTTATTTTTTTTATTTTTTTATTTTTTATTTTCTTTTTTCCTAGAGAAGGGACAAAGTTACCAGCTGGAACATGGACAGTGTTTTGCTTCCCAAAGACAACTGGTGTGGGGCCAGCAAGGCCTCTAGCTATTTATCCAACCCACTGGAATTCACTGATGACAAGTAATTGTGTCAGAGATGGAGTTGCGTTTATGAGACATGACTTTGAGACGACTCTTGTCTTCAATAGTCTGGCTTTGCATTTTCTCATGGTACACAGTAGCCTCTACTAATCCTCAGGGAAATGAGCATAAGACCCTCCATGGCTATCCGAAATGATGCATATACTGAACCCCACTGTTTTCTCTACACGCACTCCTATGAAAAAGTTCGATTAAAAATTAGATACAGTGAAGTATAAGATAACTGGCAATAAAGTAGAATAATTATAACAATACACCGTAATAAAGTTATATTATTGGGGTGTCTTTCTCAAAGTATTGTGTTTAAAGGAGGTATCTTATAGCTTCTGTTTATCATATCTGAATTGCCATCATAATTATTCTTGTGCTTGGGGGTCATTTTAAAGTAAAATAAGGATTATTTAAACCCAAATGCGCTGATCCTGCAGCAGTTAGTCCGGTGGCCAGATGTCTATCAGGAGGGTAGCATACGCAGCATGGCTACCCTGGATAAAAGTGTTATTTCACATCCCAGGTGGGACAGTATTCTGGCATAAGATTTTATCATGACATTCAGAGTGCAGTTTAAAATGAATTACTGTTTTCTAGAATTTTCCATCTGACCATGGGTTGCTAAAGCCACAGGAAACAGAGCCACAGCTATGTAAGGATGACAGGAAAGTGAACAAGCAATACGGATTTGAGTGGATTGATAATCCTGAAGTTGTTTATTGGACACTGAAAGGTATGTATGATTTTTTTTTTTCAGAGTGTAAAAGCTCTTGGGGGGCTTAGTACTGAGTGTGATTTAAAAAAGTGAGTGAGAAGAATCAATTCAGATTCTACTGTGACATGTCCACTCTCATCACTCAGGGGCAAAAACAAACAAACAAACAAACAACAACAAACAAAAACAGGTCACGAAGGCATTTAGCTATAGGAACACCACATCTTTCTGAACTAGACTAGCCAAGCCACAAAGGATCCAGGCCTATGCCTTTGCAAGCCTTTAAAAAAAAAAAACCTATCTCTGAGGTCAGAGTTCAGAAAATCTCACCCACCCAAAGAAGAGGATGTGTCTGAACTCTCAAGGATATTCTCCTTGTTAGATAAAAGTGAAAAACTACAGCATGAAGGATCACGCCGGGAACAGCAGCAGCAAAGCATTTTGCCAGCTGATTTACAGACCTGAGTCAGGTCAGAAGGCCACTTTGAAAATAAAAATAGAGCCCTAAAGTGGCATCGGGTGTCCTGGGAAATCAATGAGGCCCTGAGTCTGCACTTTATTTCTCTCAGGGGAAGAGAGAGGCTGTGCTGTTTATCAATTTCAGGAAGGCTGGGACAGGACCAGAGCAGGAATACAAGGTTGCACACACCCCTGCCCCAGGCAGCTTCTGTTGCTGATGGCAGTCTCTGGATTCAGATCACATCCCCAAATGAAATCCCCAGAAATAATCAAGATGACAGATGGGAATAAATGAGAATCATCAAGGACTCCTGGCTGGCAGCATGGATGAGATTGTCAAAGGTCTCCAAGGCGGGCAATCTATGTCCAGGGACCTGTATGTTCTGTTTCACTATAGAGCTTCTCGTCCATCTGTACAGGCTGCCTCTTGTGAGAGTGACAACCACATTCTCTCATCCCAAACCCTGTATTTAACTCCTCTTTGCATTAAGTCTAAATAGTTTTGTGCTAGAGAGTATAGATAGTAAACACAAAATTTATGTCAATGCCCCTTGACTTATGATTGGATCACAATCCAATAAGCCCACAAGGTGTAAATATCATAAACTGGGGAATATGGTTTTAATACATATGAACTATCAAACTGTAGCTCTTCCCTCCTCCTCTGAGACAATCATCTCTAAGCAGTCACTTTATTCTTTAAGAATATGTTGGGCATTTCTACATTTCCTTGGCGCTCATCCTTCATTAGGGATTTGATTTGCACAGATTCTTCTCCCACTCTGTGACTTGCTTTTTAGAGCCTCAATATTATCTTTCAAAGGCAAAATGGTTTAATTTTAATGAAGTTCAGCTCACCAATTTCTTTCCTTTTAAGGATGCTTTCAGCGTTACATATAAACCATCATTGAAAATCCAAGGCCACTTGGACTTTCTTCCATGTTATCTTGCATTTTGCACTTGGGTCTATATTACTTTTCATGGACAAAAAGTCACTTGCTAAATAAGGTCATCAGGGTTCCTTATATTTTTGAATTTAATCAATTCCAGGATTTTCACCCTAAGGCCAACCCAGACTTTTTTGTTTTTAATTACCAACATCTTGGATGAATACCAAGTACTCATCAGAATGAACCTTTGAGTGCATTTACAAAAAGAGCTGTAAGACCAGCAAGAAAGTGGCTGTCCATGGACTATGTGGGCCTGAGGGGAGAGAGCGTGGTGAGGAGGCAATGTGGTGAGGAGACAGAAGCTGAGCTTTCCCAAGTAATTTTTCCATTTCCCAGACATTTTGCTAAATAATCCTTTCTGCTGTCCTGGTCCAGCCTGTTTCTTTGACTACAGAAATGGTTCATTGAGCCAGTTTTGGACAATTTATTTCGTTCCACTCTTCTGCCTGACTTAATGCTGGAATTTAAATAACATGTAAAGACATTTCAGTACAGAGCAGAGCAAAATGTTCTTCATGCAAATGTTTTCAGGTCTATCGGTAAATCCAACAATCTTCTGAGTCTTTAATGAAACTGGAAATATGATTTAAAAATAAGTCTTGTTTTCTACCCAAGAATATCTATTCATTAAAACACCTAAATGTATATCTAGATATATGTTAGAAGTTTCTCTTTACACTGGTGGTACATGGTTAAAGCTAATTCCACTATTTTATTACATACAAATAAAATTCAGTATGTTCACTTGTAATTCTTGGAAGCCGTTGGTTTCTGTATACTTACCTTCTTTTTGATCATTTGAAACCTTCTTATATATTTCAAGAGAGTATCAATATATGCTCATGATCGTCTAGTTTTACTGTCATGCTATCTGCAAATAAATGTGATCCTATGCACAGTGCTATGAAGTAGAATTTTAGACAATAAAGAAAAAGAAAACTGTGATGGTAGCTATCTTCTGTGTTGGCTGTGACCTTTGCAGGGCATATGGACTTATCTCCTGGTCATCTGTTGTGCTCTCCCTCCTGTTAGAGAGTTGTCACCAGGAAGTATTCTTCCCTGAAACCTCAAGGGCTTTGCAAATGAACTCACAGAAGCAGAGAACACAATGGTAGTTGGTGAGGGAGCTGCATGGGCCATAGGTTAAAGGGCATAATGTTCAGTTAGGCAGAAGGATAAGTTCTTTGACTCTCTTCTCCAGCATGGTGGCTATTTATAGCTAATAGTAATATATTGTAATATATAATCCATAACAAATAATGGTAAATTGTGATAGTTAATATACCATGAGATTGAAAACTGTTGAGACAGCTCTCTGATGGAATTTAAATACTTTGGCCACAACATGTGAGTGTGTGAGGTGATGGACATTTATTACCTCAATCTTTCCATAATATGATAACATCTATTAAAATAGCCCATAAATACTATACATACCATAAACAGGCAAACACTTTTTTTAAAAACACGATTTCCTCTAGGAAAATATTTAGGTGCTTTGCTCTAGCGTCCCATCTCTCTGCTGTATTCCACTGCCTAATATTGTATTATTATTCAAGCTTTACATCCTTGAGAAAAATCCCTACCTGCTGGCAAGGGATGATTCTTTAATGTACTACCAAATATGGTTAGTATTCTCTTTGACAGTGTGCAAACTTTAGTAAGTTTCCTGTTAAGGTAGTCTGAAGGATTTTAAATTCTGGCTGTGCTGTCATTTTGCATTGTGGAATGTGAGACACTCTCTACCTTTCTGTGCAGACCAGGCACAGGGGCGCAGGGGGACCTTCCTGATAACCTGAAACCATGTACCAGGCATCATCCTATTTTAAAACAGGGCCTCCCTAGGTGGCTTTGAACTAGCAACCCTCATGTTTCCTCCACTGGAGTGCTGGAATTACAGGCATGTACCCCCCCAGAGGAACCCCCCCCCCTTGCCCTGATTTGGACTGTAGGGATTTTAGAAATAGCTGACTCCAGCTCCACACTGTCTTCAGAAAGAAAGCCAAACTCCAGTCACCACTGAGGCCTCATGAAGGGAGCTCTCTCTTGGGCCATGTTGAGTAAGACAAGTAGAAAATCTCCTCAGACAGTTTAATTAAGTTGAATGACTTCCACTGTTCAGGAAAATAAACCAAACCAATTTTCTCTATTAGGAAAAATGACAATTCAGCATCCAGACAGATTGCTGAATTAATAAAAGTTCATTACAAAATCCATCTTTTAATTAGAAGTTCCTGCAGACTAAACCACCAAATTAAGGACTGATCTGATTGCAAAGGACAGTGAGAAGCCATGAGTTCAAAGGCCAGAGCTATCCCCATTCCTCCTACCCTGGGAGGGGCACTGACTGGAGATCTTGTTCAGCACCTGCAAAGAAGCTATCACATTGCCATTACAGGTGACAAGAGTTCCCCTGGGAGAGACTGGTCAGAATGACCGAAGCTTCTCTGAAGACAATGAGAAAAATTTCACATCTGGAGTTCAGCCACCAGGGTTCAGATGGTGGCTCTCCAGCTTAGCAGCCCTGTGATGTGGGTGAGTGATTTACCCAAGTGACCTCAGAAATGGGAACGTTAACTGCGCTGTTGCATGCGGTGGGTTGTGTGGGATGGAAAGAGAAAGCCGCAGTAAGGAGTGAACACAGTTGCATAAGTGTTTCCAAGGACAGTTGCTGTTGCTCTCGTTACTACTATGGCTGCGATTATTATTACTATTGCTGCAGCGACAATGTGCCTGGTTAGGAGCTGGGAGCCTAAGGCTCTGCCCTGAGCCAATTCTATAAACCCTGTTTCATTTTTTTTTAAAAAAATCTATAAGACCTATTATAAATATATAAGACCTATTATATATTTATTCCCCAGAATAAATTATTCTCCAGAACAAGGAACACATGCTTTACAATTCTCAAGACTCATGCAGATATAAGCTTCATATTCTACTGAATGTATAACTACAGTGAATAGACAAAAGCTAGCTCTTATCCAAATTTTGCTGTCTACCATTTCAGTCATCTGTGACCAACTACAATCTGAAAATATTAAATAGAAGATTTCTGAGGTAAATAATTCATAAGGTTTAAACCTATGTTTTTCTGAGTGGCCTGAATCATCTCTTATTCCAGTGTATCTATTATATATATTTAAGTGCTACCCATCCACTGGTCACTGGGGAGACTATCTGACATCAGATCTACAGTTGCAGAACTGCAGTGGATGTGCACAGAATTGGACAGGCATTCATACAGAACATATCTTCCGCATATGAGAGGGTTGGGGTTCTCAACTAACACTCCAACCCATCAAAAATCTCTGAAGCAGTATATCTGGTCTTAAAAACATCAAAGTTGGGTTTCTGGGGCTGAGAGAAACAGTCAGAGGACAGAAGATCCAACGCTGGGGCTAGATGCAGTAGGGGCTTCTAATCCAGCCTTGCCCAATGGCCCCTGAACCACCATCTAGTGATGGTAGCCAACAAGTGCTGTGTTCAGTTGGCTGAAGACTCCTTGCATCCTCCTTGGCCCGCTGTGGGGTCTGTGCAAGAAGCTTTCCTTACCGCTGACTCCAGTACTGCAGAGACATGGAAGAATGAGGCTGACAGGGAACCCTTGTTGGAGGTCTGCTGGGCCTGGATGCCCATGGATATGAACATGTGTGACTGGAGAAGGGCAGTGAGCAATAGGAGAGGCAATCCATCTGCAGTCCTCTTCTTCAAGTAAGAAATCCTATAGTTCTTGGGCTAGTCAGGTTAGGAAAGCTTTGTCTCCAGTTACCTAGGAGACGGTAATGTTTTGTGAGAACCCCTGCATGGAATTCATAGGATCATAAACTGTCTCTCATTGCCCTAGTGCAGTGAGAACCCGTAGAAGCAAGTGAGTCAGATCGTCTGGTGTATTTGGTGGTGAACAGCAAGATGATCTGTTTTGATCAAGGGTTGAGAGTGAAGGACTGATATCCCAGGTTATCTTCTGTTATCCATGTGCCACGGACTCACATGAACATCGTACACACAGACAGACACACGTGCGCACTGCGCACCGCACACACACACACACAATGTTTATCTAACAGGAATAAAAACAAAACAGTAAATTAAGTTTCAGCAAAAATTGAGTAGTTTTAAAACCCCAGGAGAACTAAGTATTTAAAGAACTACATAGCAAATTCCTTTGTAAAGCAATGATTTCTCTGTTGGGTGGAGATTTGAGATTTGCATACTATTATTTTAATTATACAAGTAAGTAATTGGCACTGGACATTGAACCCAAGGCTCCCATGTGATAGGCAAGCCGTCTTCCACTGAGCTGTATGACCAGCCCTTTATTTATTTCCCTTTTATTTTGAGACAGGGTTTTGCTACATTGCCCAGGTTGACTGTGTGGTCACTCTGTAACTCAGGCAGTCCTAGAATCCTACTTCAGCCTCACATGTTTAACTAGGATTATAGGCCTGGCTTTATTGGTGAGTTTTTGATTTTCAATTGTTGGTTTATTTTTTACACGATTAGGCTGAAATTTGGGTATGGAAGATAAACTGGTCACACACACTCAGCTACAATAAAAAAAATCTGTTACTGCTGCATGTGTTTGATGTATGCATGTGGGTGTGTGCATGTCATAGCATGTGTGTGGAGGTCAGAGTACAGCCCTGTGTTCTCTTTCCTCTTCTTCCTCCTTTATGAGCTAGTTTTACTATGGCAGCTTCTAGGATGTGCTCCACTGGTCACACAATTTTGGTCATCCTTGATGGTACCTCTGCTCTTTGATTGTAAACGGCAAAGGTCCAGAGGACTCACTATCCAGTGGGCTATCTTCCTCAGCCAGTTCAAGGCTGTCAATGTCACTCTTCACTTTCTGTCTCCTAAGGAAGGATCTCCAGGCTTGACCCATAACCAGGACTCTCACTAGTCATATCTGAACTTCAACCATATTCATATTTAGATCGTTCTAGTGACAGTACACTCCATATTACCCCTCAAACATGCCCTTCTACCTAGATTCTGTTCCTCTATGGCTCAAAGAATACATGACAGTCCACGAAGTCACTAAGCCACAAGCTCAGTTGTCCTTATCTCTTTTCTTCTGGCAATTCTCTTCCTTTATCATCAAGTTTTTTTTTTCTCTTTGACTCAAAAATCTGTTGGACAACAGAGGATACATAGTTCAGTGGTAACAGGTTTGCTTAACATGCACAAGGGGCTGGGTTTTGATCTCCAGTAATACATACACAGACATAGATACAGATACACAGACAGACACACACACACATGCACACAGACACACACACACACACACACACACACACACACACATACAAACATATACAGATACAGACACACAGACAGACAGACAGACAGACAGACAGACATGCATTGCAAATCTGCTCTTTGCCTCCCACCTCCTCTGTCATTACCAGCTGGTCCCTGGACCACTGAAGTGGCTTTTTAATTGGTGCCCTGGCTTTCACCTTTGGCCTCTACAATCCATTTCCCATCCAGCAGCTAGAGTGATCTTTCAAAATGCAAATCAGCTCATGTCACTTTCCTGCTTAAAAACACACCATGCCACCCTGCTTATTTCTTTCACTGCAATTACCACAGCCTGTAATTACCCTGATGATTTGTTTTCGTATCTACCGGCTGTCTTCCCCAACTAGAGTGCAAACTCGGAAGTCGGGGGTTCTATGTTATTTCCTCAACATGCCCAGCACAAGGCCTGACATATAGTAGACAATCCATATCATATTTTGGAAGAAATTAGTGAACATCTTTCAGGTCAGAGGTCTTATCATTTGATCTCAGGTCTAGGAAAGCTTCTTGTCAGCATAAAATCTGTGTTCAAAAAGACAAGATGTGCTTTAAATAGGTACCAGCCCTGGCAGAAGCCAGGCACTGAGAGAACGTTATCTCTACAGAAACTGAAAGCCCCTAAATATAGACCATCCATTAAAGATTCATGAGAGCCTGCTGTGATTTATCAGAGCCATGGAAATCGAGACTTCCATCATAGTGGGTACTTTGACATTTGTTCCTAATCAACGCATGCACATATTTTATTACCTTTTGAGGGAAGTCTGACCAGGGAAATATTCCAGAAGCACCAGAGAGGCTTCCCTCAGAACAGGGATCACACTTTGTTCTCCAATGCAAACACTAAACTGCCACACAACACCTCCACTGCACATTAGCTAGAGGAAGGTACTTCAGGTCACTCTTCGTCACTGTCTGGTGTAAGGGACAATGGAAAGATGTAGGGATGGAGAGTATTGAATTTAAATAATAATATCATTTGACACTGGATAGAAATTTGATTCGGATTTATTATTTGGACTCCTATACTTTCAAAGAGTCAAATATCCACATTTATGATAAATATGTGCTTGTACTTTCAAGAGCAAAGTGTAGAATTGTATCTAAGGTTTATACTCAATCTACTTTAGAAGAGACCTTGTGATCTGTATAAGGAAAACAAAACTAAACAAAATTGGCTAAGGGCAGCATGGCCACCTGAGGTGTGGGGTCACCAGGGTGCTTTAAAAAATGGTCAGTTCTTAAGTACATCTAGGAATTCCAGTTTAATTGTCCCAGGATGCAGCCTGGGCTTCACTGTGTTATTTTTAAAGCTCACCACTGATTCCAAGGCATCAGCCTGGAGGAAGGAGCGCTAGATTCTATTACACCCCAAGATGAGCAACTAGGCAGTGATGAAGTCGCGGGTGCATTTTCTGACATCTGTGACGAAGGGGAAACATGCTGAGCCATGCCAATTTCATTTTCTGCTTAGAGCACACCACAAGTTGGCCTGCAGAGATAAGATGGCCCATTTTCCTGGAAGACCTCAGAATAATGCATGAGTCCCCCCTGTCCCCCTCCACCACCTCCTCACAAGTAACCTAACCTAACAGGCACATCATCTGAGGACTGTCTTAACTAAATTTCACTGCCCATTGGCTGGATTTCAGCAAACAAATGTGTGTTCTAGGAATACATGAGGAAAGAACTTTGGTAGCAATCTCTTTGTGTGAATTAATGTAAAAACAAAATCCCCAGCCCTTTAGCAGAGACTATCTCCAAATGAGAAGCGATTCTCAGAGGACCAGACTCTACGTAAGCTTCCATAACCATGAGCCATGATGCTCTCAGACTTGAGGCCCCTCAGGTGTTCATACCTCTCCACCTGTCCAATCTGCTCCTGTGATGGAACCATGGGAGTAAAAGGAGCAGAGGATAGGTGGCTATTCCACTTCATGGAATGTTGCCTCACTATGTGCTTTCCCAGGCTTGGGCTCTGTTCAACACGGTGGCCACTGGTCACGTGTTGCCATCTGTTTGAATTTGCTCTCTGTTGCTGTGATAAAACATTGAACAAAAACAACTAGGGGAAGAAGGACGTATTTTATCTCATACTTTATAGTCCATCGATGAGGGATGCAAAGGCAGGAACTGAAGCAGAGACCATGAAGGAATGCTGTTAGGCCCACACTCAACCACTTTTCTTATACAGCACAGGCCCTGGTGCACAGGGATAGCATTACCCACAGTGGGCTGGCCCTCCTCCATACATTAGTGACCAAGAAAATTCCCCACAGACATGCCCATGGGCCGGTATGATGGGAACAAGTCCTCAATATTGGGGTCCCTCTTTGTAGGTATGTTAATAGCCAAGGTTATTTAGCATGTTATTGAAATTTAAAGGTTTTAAATCGATAAAAATTTAAAACCTTACTCTCAGTTGCATTAGCCACATTTTAAGTACTGGAGAGTCATAGGTAGAAATTGCTATCATATTGGGTATCCAGGCCCTCCTTTCTATCATCATAGAAAGTTCTAGCAGACAGCATTGATGAAGTCCTGCAGTGTCTCACCAAAGGACTCAGGGGAAACAGTGTAATCTATGACTTCCTGGGAAAGAGGTCATAATGTATAAAGGGGGTTTCATGGCTTCATCTTTATAGAGAGTATATATAGGCTTTCCTATCTCTCCATGATACCAATGTATTTGAAGGCTTGCTAAAAAAAGAGGAACTTTAATTCCTGAGACAAATGAACTGTGGTACACAGGATGGGTTATAATTGTTGTTAATCTTAATAATATTAAACACTAACAAAAATCACTCATGATTAGACTCAGGTTGAAAAATGAGAGAGTAAGTGAATAATCACACATAGAACTCTACAGTCTTTCTTTCTTCGATACTCCAGTTTTTGCCAATACATGCATGAATAGGCTGGAAGACAGAGAGATAGACAGACAGACAGACAGACAGACACAGACACCTCCCTCCACACAAATACACACCATGTATGACCGTGTATATGTGTATATACATGTAGCTATGTGTAAACGCATGCGTGTGTTTTGAGAACCTCAGGAACAAAGAGGAGGGAAAGTAAGTTACAAGCAAACCACAGAGCCATAGCTGTGTGGCAGGAGAGGCAGAGCCAGACCCTTGCTCCTCTAGTCCTGAGATGACACTGAAGAGCCCCCTCTCCCTTCCCACTGACAGCTAGGGTCATTCAGTAGGCCAGACAGGCCCTGTCAGGCCCTATGATGAAGAACTTCTCATGGCACCTTTTCACAGGTTCTATTGACCTTTTTACAGGTCAATAAAAACCATTAACTTCCCTGAGGCCTCATGACAGTGCAGGGAGATTTCATTCTCCACGTTTCTCAAGTCAGAAGTGGGCATTCAGGGCTGGGAATGCTGGGTGTGAACAGCTTTCTACTCTCAAGAGGGCTTTAATAGTGAGTGGGAAAGGTGTCGGGGATGTATTCTTCTTCCCAGCTAGGTTCCCTTCAAGCTCCTGAGAGAGCCTCTGAAAATGTGACATGGGAAGTCTAGTCTGCACTGTGCTCCCCTGCCCCTCACAAGACCTCAAACCAGCAGAGAGGAGTCCCTTAGAGCCGCCCTCTCTCCCGTCATAGCCCTTAGTCCACATGCCAATTGTCTCTACAAGCCACATTTTCTTCTGAAGTTATCTGTCCAAACATTCAGTGTGGAAGATGCTCTTGGTTTGTGAGGCCCTCGCTTTTAGGCAGGATGGTCAATGTTGCACAGTACGCTTTCAATGTTTGTGCCTGGACTGAGTTCAACCGTGTGACTCAGATGGACCATACCTCTAATTCTGTCTCACTGGTGACAGACTCTTACTGATTCTTTACATCACTTTCACTTGCAGGGTTGTGTTAAGACAAGCTAGTGGCATTAGCACATCTAGAAAATACTCCCCCAGAAATGTGTCATAAGGAAAAGTGAGTTAGCATGGATGGATGCACTGTGTGTAGGATGACGAAAATCTAGGAGCCCCCTTAGCTCCTTGGAAGAGGAGCCGGGGTAAAGATGGAGCATCAGTCAATGGCCCAGTTATTAAAAGTTACAGGACACTTTTCTTTTGAGAAGGTAAAGGGCTCATAGAATGCTGCTAGCTGAACAATGAATCTTACGCAGAAGCCTTTGGACAACCCAAAGGCACTTAGGCTGTTGCAGATGAAGACACCACTGACTTTCATCAAGTCCTAAGAGCCAGGTGAATATGTTGTGATGACAAGACACATTCTGGAGGCTCAGGTGTGTCTCAGACCCAGGGCATGCTGCCTTCACTGCTACAAGGTGTAAACAGCAACTCCTACTCCAATAGTTGTGGGTGGGGGTGAAGAACTCTGCTCTTCTCTCCCACTCTGGATTTGCCACCCTGCCGGCAAAGCTGAACTATCAAGTGACATAGCTTCCCAGATGCCCCCCATCGCTGATCATCTGCAAACAGCCACCTTGTCTTCCTCAGTCTCCCACAATTCCTACTGCAGCTGATCTGGGCTTCCACTGGTGACATTAGCAACTGGGGCTCTGTCTATGTCTAGCATACTTAAGTAAATATAACAAAACAGGAAGTTTTGGGTACCCTGGACATTAAAGTCTAGCTGCCTCCAAAGGCTAGAGTAGACTCTGGGCTTCTGTTCTCGAGGTTCAACAAAGAGATAGGTCTGTCATTCTACTCTTGAAAATAAGAGAAAGAAGGGTGCTGACACCATCCTTATCTCTAGGGCTCTGGGGGACAGAAGCAGACATTATATGCCATCATCCTGCACCTGAGACCATCCCCAGTGCGTCAGTGCCTTCACCTGCTGATCTATAAGTGGCTTCCTCTGTTGTGCACATGCCCACTGAAAGGGCCCAAGAATCAGCACCGCCTGGAGGTGGTGGGCAAGTATCCTAGCTCCCTGACCCCTCAGCGGGATAAGTGAGGTGTGCTCTGCTCTGTCTCCTGGTCCCCAACTCCGCTTGCCAAGTGGGGTTGCATTTCAGTTGCCCAAAGAGGCAACTGGGCACATAAAGTGACATTCTCTGGCTGCCTTGTCTTACTTGAGTCAGCTCCTAAATATCTGTTTGTATCTAAACCCAAATGTCAGGGTTTTAATCCAAACTCACAGAGAAGTAATGGGACTCCATTTCCATAGCCTCATTTGCTATGTTAAAAGCTCACATGTTACATACATATTCATAAACAAGCCCTATGAGATTATCATATCTTTCACAAATGTTTTGTCTTTTGATTGTATGATATTTGATATACAGGATTAAATATGCTTAGTTTTTTTTTTTAAGTTATGGGCTGCAAACTTACTCTTTGAATTCTTATGTTAATGGCAGAACCTTTAGGAGGTAATTAGGGTTAGAAGACACCAGGAAGTTGGGGCCTCATGATGCGATTAGTGGCTTTATGGAAACCAGAGCCTGCACATCCCCATGCGCCTTGCATGAACTTATCTGCCCTCTCACATCATGATGGAGCACGAAGGCTCACACCAGGTGCTGGTACCATGCCCTTGGGCATCCCATCTTTCAGAACCATGAGGGAAAGAGAATTTTGATTATTCACAATTTACCCAGTCTGTGGTCATCTGTCAGAGCAACAGCAAACAGCCCAAAGCACCATTCCTTTTGGTTGAGATTTTCCTAGTGCTACATGATAAAGGAAACTGAGATTTTTTTTGTTCCGAGAATTCTTCCCATACCTCGATTTAAGCTAGCCCTCGAAATCAATCACAGAGCCGCATGAATGAAGGCCTCCAAGTGTGGTTGCTGATCTAGCTTCTACACAGATGCCAGTCTTCCAAGCCAAGAAGCAACAAGCCACAGGTCAACTCTATCTCTCTCCTCTGCCTCCATGCTCTGTAGCAAGGCCTCACAACGGGTGGTGGTCCTTTCCCTTGGAAATATTCCCGACCCTGTGGAGGAGGGACCAAGGCCAGACTCTGGGTAGGAAGAGTGGTTGAGACACTCTGACAAGAGTTGTACCAGACAGATATCAAATCTCAAGTCAAACTGCTAGAGACCGGTAGGCCAGGCAGGCCAGTCTTTCCTTTTCCTCTTCCCCTCCTCACTTCCCCTTTTCTTTTCTCTTCAGGTTTCCCATCTCTGATTTGCTTGCGTGTGATAGGCAAGTACTCTAATGTGGACCTAAAGCCCTAACTCTTAAAAAATTTGTTTTTGAGATAAGGTTAACTAAGTTACCCAGGCTGACCTTGAACTTGTTCTCTTCTCTCCTCTGCCTCTCAAGAAGCTGGGATTACAGGCTTCAGCCTCTAAACCAGGGTAGCCCACATATTTTCTAAAGGAGAAAACAGAAACATTGACAGTTTAGGTGGAAGCATGGGGCTGGGGTCTAGGGAGGCTCATCCAATCTGATGTGCACTGACTGGGCCTCCCCAACTTCCAAACTTTTGTCTCACAGACTTCTTGGCCAATGAGAAGCCTTGACCATGTCTGAGGCCTTATCATTTAGGCTGATGGATGGCCCTATGCACTGTTCTACATGGACTTCCAGAAACAACCAACTCATGGACATGAATCACAGGGCTTCATGTTGAGAGATGTGATATTATGTGAGAGATGTGATTGATGTGATTGCATTGCCATAGGAACAACAGAGCATGTAAATAGATAAACATATATGATTCAGCCTACTGCACTCTTAGGCTATGTGGTATAGGGTGTAGGGTGGTGTTCCCAGAACAAAATAGCATGAGATTCAACCAAAACTAAAGAGAAAATGGACATGTTCAAGGCTGCTGCTAGTATTACACTGCCCCATCATGCCCTCCTGTCATAACAGGTTGAAACCTCTAATGATGTGAGTCAGCATACATCCTTCCTCCCTTACCTGGTTAATCTCTGATGTTCCTACAGCTATGAAAAGTTGACAACTACGATATAGCACCTCTCCAGAGGAATCTCATGGGTGCTCAAGTTTGAGAAAGATTGCTCCTGTGATTAAGGTTTAAGACATTTAGTTGGAATACCTGGATTCAAATCCAGGATCAGCCAACAACATTTATCTGACCTATAATAATTTACATAGCTTTCTTCTGAATATTACTGCTAAGAATAAGTGAGTTAGTATAGGCAAAGTACACAGCAAATGTATGGAAATAAGAAATTCTCAATGTATGTATATCACATACTATATAAAACATGTGTTTGTATATATGGATGTATATATGTATTATGTGTATATATGTGTATGTATTTATGTGTATATATATATATATATATATATATATATATATATATATATATATGTCTCAGTATATGTAAAGTGTGTTCATAAAGTCATCCCTTCTTACACATAGGTTCCATATTCATGGATAGATTGAACCAGCTACGGATCAAGAATATCGAGAAAAAGTGCATTTGTACTGAACATCTATAAAGTATTCTTCCTTATCACTATTCCCTAAACAATATAACATAGTAACAATTTATATAGTACTTACATTGTATTAGGAATTATAAGTAATTTAGAGGTGACTTAAAATATAATAAAGATAAATTTAATGTATAAATAAACAATATAAATAATACACAATTTAATATAAGGAACTTGAACTTCCACAAATTGGTAGCTAGTGGTGCATGCTGGTAGGATTTGGTGAAGTAGGTGGAGACAGGAGGATCATGAGTTCAAGGCCAACCTGGTATCTCATCAGAAGGTGATTTCCCCACCCCATCAATTTTCTATTCTTCTTTTATTGTTCATTTAATTGAGGAAATCAGACCTATAGCTCTACTGGGACAGAATTCAAACTCAAAGTAGGTGACAACTAGCTTCCGAGGGAGCTTCTGGAGGCCTTGAAATAAACTTGACTTAGCATGCCAAGATACTCCCAGAGAGCTGGTTAGCTTCTGAATGAAGCAAGCACAGTGAGCTCAGGAGAGTGTTCAGAAGGGCTGGATGCTCACTCGAGGCACCCCATGTGTGTGTCACCTTCTCTTCTAGGACCTGGGAACCTCAGGAATTATATGAGAGGGCATCCTTCAATTTTCTCCCCAGCCCAGAAATGAATCCAAATCTTTAAAACAAGAACAATCTGGTCGGCTCTGGGATATAGCTTAGCTCAGAATTTCACACTTTCCAGACTACACACCGGGAACTCCCCCACATTCCAAAGCAAGAGGAGGCCTGGGCATTTGTCAGCTATCACCTCATTCTTCTTGTCTCTTTCTTTTTTTTTAATTGAACATTATTGGATCATTAGAGACTTGCTGAGAAGAGGAAGTAGGTAAAGGACAATGGCAGGCCTGCAGTAGAAGAAGGCTTTGCAGTCTTTCCTTCCGTGCTGAGGAGAACACAATGATCCCTAATTAGCACCCTGAGGTGCCAGCATCAAAATAAAGCATGCACAGAGCATGCGCCATTGGGATATGCAGTCACAGCAAGTCAGGGAGCTACTGAGGTGCATGTTGTGACTCCACAGTCAACTCACTGTGCTGCTGTGGGGGCATCACACACATTACATCCTGGAGCACTCATCAAAAATGTTACTGTACTGACTTTGATGTACCTCACCAGCCAGGCAGCCAAGGGTTCAAGGCTGCTGGAATCTTGTTCCCATACAGCAGACCACGGCCATGACATAGATGACCCATCTTCTTGGTCCAAAGACCACCTAGAGATCAGTGAAGACTGTGTGTCTCTACTCAGATGGGCAGAGGTTTCTGGCACATTGGCTTCTAGGTCAAACAATGAGCTATGAATTCCCTGAACCAAAAATTTCCTTTCAGAGCCAACACTAGGACAAGGTGGGTGGGCCAACATATAAAGAGCCATCTGCTCTCAGCATCATGCCACCTATGCACTAGAGTCCCCAGAGAGGGAGAATCTCCCTAAGATCCACTTAGTGGCTTCTTGGATATCCTAGGTGTCTCCCTCACCTTACTCCAGCCTTGCTCTTCATTTTTATGCTTCTTGGTGATTGAGACAGGGTTCCACCATGTATCCCAGGCTGGCCTCAGATACCTGGTCTTCCTTCCTCCTCCTAGCAAGTAATGGTTGCACTCCTACAACACCACCACTCCAGGTTCTGACTATTTCATTATATTGAGCAGATCCTAAGAACTTTGGTTTCCACAGATGGGCAGTAACAACATCTAGGAGCACTCAAATCCTCCCCTCACCCTGTCCTTCTACAACCAGCCATGCCTCAGAGATTTTCTGTCAACCCACAAATCCCAAATTCTGGTCTGGAAACACTGCCAAAGGCACACAATTGACTGGATGACTTGAAGTCAGTGTTATAATTTGGATATGAAATCTCACCCTTAAAAGCTCATGTTTAGTGTCAAGCTGGTGGTACTATTTGGAGAGCTTCAAGAAACTTCAGGAGGGAGTGCCTTGCTAGGGGAAGTACATCACTGGGGGAATGTCCCTAGCCCTTGCCTGTTTTATTCTCTGTTTCCTGGTCCACCTGAGATGAGAACATACTAGAACATACTCCTGCCATTATGATATTCTGCCAATCACATCACACTGGGCCAGGTAAAATGGAATGAGTCCTCCGAAACCATGAATCAAAACAAATAACTCCTTCCTTTAAATTTTGCTCTCAGGTATTTGGTCAGAACAATGAGGAAGCTAATACAGATTGCTTTGACCTGGGAGTCAGTGTAACACACCATCCAATGCCTGGGCATCTAATGCTCCACAAAACTCAGGTAGACACTGTGTAGTCACAGATACAAAAGACAATACTACTGATCCTTTGCCCCGAACCTCCCTGCCAGTGGCTTGGAGGCTTAAATATTAGAGCTTTTTCTTAGAATGAATAAAGATGGGACACATGCCAGATATGACTCCTGCATTAACTGCCTGATGCTAAATAAAGAAACACCGCAAGGGGGCATACAGAAAAGCGTCTGCACCAGGGGAAATGAGTAGTGTAGGGATTGCCAACATCTGGCCCAGGGCCTTCAGGGAAACCCTAATGACCTTGGATATGTCAACCCTGCAGTCTCTCATTTTATTAGGAGTCTAGATGTGACAGAAAGGATTAGTGAGGATGGGGCTCTGGTGTCATTTCCACTATGTGACCTGGGTAAATCACTTGACCCCTTTGAACCTTAACTTTAGAATGAAAGAGAAAGACTGGGCCATTTTCAGGCAACATTTTTTTTTTGCATAATTCAAATTCAAAGATAAAAATTAGTTTTATGCTACTTTCTAAACTCAAAATGAAAATACCTTGTTGAATTATATGAAGGAAAATACGGATTTTTTTTTTTTTTTTTTTTTTTTTTTGCAATTTATAAGGTTGGCTCTACTGAACAGGAGAATGTTAATGAAAAAGTTAACATTGTTTTTCAGCCTTGGAGATGTTAATATTGGGGTGCATTTGAGAATGTTGTAATGGGAAAAGCTTTTTAAGGTTCAGCTCCTATAAGGTCCCTAAGCTGGAATGTGAAGCCAGGCAAAGCTCTATTAACCTCACAACTTCATCTCTCTCCTCATGGCACCGTGCCCCGACCTACAGTTCTTTCCAACATTGTCCTTCCCTGGCCTGGGACACTGGCCTGGTTTGCATCCCATCTGAAGGAGGGCAAGGGGATCAACTCCTTAGCTAAAAGTTCCCAGGGAAAGGACCTCAGAGTGACTGCTGGTCCTTGATCACAGCTACACAAGTAGGCTCAGAGATGGAAGACCTAGGGCTAGGTGGCTGCAGGGAGACCAGAGTACGGGTTGGGAGTCACTGATGTGTTTGTTCTCTTGATAGTTCTGGAAATTCTAGGTTGTAATAACTCTGCACTTACATAATGTCTTTCTACCCATAACTTTTGCACATCTGGGTTGGTAAGACTGGGTGGGAGTTATAGTGCTTTGTAAATCTGAGTATCAGCCTGGGAAAATGTTCGAGACTTGTGAACCCAGGTTCCTGTTGGAAGGATAGCTTCAAGCACCTGACTTCTCCTTTCCCATAGGTCCTCCTTCAAAGGCTACCTGATTGGGAGACCCACATGCTTTTTTTTCTTCCTAAATGATGAGTCTGCAAGGTTAAGGAAAGGTTTTATTGATACAGAGGGATGATTCACACAAGAGATCTCATTCCTGGTAGACTAGAGAATTAACTAGGTAGGAAGTAACTGCTTTATTTCATCACACACTACAAATACACAGGTCACTCAAAATACAAAAATGCCTGACATAAATGCCTGTACCTCCTGGATTCAATGAGTGCCTAAGACATGCTACATAAGGAACCAACTATGTATTACCAAGACACTTGCAATTTTATTCTCCCAATCAAGTAGTTCTAATTGTGTAGTCCCGATCTTCACATGCTCCCCCTCCCCCAGAAACTAGCCCTGATACAGGGAGTTTGAGGATGGTTCCAGGAAACTCCAATCTGGAAGTGGGAGGCAAGGTAGGGCGGGAAGAGAGCCATGCAGGACATGTTTGTGAGCTTCACTTCACTGGGCAACTTGGGTTCAGTCTCACAGTGGTCCTCTGAAAGATGAAATGGAATCAACTCTGGATTGGTCCACGAAGACAGGAAGATGCTATTCATTTCATTCTCATCTCTCATGAATTGAAGATTGCTTTTAGGACACTCATTTCTAGGCATTTTTAGCTTGTTCTAAATTCAGTTTGAGCACACTTCCATGGTCAATGAACAGCAGGAGGATGAGAGATGTAAGAAATCTTATGTGCATTCATGAAAAATTCCCATACTCAGTGTTGGTTTAGGGGATAGGGTCCAGGCATTGGCAGCATTTGCTATAATCCACAATCTCACATCCCATCTACCTGGTATATGTCTCCATCTGCCTAAGTTATAATGATCAGAAATGAACATAATAAACTCAGTCAACCCACTGAAAACAATATACCAGGCTTACTGGGAAATAACAAAGAATCAGAAAATCTCATAGTTATTGTTCGCCATCTATACCTGGAACTTTCTGCTGCCCACCTGACACCATCTCTCCCCTTGCTCCTTTCTGACAAGGTCCAATTTTGCCCAGTTAATCTGTTTTTCTCTTGACCAGATGTCCATTCGTCCTGGTCCATAGGAGCATCTCCATTTTCCATGCAAATGATTCACTTGGGAAACAGCATGAGTCATGAAAAGAGAGTCTTTAAGGATGATGGTACTAAAACACCAAAGTCTACCTCCCTGCTAATGAAATATACAAGAAGAGGTAGAGTGGCTGGAGTTCTGACAGTGACACACCATCTTCTATACTCTGCTTCTATTTGTACACTCCTAGTCATATGTGATCACTGTACTATTACAGAGCTAGTATGTACAAGTACAAGCATTTCCTAGAGAATGTGCTCTTTAGCCAGAGTTCACCCACCGTGCTTTGTACAGTTGGTGTGAGGAATTGACATATGGGAGCTGATACATATACCAGTTAAATTTCCTCCCATTCACTTGCAGGCTGGAGAGAGAGCCTAGAATGTTTGCTCTTCATTATACTTCATGGATACTCCTACAACCCTTTGGCCTTTTGCAAATCTGATAATTATGCATTTTATGTCTTTGCTGGAGTTCTTCATGGCTTGACTTTTCTAATTCTCTATCACTTGTAAAAAATGTTGAGCTTGCTGGGGTCAAGTGTAGATATGCTAATATAGAGGGCCCCTCTCTGAGACCATTAGTTACATTTTGAAGCAGTTTTCAAACAGCTACTAACTTACCAGTGGCATTCCCATCTGTAGCATGTCATGTGTCTGGCCAACACTAGATCTTGCAAATATGGAAATCAAGAACAAAGCTATCTATCGCATTGTTCAGAGTTACCCACTTACAAACCATTTAAAATAAGAAATCATTGCCAATGATGCCCTTAATGAAACTTGTATAAGGATCAGGTTTATATGTTGTAGAATATAAGGATAGGTCTTCTTCCTCACTAGTTCGATGACAGGGAACTCCACAGATGGGTGGGAGGTGAACAAGACCAACTGTGTAGCCCCTCCTCTCAATAATGGACTACAATTATTATATACATCAGGCTTGCTTCTAAATTACTCATTTTGGTTATGTGTTTCAACCTGAGCATCTATGTCTCATGAACTGAAGTGGTACATATACTAATTCTATGGTGGCCAGATGGCTTCAAGGTAACTGTCTAAAATTTGGTGACAATCACCTAAAAATATTGGAGATAGTTGGAGATAGCAGTTTGTAAAATAGAAAAATGGCTTTTGTCAGTGGTGTTAGTGATCTTTTGTTCCAAGAAATACTTGCAATAAATGAAGCCTTGAGGGGTGGGGGATAGGTATCAATATATTTTTAAAGTCATACAGGGTAGCTTGGGAACATTCTCAGTTCTTCTCTGTTCTTTGTATTTCCATGTGTTCCCTTACTTTATCAGTTGGTAGAGCCTGCAAGTGACCTGGGAAAGGAGAGCCAGCTTGGATGGTTGTGAGAATGAACAGAAGTTCCTAACAGGGAGCAGAGGAGCATGTGCTGGGAGACAGCATATAGTGATAGCCACAGGGGGCCTGTTGAGAAAATTTGGCAAGCATGTATCCATCATCCCAGAACCATGACCATCTCTGTTCCCAGGACCCAGCATCTTTGGATACTTGGCAGCTTTCTATCTGGGGTCAGGAGTCAATGGCACCAGAACTTCATCAGATTTCCAAAGGACTTTAGTGGCTAACTGGATGTTCCCTGTGCCCACCAATAGAGTCTCTTCCCGAACCAAAGGCCAGAAGAAGGTGTGTGGGCAATCAGATCTTTCCCTAGATAATGCTCTGTGGAAGGTCAAAAAGTATAGTGATCTACAGTATCCTCTTGAGAAGGGTACCTGCTTTCTTCTGGCTGTTCCTCAGCCCTGCTTACCTTCTTAACTGTCCCCAGGGAAATGTAGAGTATTGCTTCTTTCTCAATCATATCCATTCCCCTCCCATTTTAAACACACACACACACACACACACACACACACACACACACACACACACACACTCTCACATTAGCAACCTTCTTTCCATTTTTAAAATTTTGCCAATGATGCAGTGTGACAACTGGGACAGAAATATTGCTAGAAGCTAGAAGCTGATGGCAAGAAAGCAGGTTTCAATGTGAACCTTTGATAAATGGCTCCTGCCTCCAGGGAAATTTTAATTCTTTCTTTACAAAGCACGCCATCTCTTCCCTAGGGCTCTTCAGATGTGAGTCTGGGGCTGCAGCAGCCCCAGTGCATGTCCAGGATAAGCCTTGGGCATCTTATCTTTCACAGGCAATGCTTCCCAGGAGTGGAGCTGGGCCTCTTTGGACTTATGTTCTCCACCTGTGATGAGCTATGGTCTGGACATCTGAAAACGGCCACAGAGAGAATCCTGCCTTACAATGTGTGGATGGACAGAGGCATCTAGAAAAGCAAGCGAGAAGAGAGGGAGGCTCTGGGAAAACATGTCCATCTTTCTTTCACTCAGTCGAGGCAGGAAGCCCACTCAAATACTACTGGGGCGTAAGGAAGCAGAGACAAAGTTGATTGCTTTTTCACAGTCTAGGACCTGATGCCAGTTGCATGATAAGAACTGTGTGGTCCCCTCCCAGTACAGTCGGGCTGAGAAGAAGGACGAATACCTCATTCCAAAGGGATAGAGGCTACAAAACCAGTGACTGGTATTTATCAACAGCTCTAAAGGTCATCTCCCCAATGACCTCAAGAGTCTCCCACACCTACATGTATTTTCAGCCAACTCCAAAATGTCTCTGCCGTAGGGAGCTGCTATCAAGTTTTTCATTTGTTGTGGCAAAAAAACCAGCAGATTAGTTCAAGCATCTGAGTTCTTCAGTTTGCACCAGCCACCTCTCCACTGAGTCACATGGCATAGCTCTAACTAGCGATAAAGATCTGGGTACCAAAGGTGAAATAGGAAGCCCACCTCCCCCACTATCAGTTAAGGTGAGGATGGCCATTTATGGTTGTGTAGGATGTGCAATGAGCAAGGGTCTTTGGATGAAGAGGGGACTGAGTGCTATAATCCTACCATACCATCCTCTTGCCAAGCCATTCTGGTGGGCAGATTACATATATTTCTTTTAAGGCTTTAGTAAATATCTTCAAAATATGGAATACATACAGGTGAAGAGCCTGAGTCATAAGTCCCGGCTTGATCACTTTTAGTTAACTAAACATATTCACATATTCAACTATGGGGAAAGACATGGAATGCTAGCAGATCCCCAGGGGTGTCCCTCCAATGGGCATCCTTTAAAAGGTTTGAAACAAGGTACCAACTGCTCATTAAGCCATTGCCCATGAGGCTGTGAGTGCCATAAGGATTCTTGTTTTCTTTAGGTCTGCACAAAAGCCCTCTATGGAACAGCAGAATCTAGAGAAAGTGACCAGATCCCAGAGACCTAGGATAGAACCAAACACAACTGGAAAAAAAAAGATTCCTAATAACATTCTTCTATACACATAGATTGGTGCCTAGCCCAACTGTCATCAGAGAGGCTTCATCCAGCAACTGATGGAAACAGACGCAGAGACCCACAACCAAACATTAGGCAGAGCTGTGGAAGACTGGGAAGAAGGATTGTAGGAGCCAGTGGGGTCAAGGACACCACAAGAAAATCCACAGAACCAACTAACCTTGGCTCATAGGAGCTCACAGAGACTTAACCAACAACCAGGGAGCCTCATGGGACTAAACTAGACCCTCTGCATATATGTCTCAATTGTGTAACTTGGTCTTCTTGTGGGACTCCTAACAGCAGGCACAGGGGCTGTCTCTGACTCTGTTGCCTGCTTTTAGGACCCATTCCTCCTACTGGATTGCCTCATCCAGTCTTAATAGAAGAGGAGGTGCCTAGTCTCACTGCAACTTGATATGCCATGATTAGATGATATCCATGGGAGGCCTGCCTTCTTCTGAAGAGAAACAGAGGAGGAAAAGAGGATGGGGGGAGGGGAGGGAGAAGCTGGGAGGGAAAGAGGGAGAAGAAACTTTGGTTGGGATGTAAAGACAAACAAAAAAAAGCAAACAAACAAAAAGAAATTACAACTGTGTGCTGAAGGGTGTGGAAAGAGGGAACACATTCTCTGTCTCCTCTCTTCCTTCCCTCTGCCAGCTTCTCCTTCTTACAGAATAGACCACAACATATTATGATCAGGGCAGAGGAGACAAGACAAGAATGAGAATTGTATTGACTCAGGGGACAGAACAGATGGAAGGTGTAATCCACAGAGAACATCCCATCCTTTGTAGAGAGCTATCTGGAGACTGGATGTTGCTCATCAGCCAAGCCGGAACGGTGGAAAAAAGTTTACTCTGGTGGGTCCAAGTGATCTCCATCATGTCCTCTGAAGTATCCTCACATAACTCCTTCTGCGTGGAGGGCAAGGTGTGCTGTGGTCAGACCCAGGAAGGTGTGCTGTGGTCAAACCCAGGTTATCTGAACCATGATGTTCTCACCTGGCACCGAGGAGGGACTCTCCAAGATGGTCTACAGACATAATATGCCTTCTGCCCTTGTCTCCCAAGAAAGTAAATGTCTTAATGTTTGGAGCCTTCAGCTTGGTTCCTTGGGAAAAGTCAGGAACATCCAGGATACAACAGGTGTGTGAATTACAAAGGTCATTAAAAAAAGAATCCCATTTTCGTCATTTTGTCTGTCATTTGCTTTTGTCCGTGGAATGTTCATGCTCAATGACTGCAAAAGTGGGGACTTCAGGGCAAGAGTGTGGGTCTGGGCCAAGGCCCTTCAACAGTCCCAGCACAAGGCTGCCATCGACCATTCCACCAGATTTGATTTTCATGAGAAGGTACATCAGATCTGGTTCACCACAGGCTCCACACCTGCGATCCCCTGTCTCACTGTAACTAGGAGGAGACTTCCCATAGTCCAGAGCGGAGTCTCCCAGCCAGCACTGGCTATGGCTTTTAGCCTGTCTACCTGTAGGCTCTCTCCTAGCAAAGCTGCTTAGCCCCTAAAATGCAAGGAGCTGTTGTTCAGCCAGCAGTCGCAGGGGTAGCAGAGGCAGAACTAGGGTTCTGCCCAGTGCTAGCCACAGTCCCTTCTGCCCCAAGCAGGAACTTCTTCAATATAGCATCTTTGGTTGGAGCTTCTCCCTGCCCAGCGCACTCTACTGCCCACTCAGCTCCCTCCTTTCCTGTCATCACTTACCTGAGAAACTACTTGAGTCCTGATGCTACAGCTGTTCTCAGGGACTCCCTATAATGTATTCAACTAAGAGCTGCACCCCAGGAGGTGCTGAGTAACTGCTATTTGATTGCACTTCCCTGCCCAGGAAGTGTGGATTTCCTTTTCTTTATGAGTAGAAAAGGAGAAAATGGCTCCAAGGCCCAAGCTCTCTAAAATATTAGCAATTCATGGAGTGTTGACTTGGTGCCAGGACTGAGCTAAGCTAGTTTGCACAATGTTATGGTTTGAATGTGTCACTGAAAAACATGTTGGAAACTTCTTCCCAATGTAACAGTGTTAGGGGGTATTTAAATTATGAAAGCCTCTCTCTTCTCTCTCTCTCTCTCTCTCTCTCTCTCTCTCTCTCTCTCTCTCTCTCTCTCTCTCTCTCTCTCCTCTTTCTCTCCTTCCACTCTGAATTCTTTCCTCCCTACACATCCTCCCTGTTATCTTCTCTTGCCCTTCTTTCTCCCTGCAGTCATGGGTGATGCATCAGAAGGCCCTTGCCAGATGCCAGCCTCTTTATCTTAGATTTCTCAGCTGCTAGAATTAGAGGAAATACATTTCTTTATAAATGCTCTGGTCTGTGGTATTCTGTTATAGCAGCACAAAACAGACTAATACACACAGATTGTGTCATCAGTTCCTTGGCAAGTTCCTGGAAAAACTGATACAAATAGCGCCTCCCTGTGAAAAGAGGCAGCTGACTTCTGAATGTTGTACTAGTATATGGTGGGGTCCACAATGGATTCATAGATGGTATGTACCCAGCCTCACAGCCCCTGAGTGAGTGAGACCTTGTCTAACTCACCACTGCCTCAGCATTAGGAAACTATGTTGGTAAGAGAGCCCATCACTACACTAGCTGCAGACAGCTTTAGGAAACTATGTTGGTAAGAGAGCCCATCAGTATACTAGCTGCAGACTCAAGGAAGCCCCGAGTCACTCATATGTATGGTGCTCTTAAGACATGTATCCATCCCATGCTTCTGAAAAAAAGGCTTTCCCTCAACTAAGACCTTGGAATTATTATATTCATTGCCATCAAAGCCCATTTTCAAGATATATCTCATTTCAGGGTGTCAGACTTTTGTGCTCCATTTCTGCTCTCATAATTAAGACAGAATTAGCTGTGATTTCACCAAAAATCCATGTACTACATACCTAAGCCACCTAGCCCATCATGCTTAGCGAGGTAGTTCAATTCTGGCCAGTGATGCAGGGACAGATATGATATGCATGCCTTCTTGGTCTAAGCCTTCAAATTTCCATTGTCATCCTTTCCTCTGCTTTCTCTCTTTCCCTATCTGCTAGGCATAAGAGAATTCCTGAGGTCCTAGCAAATGGTAAACTGAGGGTACAAGGCTGTTGGGCTTCTGAGTCACTATGTGGATGGGTGCAGGCTGAATTCTGTGTAGTCGCAGAACTTTGCAAGAGTGATAAGTAGAGTTCTATGTTGATAAACTACTAAAGTCCATTATGCCACCTATGATTACCATGGGTCAACAAGGTTCTTTTGGTTTGTCCTTCCTTCCTTCTATGCTTATGGTATCCATAAGGCAGGCTTTTATAGTTTCAGAAGCTTGATACTAATCAGTTAGGAGATGCTGGAAACCACAAGGAACCATCAGACTTGGCAGAAGTGGCATGAGCTAGTGATAAACGTGGGCTGCAACTTTCCACACACACTGTGAGATCATGCAAAGATCTTTTGGCAAAGGATTCATTGTCCATTTGTTTACCTGCCTGCCATATACAATGAACAGACCCTAAAAGGACCTAACCAACAAACAAAATTACTTGAAATCCAGAGAGTTCTGTGGACTTGCTTAAAGTCTTACAGTGGGCTGATAGCAAAGCTGAGTGAGGGCTCTGGTTTTTTAAGGTGACTCAGGTCGCTTGAAGAACACATCCCTTTTCTGACATTTACTGTCCCCAAATCCTTCAAGTGAAAGCAATGGTTTCCTTTACAGAGTTTTCTAGAACACATACATCCATGAAAACAAAGACATGTCCCCTGGTAATGGCTTCAGCCTGTGACCAAGCCTGAGATCTGCCTTAAATGCCACCAGTGGGCAGAGAATTAACATATTTCCTTATTGCTAGGAAACAGAGGAGGTTCAGTAATTATATTACACCTAATAAGAGACCTGGGCTTCTAGGCTTTTACATTTTTATCTGTAAATATTAGCTTTCCCATTGCAGCAGCTTGCTTTCAACCTCTTGTACTTTCAATGTTTAATTAAAAGTCTCCCAGAACTCATTATATTCTGCCCTCCAAAAGTTGGCTAAGCACAAGCATTCTTTGCCATTGCCATTCTTTCCTCTTAGATGTTCTTTAGCATAACCCATTGAAGCCACATTCTGAAACCCAGAGCTAGTGCAAGTTTATCAGAGTTCTGGTGCTAGCACATGCTAGAGATAAATGCCGAACACCTGCAACCCTCACCTGGACAAAGGGGATGAAGGTAACAGTTAAGTTCCTTTGAGGGTCTTGAAATGATGGAATGAGATTCCAGGACCTGGCACACAGCACAGTAGAGGTGGCATTCTCCTTTTCTTTTATATACCCATGAAGGAAGTATGACTCCAGAAAAGGAACTTTTGGCAGGAAGTGTCAGCAGATGTTGTTAGTAGACTTACTACATTCCCTTCCCTTGGCTATTTCAGTATACAGCTGCCCAACTTCTGCCTGTCCACACCTGCCCTTCTTTCTTAAGGGGCCATTCTGGCTTTGAGACTTGACTTTGTCGATGTCCAGAAATGCCAGGGCTTCTTTTCTTATGGGTAACCGAATTCTTAGAAGAATTAAGCTCCAGCCACCTACATTATCAAGTTGATAATGTGACCTTTCCACATGTTCTTTTCCATGTCTTGTATTCCCTCCCCTTGACCTACACTACATAACCTACACAATATGAATCCTTGACCCTGGGTTTGCTTTCCAGACTTCTCAAACAAAGAGCAATACCTGTGCATGCATATGTATTTATATATTCTAGATTGGATTCTGGATCGGACCTATGAATTCTGCTTCTACTCTGTTTCAACACAATGAGTTTTCTCCTTTCTGGTTTCATGAAGTAGATACCATTGATAGGGGAATAATCAAGGTGGTCATATTAAGTCAGTATAGGTAGCTGGGAGGTGAGCACATGCTGTGGGATGTCTTTCTGTATGCTGTGAATATATGTTGTTCCCATTGGTTAATAAATAAGCTGCTTTGGCCTATGGCAAGGAAGCTTAGAGGCAGGCAGAAAATCCAAGAGAGAGACAGGAACAAGAAAGGCAGAGGTGGAGGAGACGCCATCCTGCCATCCAGAGATCAGCATGTAATGGCATACAGGTAAAACCATGGAACACATGGCGACATATAGATTAATAGAAATGAGCTGAGTTTAGTTGTAAGAGCTAGCTAGCAAGAAAACTGAGCCATAGGCCACGACCATACAATTTGTAATTAATATAAACCTCTGTGTGATTATTTTATAAATGACTGCAGAACTGTGGGTTAGAGATTTGTCCCGATCGTGGGCCAGGTGGGACACAGGAAAACTTCTGGCTACAAGCAAGCACATTGCTTCCATGGTAGTCATGGAGAAAAAGGGCAGAGGTTATGAGAAGTCACCATGGCCAAAGGACAATGTCACATTACATATAGTACTACAGCAGATTTTATTATAAGGCAACAAAACAAATATGAGGTTATTGACAAGGTTGGTTCTGGTTAATGGTAACACAGAGTATGTTAAATTATCTTCATACTTTTTGGCAATTAAAAAAAAGTCCCATGGATGGAGAGATGGCTGAGAGAGTAAAAATGCTTACCACTAAGCTTAATGGCTTGAGTTAAAGCACTAGGACCCACAGGGGGAAAGAGAACTGACTCCTACACATTGTCTATTGACCTTCACGTGCATGTCCTGTCATGTGCCCACCCCAATAAATGAATAAAATGTAATTTTAAATGATGTCACTAATAACATACAACAATATACAAATAAAGAATATATGTGTATCAGAAAAAAGAAAGGTCTAAACTCAGTAAGGTAAGTTTCTAGCTTTAAAACTAAAATAATTAAATTCCAGATAAGAATAGAAAGATCACAAGGGTTTGAGCAGAAATAAATAAAATAGAAAATAGAAAAATAGATCATTAAAACAAAGAGGCTTTTATTTGTTGTGAAATGATCAATAAAATTTGTAGTTCTATTTGGCTGAAAATATAAAATATTAAAAATGAAAATTATTAAAATAAAAAATGAAAGAAGATCTACACTGTCAATCTCATGGGCATTAAAATAATAATAAAGAATATTATACAAAACCCTATGACCGCCGGGCGGTGGTGGCGCACACCTTTAATCCCAGCACTCGGGAGGCAGAGCCAGGTGGATCTCTGTGAGTTCGAGGCCAGCCTGGGCTACCAAGTGAGTTCCAGGAGAGGCGCAAAGCTACACAGAGAAACCCTGTCTCGAAAAACCAAAAAAAAAAAAAAAAAAAAAAGAAAAAGAAAGAAAAATAAAAATATAATCTACCAAAAACTCTGTCAAGGAGAAGTACATAATATGAATAGATTTATATCACTATAGAAATCAAATCAATAATTAGTATTCTAAAAGAGGAATTAATAACCTTTAAAGGAGCACAAGGCACAGATGAATGCACTAGTAAGTTATACAAGTGTTTAAGGAAGAAATCACACCAATTCTCTGTGGTCTTTTCCAGAAAGTGGAAGCAGAGGGGATGCTTCTTAACCTGTAGCATAAGCCCAAAAACAGAGAAATTAAAGTTTCCTACTATAAGGCAGTATTTCACACAATATTGGTCACAAAAACTCCTCAATAAAATAAAAGCAAGTTAAATTCAACAATATATTAAAAATGAAAATAATGACCAAGGGAGATTTGTCCCAAATCTGCAAGGAAAAATCAATGTTTAAAATCAATTACTAAAACTCCTGATATCAACAGGCTAAAGGAAAAACATATAATCATATTGATACATCCAGAAAAAAAGTATTTGACAAAAGCCAGTGTTTACCCATCATAAAAACTCTTGACAAACTAGGAACAGAAAGGAAGGAGGTAGCAACATCTTCAAAAAACCTACAGCTAACATCATATCTACCAGTGAATAGCCAGGTACTGTATTAAATGCTTAGTACTTGGGCTATTTCCATATAACAGGCTAAGCCTGCTCTGTGTGCAGAGAAAGCTGTCATGTAAGGAAGCCTGGGTACCAAAAGAGGACTTGCAAAGCATCCATTTCCCCTATGTCACAGTGGAACTTCATAGTGAATTGGTGAGAAGGCAGAGCTTTTCCTTAGGACTAGGAACAAGGAAAGAGTGCCATCACTCGTGATATCATCCTCAGCATCCTAGCCAGTGAAATACAACAGGTTGGAAGAAAAAAGATTAGCATGCAAAAACCAATTGCTTACCTAGATATCCCAGGAACAAAAAATTAGAATTTAAACTCAAAAACATGTTGTCACTTATATTAGAAAAGAAAAAAAAAGTATTTAAAAGTAAAGGTAATGGATTATATATAAAATCTGTTGTTGCCCTGTGTTGTGGAGATCCTGCAGCTTTAGAGTCCCAGTGAGGGCCCAGCATCAATAGTGGAGCAGAAACCTGAGGCCTCAAACCAGACCAATGACTCTTTGCAATGAACACTTGAAAGTAAAGACATATGGACAAAGGGGTTTACTGCGTGACTCACTGTGTCACACTGCAGCTTCCATGAAGAGATTTTAAATTTTTTTCTGCTTTTTATTTTTTCCTCTTAAATTTTGTTTTATTTGTGTGTGTGGGGGTATACAGGGGCAAAGCATGAATGCCAAGGGATGGGGAAATGAATGGGATCAAGACACATGATGTAAAAGACACACAGAATAAATAAAAAGAAAAAATACAGAAGGGGAGGGCAAATGTATTATCTACATGGATGGAGGGGTCAATATTACTAATGTGTCATTTCCTCCACATTTGGTATGTGAATGCAATGCAAGACCAATCAAAATCACAGCAAGTCATTCTTTAAATATGAACAAAATGATTCCCATGTTCCAAAGGCAAAACCACAGGCGATCCAGTACAGTGCTGGGGAAAAACAAGGCAGGATTTTGACGTTACCCAACTTCAGCACTTCCTACCATGCTACAGTGACCCCACAATGCTCTGTTGGTGAGGAAAGTGCTCAAAGGTCAACACAACAGAATAGGGGGTTCAAAAACACATCCCCACAACACACAGTAAACCAACCTTGACAAGGTGTCAAAGGCGATTCCATGGAGAAGAGGAGGTTTTTCAATAAATGGTGTAGGGAAAATAAAGTATGCAAATGCAAAAAGAAAACTGACTAATGGACACTGATGTCACCTCTTTCACAAAGTTGACCTGGAATGGACCACAGGATAAGTGTAAACTGCAAAGCCAAGAACCTCTAACACGAGAGAAGAGTCTAGAGGATGAGTTTCCTGACTTAACAGAAAAGACACTTAAAGTTCCAAGTTAAACATTGGTCAGACTGAAAACTGCTCAACCAAAGATGCTCAGAGCACAGCCAGACAAAGCACAGACCGGGAGAAAACATTTGCAGAACAAATCTCTAACAGAGATTTAGTAGTGAAATGTCCAAAGAATTCTTAAAACTCAACAATAAGGAAATAACAAAAATTTAAAAACTATCAAATGATCTGAAAAGACACCTTACCAAGGAGGATACCCCGATGGCATGTAAGCACATAAAATGGCACTCTGCATCATAGGTCACTAGGAAAATGCAAATAAAATAAAAACAACAATTATACATCCATGCAAATTAGAATGGTCCAGATCCAAACACAGACAGCTCCAAATGCTAGTGAGGACAAACAGAAGGCCGGCCAGTTATTTGCTCATGGGGCTGCTAAATAGTACAGCTATTTTGAAAGTCTGCAGTTAATCGCAAAACTAAACATAATCCTGCTGCTGGCTTCAGGAGGTGTGTGCTCCTTGGAATCGACTCAAATGAGTTCAAAACTTGAGCTCACACAAAACTTGCACACGAACGAGTACAGCAGCTTATTCTGATTTGCCAAAACTTGGAAGTGACCAGGTGTTCTTCAGGAAGTGAACAGATAAACTCACTGTGTTGCAACAATACAATGGAGTCTTAGTCAGTGATAAAAAGAAATGAGCTAGCAAGTCACACACACACACACACACACACACACACACACACACACACACACTCACTCACTTATGGAGGGAGCTGAAATGCATATTGCCAAGTAAAAGAAACCAACCTGAATCGACCAAGGGCTGCATGGTTCTAATTACATGACATGTTGGAAGAAGCAGCATCATGGAGAAAGAGGAGAGGTCGTTGGTTTCCAGGGGAAGGGATGAGCTTGCCATGGACAAAGCACAGAGTGTTTTCAGGGCAGCTAATATACACACTGTAGTGCACTACATTGTAGACACCGGACACTAACCATCTAGTAAATCCATGGAGCTGTACATCAGGAATAAGCCCTGAGGTAGACTATGGAGTTTAGCATCCAACATTGCATCTTCATTTGTTCATCAGTTGTAACTAACATATCACACTAACGTAGAATGAAAATTACAGGGGAACCTGGACTGGGAAGATGGATGCATAGGAACTTTCTGTACTTTATTTCCACTTTTCTATGAAGCTTAAAACTGTTCTAAAATTAATTTAAAATGTCTCGTGTGTGTGTGTGTGTGTGTGTGTGTGTGTGTGAGAGAGAGAGAGAGAGAGAGAGAGAGAGAGAGAGAGAGAGAGAGAGAGAGAGAGAGAGAGTTTTGCTTTATGAAGTTAAAGGAAGTGTGATCTGGTTGGCAAGTCTGTGTGAGTTGGGTCCATGCAAACTTTGCGTCCACTGCTGTGGACTCCTCTGCCTTTAGATGCACATGGCTCCTTACCTGGACACAAGGTGACAGGCCCAGATCAAGCTGTGATGACTTGTGCTTGCACTGGGGTACTAGCTGTCATCACCTCCAGCCCAGAAATGTGTCAAGGATGATGGGGGAAACTTAATCAAGGCCACAATGTTTGTTACTTTCAGAGCTTAAACTAAAAATAGGCTACTACTTTGCAAGGAGGGGGCAGCCTCATAAAAAGTCCAGCCCATCCCTACTTTGGTGAGACAGCTGGTTGATGAATGTCTCCATCCAAAGTTTCAAAAATGGCCTTACCCAAGCAGGATTCCAGAGCCTCAGGAGAAGCATGGCTATAGGTACGTGATATGAAACCCTGGTGATAGTGGAGTCTGCAGCAGCCTGCTTCTCACTTAGCAAACTTTGAATCTATTTATCTAAATGCCCACCAGTCACACTGAGGAGAACACAGGTCATGTGCTTCTCAACATCCTGAAAGGCTCTCCATTCTCTCTGATGCCTTGTTGATCCCTGGCCACTAGCCTCACCACCCTCCTTCCTCTGAGAGCATGGTTCCTTGACTCTGAACCTAATTCTGGTTCTTGACATTCTATTAATGCCTTAAAGAGTAACTCAGGATGGCTTTTCCTTTATGAACTCTATCTACATTTTTCAAAGCAAATATCTCCAGCTTAGAAAAATATGGGCATGGCAATTCTGGCCACAATCTTTCTCTTGCCTCAGTGATGCTAAAGCAGTTTGCCTTCATGGGGACCCAAGGGGGGCTTGGTAATGACTCTCTGATAGCTGTGCCACTTCAAATGGCTTTTGAAAGTCTTTTGATAATAGCAAGAGACAGAGCAGATAGATGCCTGCTTCTCTCTCCCCACCAGACCTCCCAGCTCCTTCTGAGAATACAGACTGAAACTTTCCTATCTGAAGAAACACTACACAGACTGTTTGATAACTAGGTGCAGGTAGATGTAGTGGGGGGACAGAAGGGAGGATCAGCTTTAAAATGCTAAATTTTGAATGTGGTTTTGCCCATAGATTGGCTTTCCGTATCTCTGAGCTTCCAAATAAATTCACTAAGATAGATGGAAAAGTGAATTGTATGGCAGTTCTAATACCCAAGGATTTGTAGATCATTGTGTTTCACCAGAAACAAATGGTCAAGATTATGTCTGATTCTCCCCTCTATATTTGAAAGCATGGATCATAATCCACCTGTATAATTATATACTTTTCATGTAGGACCAAAACTCCGGTGCACAATCAGAAAGCCAGCCATTAGCATCTCCTAACCTCCCAAAGCTGGCTACATGCAAAATCAAGGACATGGTGAGCTGGGATGTCCACTAGGAGAGGCCTAGTTGGTCTTGTTGAACCCCACAGATCATCCAGGGACTGAGTTGTTCAAAGGCCTCTTGAACAGATCAAGTCAAAGTATTCTGACTTCATGTAGATGCAATTTATGGAGAAATGAAAAAGAGGAGTACAAAAGACTTGGAGATACTGTTAGGAAACAAGTTCGGGCTGCTTAAGGTAAATTTTATCCATTACTAATAACCATGAATAGGGACTTTAAGGAGTCACTTACTTGTGGCAATCAAATTGGTATGGAATTATATAGATGAAAATCATTCCAAATATGTTTCAAATACATCTCTTTTCCAAAGGACTCTGTCCAAATACAGCTGTTGGGCCCTTTGTTTTGTTTTTCTGCTTGTTTGGTTGCTGTATTTTGTTTGGGCAGGCTACTCGGGACATCTGATTTTTGTCTGAGTGTGGGCTTGTTTTCTACAGAAGATAACAAATGGTTAAGTCAAGGAAGAAAACTTCGGTGCCATGTTCTTCCAATTCTGGGCTGTAAGTAAAGGAACATACTAGGGAGTGAGTGAGGCCTGATCTTCAGACCTGGAGGGCTGCCCAGCGACATCATGCACTATTCACCATGGGTCATTATCACAATAGCATCCCAAAGTGACTGCGATGCCACCTCTAAAGGACCATAGTCGAGGTGCACATAATAGCCACACAGTGCAGAGGTCACCCAAGTGAAAGTAGTAAGCTGAATTTTCAGGGAAGCCATATGAGTACAGTTGCCCACAGAGGGCAGAAGAAGGCATCACACCTCCCAAAGCTGGAGTTATAGGCAGTTGTAAGCTGTCTAATGTGGGTGCTGGGAACTAAACTGAGGTCCTCTGGAAGAGCAGCAAAGAGTTCTTAACCACTGAGCCATCTCTCCAGCCTCAAAGCCTCATTTGAAAGTTCCATTCCTCCAAAATCAGTTCACTCTAACTCTACCAGATGCCTTTTGTAAATGGGAAGACAGGCATTCTCTGGGGACATGCACAACTCTGCTGACTCTCTTCCTTCCTATCACAGGGGCTACTGGTTCAGTCCTGAACTGAGGAGCACACTGGGTGTACCCCTGCCAGAGCCTTATAGGGGAAACCCTGTGCTCTCATTGGCTGGCTGGTAGTGCATGGAATATTGGGTTGGAAATGCAGATAACTGCAGCAAGGTTTGCCTGTTACTTTCCATTATAGACCGTCTGCGATGGTTGTTCTAAGTAGCCAACTTAACATGCTTGGCAAGAGGGAACCTTAGTTGAGGAATTGCCTCCATCAGGTTGGCCTGTGAGCCTGTCTGTGGGGACATTTTCTTGATTGCTATGGATGTAGGTTGACCTTTCAGACTGGTGGCAGTACCATCCCTAGGCAGGCAGGCCTGGACTGTCTAAGAAAAGTAGCTAAATGTGAATTTGGGAGAAAGCCAAGTAAGTAGGGTTTCTCCATTAGTTTCTGCTTCAAGCTTCTTGCATAAGATTCCTACCTTGGCTTACATTTATGGTGGACTATAACCTATAAGCTAAAACAAATCCTTCCTCCCACAAGTTGTTCATGGTCAGCATTTTATCACAAGAGAAAGCAAACTAATATGCTACCCTAAAATAGAGATGGCAGCATCTTGTCATGGTTCTGAAAAATCCAGTGCTGGACTCATCAGATCAGGTGGTGAAAACGCACCTCCTGAAGGATGCAGACTAGCTCCTGTAAGCAACATGAAGGAAAGACAACCCCTTGGTTACTGCCAGGATAATGAGGCTGTTTGATACGTTCTAGTGTAGGAGATGGCATTACAGTGTGGCATTGGCCAGAAGGAACATAGACTTGCCTTTCTAATGCACAGCTGGCATTTTCTTCTACCTGCATACATAGTTTTCTAATTAGGCATTAGGTTAGACTCACTTTTCTTTTCTAGAATAAATGAAAAGAGAGTTTTAATTTTAAATTCTTTTAGGTAAGACTGTAAAGTCCCTTTACACTATAATTAGCCAAGAATAAATAAGCACCCAGAGACACCTGTATAACTCACTATAGCACGTGGAGAAACAGAGAGAATGGTAGCTCCCACACTATACTAAAGGTACTATGAACAGCTGGCCTTTGTCTTTTTCTAAACAAATCATGAGTTCCCCTCAAATGTCATTTGTCACAGTAGAGACTAGGCTTCTACAAAGTTCTCCATTATAGCTGGCAGTGGAAATGTTGTTCCTACAGTATAAACATTTTTGGGCTGGGGTCACCTAAGACATACTTTCTAATTACTTTCTATTATGTGCTCAGTCACAGGTCTTCTTCTTCATACTCTGTTCAGCTTCCTGTTCTTCTCTATAAAGCAGTCCAGGCCATCACTATAGAGTGACTAGTAGGGCCAATGGTCTCCAGGGTCATAGGCTTCCATGGGAGAAGATGGGTTCCTTAATTTCACTCCCACAAAGAAGAACATAAATAGGGATTTCTGCCTCTCAATTTCTGCATTTTTTTTTTTTTTTTGGTTTTTCGAGACAGGGTTTCTCTGTGTAGCTTTGTGCCTTTCCTGGATCTCGCTCTGTAGACCAGGCTGGCCTCGAACTCACAAAGATCCACCTGCCTCTGCCTCCCGAGTGCTGGGATTAAAGGCGTGCGCCACCAGCGCCCGGCCAATTTCTGCATTTTGATGCTTTGATATTAGAGTACTTGTTGACTCTGGGAGGGACTGTCAGTCTCAGGGTGAGTAATCCCGAATGACAATAAATAATTTGTCTAGAAGTTATATATAAACCAACCAATCTACAGTCCACAGCCCAACCACTTTCTGCCTGGGTTTTCACATTTCATCTTGGGCTACTATCCACCTGTTCTAAACTGGGTAGCAAAATCCTATGGTATAGTTCTATGTCCCAGAGTTACAAGAGTCGTTTAAACCATAGCCCTTCACCTATCCATTCTGCCTCACCTGTTTCTTCCCATGGAAACCACAGTAAAGGCTTTTTCCACCATTCTCCCAGCTGGCCAACTCTGGTTCTTCCCCGTGTGGTCCTGAATGGCACATGCCCCCTCTTCTCGGAACTGAGTAACAAACTGTTCAGTGGTGGTCATCCTATTTGCTGCTTTGCCATGCCTTAGCTTTTCTATTAACACAGTGTGCTTCAAGACAAAATTGCCATCTGAGGCACTCACTGTTCTGGTTAGATTTCTATTGCTGTGATAAACACCAGGACCAAAAGCAGCATCAGGGGGAAAGGTTTATTTCAGCTTATATTTGTATTCAATCATAAATGGAAGCCAATATAGAACTCAGGCAGTGCTCGAACTGAAACAGAGACCCCAGAGGAACACTGCTTACTGGCTAGCTCCCCATGACCTACTCAGTTTGCTTTCATATACAAGTCAGGACCACCTGCTTTGGGGTGGTACTAACACACAGTGGGATGGTCCCTCCCACATCAATCATTAGTCAAGAAAATGTCCACAGACCTCCCCAAAGACCAGTCTATTGGAGGCACTCCCTCAATTGAAGTGGCTTCTTCCCAGGCAACCCATGTCAAGTTGAGAAAACATGAACCAACACACTCACCAGACTCCATAGCATGCTCACCCCCAGGCCGGCAGAAACATTTTCATGGCCTCACCTTTATATTCCTTCTCAAAGAGGGATACCAATCATTGTGACTGAAGAAAGAATCCAAAGAATCAAAGCCACACATATAAAAGTTTAATAGTCTCCATAATACAGAAATTTTACCTAAAGTGACCCAAGTTTAGTCGTTGCCTGATTCAAATGAAAAATCTCGGTGTGTTTTCCCTATGGAGCATTCATTAAAACCACCACAAGCATGATTTCTGAGGATCTGTGGATTTTGTAAGCTCATTAGTTTGTGGAAGAGCATTCTGTGATTTGACCCAGTTTCAATTCCCAAACTCTGAAAATAAAATAGAAATGTTTTATGCACAAGGATTTGGTCATCTATCATTAGGCTGCTGAAAAAAAAAAGTGGGTGCTATTGCCCCACATAGAACCTGAAATGTTTTAGGTGATATATCGAAAAGAAGAGGCAGGCTCCATTAAGTCCTGAAGGAAGCAATTTCCTAGAGAGATAGCTGTTTGCATCGGAGAAAACATCTGGCCCTTAATTGAAACTACCTGAAGAATGGAGCTATGCCACTGCCTTGTAAGTTACATAAAATGAGGGCAATTACAACCACCATCATCCACAGAAGGATCATGGGGAACTCTAACCATTCCCATGAATTTTTCCTCTTCACAATTTACAGCAGTGAACTTACAGCAGTGTTTTAAGAGGCTCCAGTGAACACATGCTAAATAATGTATCTGGCTATGAACTGCAGGCAAAGCTGTCTTCCCAGTCAAGGTCACACGGCTGGACAGCTCTGTGGCACAACACTCTATGTTTCCTATTCTGTGAGAAGAGATTCCCACGCTTAGGATGGAAGGCCTCTGGCTTTCCCTGTTGGCTTTTGTTGCTAATTTTATTATGCATGTCTTAGAGCTTGAGAAAGGTGAGGTAGCCGTGGAATCTGACATCAGGTTGAAATTCTCCATGGGATCCTTAAACGCATACGGACACTGAGAATAAGCTCCACAGGCCAACTGAAAGATGAGCAGAGGAAAAGCAACAGAATGCTTCAGAAATATTCAGGGGCCGTTTCTTTGATGAACTGGGGCTTTGAAATTTCCACTGGTTAGTAGGATGATTGCCAAGAGCACACATACATATCAGTTTCATCTTGTGGAAAACGATGCAGAGTAACTGTTCTCAGAACACCTATCTTTGGGTTTGGCTTTTGCTAAAGACGGTGAGTGCAAACATCTTTGCCATTTCTGTGACCTCAGGAGCCACACCATTCCCTCTCATCCCTGCGGGACTTTTGCCCAACTCCACCAGATACCAGGAGAAGCAGGGGTTTCAGCGTGTCTCCCCTCAGACAGTTCCCTGTCCCAGCTTAAATCCCACAGTCCTCAGTATAGACAGCCATGTGTTTCCCAGCTGGATATAGAGAGAAGTATCCTTGAATTCAGACAGATAGGACAGCTTGTGAGCAAATGATTGTTTGACTGCATTTGCCTTTTTATGTTTAAAACAAGCCTGTTCTTGAGTGAACCGCTGATTTCCTATTTCCGGTCTAAGACTAACGGGGCCCACTGCTGTGGACTGGGACTGTGTCGCATCTTCTTGCTTCTCAGTTTCTTCATGGGCAGCTTCAATGGAATCAAAGCAAGGAGGATCCAACAGCTCACCTTGCAGGAGATACACATCTCACCCATTGGCCAAGGGTCAAGAAGCCCATAACTCCACGGATGGGCCATTTCTAGCCCATGTTCGAATGCATCCTTACTGAGAGCTCACTGACTCCCTGGTGATCTTGCTGAACACTCCCTAGACTGCACTTCTACCCCAAAGGATGCTTCCAGAAGACTGACAATGCCCCCTGCTCCCTCTTTCCTTTAAGATCAGCCAACATAGTGGCTTGTCACCTCTCCCTGCCTTCCTCAGCTCCCTGCTGCTCTTTAGAGGCAATTTCCTAACAAAACCCTTGAATATTTCATCTTGCATTTGTATCTACTTCTTAGAGGACCCAAGCTTGCAGAATGGATGGTCTTCCTAGGTCAAGTAAAGACCGAGAAAAAGACACAGCTGACGTCCTCAACACCCCCTTTCTGCTGGCCAACCAGTCAGTTGAAGCCTTCACCAATTGAAGGTAGCTGGCTCTATGACCCTGCCCCCAAAACTAGAAGTAATTGCTCCATTTATTCCTATCAAAGACATCTGGCTGGCCTGGGGTTCTGAAGGTAGGCAGGAGAAAAGGGTATAATCCTGTGGGGACTTCACTGCTGACCAGGGTCAAATCAGGAGGAATGGAGTAGTGTGGGACAGTGCTCCTCCACCCTGTGTGTGTATATATGTACATGTGTGCCTAGGTGTGCATGTGCATCTCTGTGTGTGTACATATATGAATGCATTGTGTATCCACATCTGAGCATACAGGTATTGTGAGTGGCTTGCATGTGTATACATGCACGTGTGTGTATGTCTGTGCGTGTACACTGTGTGGTCACCACCTGAGGCAGGGGCATCTCGAGGGAGCAGAGCTGCCAGCATGGATCAGCTGTGTTTTTATGCACTACTTTGCCCATTATCGTTCTCCCTGAAGGCTACAAAAATCCTTCAGCACAGGTTTAGGTTTTAGTTTCCACCCAAATGAACTGAGAGAATGGCCCCTCCTTCCGTGTTACTTTGCTTCCCTCTTCTATTTCCTCCTTCTTCTCTACATCCATCCTTGGTCTCCCTCACCCTGAACTTCCCTCCTTCTTCTACTTCCCTTCTTTTGGCACCAGGCCCCTGGTCTGGTTGCAATGACACGTAATGCTGAGCTGGGACGTTCTCTCTTTATTACCCGCCTCCTCCTCAGCTTTAGTCCTGCTTGCTCTATTCTGTAAGTCCCCGGTGCAACCAGGATGCCTTTGGCCATGTCTGTAAAGCTACTGCTAGGAGAGACCCCAGTCAAAAGGTGGGCTCTACCTCAGCCATAGCTGAATCTTAGCTGATGGGATTCATACAGACTGAGGGGTGGTGAAGTGACACCACACAGGCCCCTTCTGCTTGTCTCCATCAAGCCTTCAGCTCCCACTGCCACCTTGTAGAATGCCCCCCAGGCAGCTGGAAAGTGGCTCTATCCCTGTCCCTGACCCCATTTCATCACTACCTGCCTACCTTAGATTAGAAGAGAGATTTGCTGTGAGGAAATTCTCTATGCTTTAGGGTGATATAATCTGAAATCAAATGATGGATTTCTAACCAGGTTCATGGAAGATGCTTTATATGGGTCAGTGAAAAATAAAGACTGGATGACTGGATAGCTGGTAACCAATGACCACAGATTTAAAATGCCCTCAGATGAAGCATATGCAGGACCAAAGGCCAGGGGCATTATTTATTTAGCAGTTCAGTAGGGTGTCGGAGGTAACGCTCTGAGAACCTCCCTGTAAAGCAAAGGAAGCCCAATACTAAAATGACACAGCAAATTCAAATCTAATTTCCATAGTGTTGCCCATGATCATGCCTCGTTCCTAGGCTGAATTGCATTCAAGAGGGAACAAAGGTCTAGAGACCAGGGCAACAGCTATAGGCATGGTACAGTTAGTTCTGCCTGGGCATTTAATTTACATAACAATCTATATAGTTTTCCTCTCTAGCATTCCCACCATAAACATAAGGGTCACAACATTGCACATGCTGCTTTGGATAACCCTGAGCCAAGATTAAATTCTCTTTTCTTAGAAGTTGTCAGGTTGAGCACAGGAACCTGTCATGTTTGTATTTCAAAAGGGATCAAACATCGACTGCTTTCTATGGGTCAACTTAACAGAGACAAAGGTGAGAACAGTAGGGGACAGTGGAGGTGCCTGCTTTGTCCATGTGTCCACATTCCTCCCTGCCTGCGTTCAGTAATCTTCAGAGAAACGAAACTTTCCGATAACGATTACAGCTTATCAGTGGGGCAGTCATTTCTAATTTCTAGAAAAACTGTATTTACAGGCCCAGCTCTAGATGTCTGGGTGGGTAAAGATATCAGTCAAGCCTGAGAACTTGAGTTCAGTCCCTGAATTCACATGATGAAATGGGAGAACCACTCCTGCAAGCTGTCTTCTGACCTCTACACATGGATCATGGCATGTTCTTGCCTCCATAAACAAACAAGCAAGCAAATGTGTATAATAAAATTAAAAATAAAATATTGTATTTGCCTTTAAAACTCTTGGTGGTGGAGGGAGGTGAAGAAAACTCTAGGGAGAAGATCTTCAAGAGGGGAGGAAAGTACCACATGGCCATTACAGCTGAGGAAAATAACAATGCTCAGTACCTTGTCTGCTCTATATCTAAAATCTTCCCACGGTTCACTTGAGGATATACATACACTAATTTGAAGACTGAATTGAATGAGCAAAGCTTTCTTGTAGCCACCACTTGAGCAGAGCACATGATAGCTCAATTTTAAGAGATAAGGAGATGTACACAAGTAGGTTCCAAGTTGCCCAAGACCATATGACTCAGGGATGATGGTATATGGAATGGGTCAGAACTCAAACCTCAAGGCTAGGGCTCCCTTACCTCTATCTCCAAGGTAAAGACTATGGATGGTCCATGACACCCCTACCCACTGGAGGAAAGAATTCAGATGAGTGATGGAACTGTAGCTTAGTCATCTGTGTGGTCAGATCTACAGTTTTGAGGAAATGGAGTATCTACATACAAATGCCAGCAGTAAGACACTACCATCTAGGAGTCAAAGTTCTTCCACATCCTGTCTTCAAATTGGGAATTTCTCTGTCCTGGCTTGTGGTGCCCTTGTTAATCAAGTTCTCTGAAGATGATACATCTATGCTCAACAGTCTGGAGAATGGTTGGGCTTGGCTGGCTAGACCATTGTGGTTTTGGAGAGACGGAATGTTGCAGGTCACCAACCCAAATTATCTTGGGCTATCTTAAGCCCTTTAATATATTACATTAACTTTCTTATCTGACCTACAGTCCTTGGGATAAACTTCATAGAATATAGCATGAAGCTTCATAGTCATCAAGCTCCATCAACTTGTCAGCCATGAAAAGCAGAAGCAAGCATCTGAAATAGATTTAATAGACTGCCCCTCATGGCTATAGCTGGCCCACCTGGTGTTCACTATTGTAACTGGTAAATGCGATGACTTATGATTGTTTCCTCCAACTATAAAAGCTAATGTAAACTCTTCCACAAAAGAACATGTTAATTCAGGGTGACTTGAATCTATGTTCTTGGATTTTGATAACTCATATTTGGTCCAAAATAATCTCTCATTTATTTCCTGGACCCTAGTCAGATGGTTACTTTCAGGATGTCAGAGTTTTCTGATAGCCACTCAATGCATAGTACTAGCAGCATGCCAAATAAATATCAGAGTCCAAGCTCACTCACTATTCCAGCAGCAAATAAACAAGGAAAAGGGCTACATTTCAATGGTGTAAAAACTGCTGTTGCAATCATAAGACAGCAGAAGTAAGAGCTGCAGTCACTCCTCAGGGGACCCATGAGCATGTGCAAACCCAATGTTCATCCTGACCTTTACTCAAGTGTTAACTTTCACCTTAACCACAATTCTTACTTTAACCCTAATCCTAACCTTTCATCCAACCCCAGCACTTACTCTCACCCTGACCCCAACTCTAGGCTTCTGCCAATGTGACTAGAATTAAAGAGTGGCAAAGTAATGTGCACTGGACACAGCACATTAAAAACTTTTAAAAGATGACATTGAAGTAAAACCTAAAGAAGACCATGTTTTACTGCTGTTTAATTAGAGTCTGAAGAAATATTTCAATTATTTGTGAGTGTGAGTACCAGGAACATGCCAATGCTAGATCCCAGGCATGTTTCTGCAAACACACAGTTTTAGCAGTATGTTGAATGAGTGGCTGTTTCATACATGTGTCATCAGTACAGGTATGTCTTAGTCACTGTTCTATCACTCTAAAGAGACACTATGACCATGGCAACTCTGTAGTGGGTAGCTGTTCTAGCTTTGACCTTGAAGCACTGCCCCTAGTGAGACAGATGGTAACTGTTATACCTACCTATGACCTTGAAGTACATGTCCCTGTTGCGTGGCCAGTAGGGACTCTTAAGATCTGAGATGCATGTATGCAGCTCTCTCTTTGCCTCCTTGTGGTATCAGATGCTGAGATCTTGGACCAGGCAAATCAGTGTAGGACATAGCTCAGCTTTCCTGGATCCTACAATAAATCTACCATGGTAGTGAGTTAACCCCCAAATAAATTCCTTTGCTCATTAAATAGACTCCATGGATTTCACACATTACAACTCTTATAAGAGGAAGCATTTAACTGGGGGCTTACATACAGTTCAGAGACTTAATCCATTATCATCATGGTGGGGAGCATGGTGGCAGGTATGGCAGGCATGGTGCTGGAGAAGTAACTGAAAGCTATATCCTGATCCACAGGAAGGGCGTGGGGGAGAAACTGGGTCTGGTGTGGGCTTTTGAAACCTCAAAGGCCACCCTCAGTGACACACTTCCTCCAACAAGGCCACACCTCCCAATCCTTCTAACCCTATCAAAGAGTTTCAATCCCTCATGACTTAACGTTTAAATTTATGAGCTTATGGGGGCCATTCTTATTCAAACCACTACAAGGTAGCAGAATTTTTGCTGACTCCTAAAATGTGTCCACTAAAATTAAAGGTGTGCTGGAATGCACAGGTTCCACCTTTGGCTGAGGACATGAACATGAATGGCCTCTGATAGCAGATGGGGTCAGCTTCCAGGGAACTTGAGGATCTCACAGGACCATGTCAAGAGAGAAGAGTCCCTGACTTGGAGTCCTCTCTGCCTCTGGTAAGGACTTCCAAGAGAGATCTTTATCTTCTCTAGGATTTTTCAGAACAAGCCAGAGAGAGAGAGAGAGAGAGAGAGAGAGAGAGAGAGAGAGAGAGAGAGAGAGAGAGAGAGAGAGAGAGAGAGAGAGCCATGAAGAAGAGTGGGGCTTTTAGCAGAAAGCAGCATCAGGAACAGCCTCCTGAAGGCCCTACACAGCATTCCATTTCCCAGTGACTCTCCTGGGACCAGGGCTGTCCTGCCTGCCCCTGAGTGGAATACTATAACATATGTGCCATCCTAAAAGTTAGGAAACAAAGTCAACTTATTTTTAGTGGTGCCAGGTTACATCTTCACTTGATAGGCTCGCTATATTGTTCTTCAGTCCTCTAGATGTTTCTTCCGATGAAATGCCCCTAAACTCAAACCAAGAAGTACCTTCGTTCATACAAGAAAAAGCAAACACAATGTGCTGATATCTGTGCATGCAGCCTGGGGGCACACTGCGATGATTTACTAATCTCATCCATGAGCACTGTCTTTAGTGCCCTCTTCATGGTGCCAGCCTACTCTATTGGGTATGCAGGCTCGTGAGAGTCTGTTCCCCAACACTGCATGTCCAGACTGAACTGATTCCAGTGCCTGGGTGGAAACATGTGTGCATATATCACATTATAACATAGGTATGTACACACATGCCCACCCATACAAACAGACATATGCACAAAGACATATGTACACATGCATGTAGACTAAGGCATACGGAACAAATATAAACAAAATAAATGCACATGCACTCAGAGGCATGAACATACAGACATCCATTCCTTGTCCTTTTCACCCAGAAATCCTGGGTTTTCTTTACCTTTCTGCTCTTTCCTCTCCTTTTGCCCACAGCCAATCAACAGCATAGCTTCTAATCAATCTCCTCCCTTCTCTCCCTAGTTCCACCCCCAGGAGCCTGGCCACCACCTGGACCACAGTAGGCCCTCCTGACCCAGCCCTCTATGTCTGATATCATTTCTTCTCAAAACCATTCTGTCACAGAGCCAATGAAAACCCAAGTGGCCTGACCTGCTTGGAGGAGAATGTGACAACAGCTTACAGAAGTGCATATGGCTTTATCTTTCAACACTGAAATCACATTTTCAGGAATTTAGCCAGAAGATGCATATGCACAAAACTGAAATAATTCACCACAGCATTATTTGTGAGAGAAAATTATTGGAAATAACCCAAATTCTCATTGCTAGGAGACAGGTTAGGGGCATAATTTGATGCAGTATTGACTTTAGAAATGTATTTTATTTCCAAACAATAAAATTAAGATTAATAACCCTCAAGTTATAAACAAATGAATATAATTGTCCACATGTATAACCACAGACACAAATAATATATTCCATCAATTCTTAATTAAATGCTCTGAACATTTACCTATAGGACACCATACTCTAAAAAGGAAGAGACACAAAGAAATCTCACATTTTTATTTTAAGCTACTGTGGTTAGTAATGTACCTTCAAAGTCATCTGGAGAGACTGTGCATATTGTAGGACAGAGGAAAAAAGTGCATGTATTCATATATTAATACTTCAGAATCAACATGGAATAGAAGAGAAGAAAGAACAACTTTTAGTTTTTGTTAATTATATAAATTTGTCAGTATTTGAAAAGTAGATATCCCTAAGACTCTCCACACAGATGTCCTGAAGTGAGGACATGTCTGAAGCCATGGGTACCTTAGTTTCCAATGTCAATTTTCAGTGAAGACATTGTGTTCCTCTGAGAGGTTAACTTCAAGACTAGATCAGGGAAGTACAAAGCAAGGCAGAAAGCCTGTGAGTACTCAGAGCCAAGCAGGGGCACAGGAGCTGTCTTTGAAGGGCTCCCATTGGCCCAATCTGGGGCAATGTGGGCACCAAGAAGCATAACAATGTCCATGAATTAGAGTACAATGCAGCAAATAATACAAGATGAGCCCATGAATCTACGATGCTGATTTGAAGGGGTGCAGTGGGAGCTTTTCTTTACAGAAGACTTGCAAGCAGCAAATGGGATGAAAGTATTGTAGAATTGCCCTTAATTAGAAAGGTTCAAACGCATCTTTAAAGTGGAGAGACTACGGTAGCACAGCCAAGTGAACCACTTAGCATAGCAGTTTGGTGACAAAACTGACATCCCGAGTCTCTCACTGTGATACAAGAGGAAGGACATGCTCCCCTTTACAAATTACATAGCCCTTTTGCCAAAAACACTTATCACACTCTAACGGTGAGGGAATGCATACACATCAATACTATGGGTTCTCTACAAACTAACTTTTTGCTTTTTTTTTTTTTTTTTTTTTTTTTTTTTTTGTGTGTGTGTGTGTGTGTGTGTGTGTGTGTGTGTGTGTGTGATACTAGGGATCAAACCCACATGTCCTACTTGGTTGGCAAGTGCTCTACCACTGACCTACACTCCCCAGACCTTTACAAAATGTTCATTTGAATCAGGATCTTACTGGATTTTGTGGCCTGGGGCTGCAGACTGGGACCACTACACCAGGCTGTCAAATGGATATGTCAAGAAAAACACAACAAAACAAAACAAGAAAGAAGTGGGAGATTATTCTATATTAAAAGAGATAAAAGCCACTGTCCCAACTGCAATGTGTCCCTTGACACACTCTAGACAAAGAACAAGAGAACTAAGAAGTTCATTTAGATAATTCTGGGAAAAGGCGTTGGTCCTATAGGGAATCCAGTCCAAAATGCATTTAAGAGGTTAGAAAACAGATGCAATCTACTATTGAATGTTTGTTTCCACAGGTGTGACAATTGCAATGTGTTTGTGAAGGACAATGTCCTTTCCTCCTATTGACGGATGCTCAAGCATTTAGTCTTGATGCCTATAACCTTGCTTCGAAGCTTCTGAAAAAAAGAGTCAGAATGGAGAAAGGCAATCGGGCATCTGCTAACAAGTTGGGGATCCGTGTGTGGAGTACACAGTTATTGACTGTAAGACTCCTGTGGACTGGAAGTTTCAGAGTAAAGAGCTGGAGCCAGTGTGAGTAATGATCCCTTGCTCTTTAACAAAGGAAATGGTCCTGTGTGTTTGGTCTATTTTCAGCTTTCCCCTGGATAACGTCCTACTCATTTTCATCCCCCTTGTGCCTTTTTGCCCCAGCCACACCCAGCTGGCTGCTGTTTCTCCATACATCAGGCCTGCATTCCTATCTCTCCTGCAGCTCAGTTATTTCCACCCCCCATTAAAATGCATTCCTTTTCATTTAAACCCATCACAGACAAGAGTCTCCATAGGACCAAGGCCTTTTCTGTGTATCACTGCAACACCTCCCTCTCCCCACTCAAGGTTCAGGTGCCTGATTTTTTTTATATCAGGTACTAGGTTGTGTTTTGAAATGAACTCAACATTGTCATCCTTCTGTAACCAGTAAGATCTCCAGGTAGAACTGGCTTTCATTTGTGACTATACTACTACTGCATTGTCATCCCTGGCCACCAAAAGACCTACTGTCTGGAAACATGACACCTGTTTAATCTAGGCAAGTCTAGCCAGGATCCACTTGCCTCTTTCCCTAGCCTTTAGATCTAATCTTTATGAAAGACTCACAAGAGCCATTCATGTGGCACTAGTATGCCTGGCATTGGGGGCACATTGGTCTAGTTCTGCTCCGTGCCTTGCCACTTTCTGGCTGTGGGTGGGAGATGCTGACTCACCTGACCATCACCTGCAGACACTGGGCCCTGTCTGCACACAATGTCTGGCCATTCTGTTCAGCAGCAGCCCAGCACCGACCCTCAAATTATGTGGGGAAAGAGACTTCTGCTTTTCTGGCCTAGGATGAGATAATTCCAAGTTGTGTTTATCATAGTCTCCTGGAGGTCCCTTGAGGGACTGAGTCCTAGCTGCCTACTGGGAAACCCCGGGCCCCCAAGAATCTACAGATACTACCCACTGTGGGCATGAACAGGGATGCTGCCCTCCCTAGATAGTGGGCTTCTGTTTCTCTTGATGCCTGCCTTGGGCTAAGCTCTGAATGATGCTGTTGTTAATAGTAACAGCTTAGCCCTCACAGACCAATACCATTCGGTGCCTAGGTTCAAACAGCAGTTGGAACTGGGAACACACCTGTGCCACCCTTCTGCTGCTCAGGCCCATTAAAATGCCTGGTGGAGGGGGTTCTTCCTTTGCTCATTCTTTGAGAAAGCAAGCAAGCTGCAAGTGTGTAAGTGGTCCAGCTACATTTTCTTCTGTCCTATGGACCACAGCACCTCTTTCAGCTGTGGAGGCCCTTTATCGCTTGGCCCTGTGGCTGGCTGCTGGCTTGCAGTTTCTGTGGTTTGGGGCTGCATGGGCTGGGCAGGAAAAGCTGGAGGAAGAGAGATGTTTGGCTTCTTAAATGTTTCTCTCACATGGAGCCTGGCTGACCTGCACACAGCAGAAGAAATAGAATGTTCCCTTATCTGCCAAAGTAGCTTCCTTGTGGCCAGTCTAGCTGAATGTGGAACCAAGGCCTCTGGTGTAACTGCCCTGTGTGTACTATGTCCATGCTTTATTTGCAAATACACCCACTTCATAAATGTGGAGACTGAAGCCAGAGGATCTGAAGTGATGTGGCTGGTCAGCGGGATTTTATAGGTAGGAGATGATGAGAGTTATTAATCATCACTATTCCAATGGCACAGTGACAATCATTCCACCTTAGATCTGTAAGCAAAAGAACTTGTTCACATTTCCCTCTATGGAGTCTCATTCTCCTCCCAGTTCCATTGGGCTTTATAGGAAGTGAGAAATTCCTTCTTGATTGCTAAAACAATACTTGCTTGCAACAGGGACTCCCTGCTTAAGCATTTTGAACTTTCTTAGGGGTGTGTGGATGCTCATTAGGTCACCTGGGGCCATTTTTAAAGTTCCAATACTCACTGCAGACCAGTTATCTTCCTTGCTCTGGGTTGGATGTAGAGGCATCAGTGTTTTTCAAAGTCTCCTGGTGACCTAATTGTGCAGCCAGGGCCTGTGATTACTGTCAGCATTTTCACCAAAGCTGCCTGGACAGGGACAGGATTAGATCTGATTAAGAGCTGGCTGCAAAGGATGTTGAACTCTGGAGGGCAGCCCCAGTCAGAATCCAGACCCCTGCAGGCACACTGAGCATGAGAGTCTCATTTCTTTCTGGAATACTCTGGCCCTACCCACCTAAATCCTTGCTTTTCTGATATATGATATAGGTATCATATCTGATACCTGTTCAATCTAGGCAAATATTTCCTGGATCTTCCAGCTCCTCGCTCTCCAAGTTCCAAATATGAGCTTTATCAAAGACCCTTGAAGAGTGACTTAGTATGGCAGTTACATGTTTAGAATTGGAGCTATGTTGGTGTGGTTCTGCTTGGAGCCCTGCCATGCACTGGCTGGATATGGGAGGCCTTGACTTGCCTACAGACAATTTGATCCTGTCTGCACATGACCTCTATGAGCATGCTCAGTACGACACCAAGAATGACTCAACTAATTGGGGTGACAGTTTCCTTGCCTCTGTATGAGAAAACACCAAGTCATGTTCCCCACAGATACACAGAGGTTCTCAGAGGGACTGAACCCCAGCTGCCTACTGCAGGAATTCCTCCCTGACATCAGCGCATCTTGATTGGCTTTCTCATCTCTCTTCCTGCATTCCTTTCCTGGCTTCCTGGGATGGTCTCCTAGACTTAAACTCTGGTTCAGGGTCAAGTAAGAAGGAAACGAAGTAAGCATCATAAACCCTGGTGTGGTGATATTGTGTTCCCCAAAATATTGTGCACCCTAATAAACTTATCTGGGATCAGAGAACAGAACAGCCACTAGATATAGAGGCCAGAAAATGGTGGCACACACACCTTTAATCCTAGCATTCCAGAGGCACCTGTTATATATTAAGCCAATCACATCCCAAAGATTACACCAGTTCCCTAGTCCCTGCACACATTGTAAGCTGGGACTCGGTCTAAAATACTCTCTCCTCTCTTAAATAACCAGGAACAGGGAAACTAGGTTTTTATTGCCGGGTTTGTGCTAGCAGGAGAGGACATTTGGCAAAAGGCCCTCCCAGGTGGTGGTGTGCTTTCATTTGGAGGCACAAAATGTCCAATTGCCACCATGGTGTTAGCAGCATCAGCAGCCTTGGCCTGGATCCTTCATTTCACTGGGAGATACACGGCAAAGCTCTCCTTTGCTTTAATCCTTGATTGTTTCTTAGCTGAAATACTGATATAAAGAAAAGCTTCTCTTATCAACTGTGTGGTAACCATGGCTACAGTTTTTCAGGAACGAAATAAAGAATCTTGATTCTTTCTTGTTATTTATTAGCTTTCAAAATAATGAGTTGGATTGCTAGCATCTTCCAAGCCAATGGGCTTTCCTGTTCTGAAGACTCATTACAGACGCCTGATTTGGAACACACCTGGTGCACTGCAGTCATTACTTTATGGGACGCTGGAGTCACTGTACTCTGGTTAGAAGGAACTGCTCCAAACTGGCTCCCAAGTCCTTGCCAATCCAGACTTCAATGAGTATTTTCTTGTTTCACTTGACACGGTGTTCCACCTTGAACACTTCCTGTCTTGGCCCGCAAATCAACCATTTTTCCAGTGACTTCTGGTTCCTTTTAAGTAGAATAGTTTGTACATGAGGGTCTCTTAAACATCATTGGGATGGACACTTAAGAGCCCTTTCAGAGTAAACAACCCATGGCTATGAGCAGGACACTTGGTGTTATTATTTGATGATTTCTTTCCTTTTTATGCTTTGTTTAGGAAACATGTATCTTGATGTTAAGTTTTTTAAACCATTATTCTACATTCTCGTTGATTTTTTTTCTTTCTGGGAGATTTCAACTTTATGTTGCCACTATGCTATGGGAACTTTTAATATTGCTATTCTGTCTTTTTCCCCCAAGGGTTCTATTGCATTTTCTAATTGTTCCTTTTTCATAGCATGCTGTTCTTGTTCCAGGATGAAATAACTTCTCTTAAACCCAAGATTAGTGTTCACCATTTTCTTCTCCTCCTCCCTTTTCATTTCTCCTTTATCATTTTCTGATCTTCCTGGGTGTAACCACACCATCTCTTTCTTACAAATTTCTGTCTTGATTTTCTGTTTCTCCCCTTTAAATACCCGATGGTTCTTTGTGAATCACTTATGTTTAAGGGGTGGGCTAAAGTGCTGACTGAAAGCTCTGTTGCTATGGAGGAAGAGTCTGTCTCCCAGTAGGCCTCACTGAAGAGAGGTCACACAAGTTCAAAGCCATCTTTCTGGGGACTTACAAGGCCTTCTCCTGAACTGATCAGCATCTACCCAAGGGATCCTCTAATATTATGTCTGGGGAGCACATTTCTGGCTTCCACTTCAGGGTATCATGCTGGATGGAGTCTTACCACGCAGAATGAAAACAATTCCCTTCCACTTTTGTAAGTGGCATGCCTCACCCCACTCCCTCACCCTGCCTCATACCTGAGTCAGAAAGTTTCTGGGTTATATCAGAGGAGGTATCTTCACAGATCTCTTGAGGTTAGGGTGGGGCTGGGTTTCTGATTACAAAATATGGCATGAGGAAGTTAAAAGTCTGTCATTGTTCCTAATGTAAAGATCCTTCTGTTCTCATCTCTACCCAAGTCTTTGTCTTGATTTATAAGCCTTTAAATGCTTTCTAAAATTAATCGGTTTGCTTCTAGCTGGCCCTCCCCTCCCCTATGCATCATGCAGAAGCAGAAGTCCAACTGTATGTAGCCCACTGGTGAGGTGTCCTGCTTCTATCCCCTTGACATCCTTTGAAGCTGAGTAGATATTGTTCTTCTCACAAAACTTCCATGATAATGAAAACCCAGACTCCAAAAAACATGGATACATGCCAGTGCAGTGGCTAGAATATAATCAAAATCACACTACTAAACCTGCCTGCCAGTGGTCCACTGCCATTAACTTGGCATTATTACCATAGCTTACAGAGTGGACATGACATGTCAGTGCTACCTACTGAAGCTGGAGACTGGGAGAAGCTGCTTCCAGAATCAGTCTTCCTCCCTTTCTCCTGTCCTTGTAAGTACAGGTGAGTATATCTGTCTGAGTGGCCAAGGTCAAGTGTCCATACACTAGGGAGATAGAACCCCAGCTCTGGCCTTTTATGTGATTTTGAATGTTGGTAATGAAGTCTTTTACCAGGGTGGCTATAGTGGGAAAGTACCTCAGCTGGATAGAAATGAATTCAGATGCTGGTGAGCAATACAATGAAAACTTGCAATATGGCTGGCGCTGCTTCCTAAAGTGTAACACACCATTGCCTTGAGTATGTGATGTAGGATGAGCTCACAAATAACTGGAATGTGCTTTGAGAAAGGTTCAAATGTGGGGGTGGGATGAGGGAGGTGGGGAAGAGTGGGAGTAGGGGAAGGAGGAGGAACAGTGGTTGGTATGTAAAATGAAAAAAATTTAAATAAAAAAAAGAAAGGTTCAAATGGATGCTGTTCTAGTTAGCTTTAACTGTCCACATGACACAGTGTAGAATCATCCAAAAGGAGAGCCTTGACTGTAGAATTGCCGAGATCAGATTGGCCTGAGGTCATGTCAGTGGAGGATTGTCTTGATTGAGAATTGGTATAGGAGAGCCCAGCCCACTGTGGGAGGTACAATCCCTAGGCAGGTGAACCTGAACTACGTAAGAAACATCTGACATAAGCCCAGCAAACAACATTCTCCATGACTTCTGCTGTACCTTCTCTGCCTGTGAAATGAGTTCCTTGGTTGGAGGTAATGTTGTGTGGGATAGCAAGAAGGCTTGGCTTCAGGTTCCTGCCTTGTGCTCCTGTCTTGCCTTCCCTCAATGACAGACTGTGATCTGGAATTATAAGCAGAATAAAACCTTCCCCCTCTAAGATGATTTTGGTCATAGCATTTTATCACAGCAGCAGAATGGAACTAGAATGGTGCTAAGGCAGTGTCCCATCTGACTAGGGAGTCAAAATGGTCACAGGTTTGATTTCTGGAGCACATATGTATGATACACATATCTCATCTGAGCCAGAAGGGACCACAGTTGTCACTGAGCCCACAGTGTCCTATCATCTCACAGGCAAGAATCTGCACAAGAAATAAGAATTGTCAAGCAAGTGCACCGAAGTAAGGAATGTGCCCAGGGACTTCCAGGCTTAGCTAGGTAATATAATAGCTTCTTGACCCCAGAAAGTTTTCTGTGTCAAAACCAAACAACTCCTTGTTTTAAATCCTTCAAAACTGAAATTATTTGCCACACACAAACATTTGTCTTAGCTCTGAATCATTTCTATGCAAACAGCTCATCTCCCTAGTGAATTCCATGATGGCAGACACAGGGACTGTGACACCTCTGAATTCCTCCAGCCTAACTTGATACAGTGCTGGCAGATGCCACCCACAGTGGATACTTCAGGGCACAAATGAAATTAGAATTTCTCTTCCATGAGTGAAATGACCTTCTTTCTGCTGCTCCAATAGAACATTTCATAATTACATAGGATGGCCTTGTCCATACTGAATGTTCTTCCAGTTCTCAGCAGAGGCAAGTGGGCAAATGAGCTAACCAGTCTGTCTCCTGGGGTTTGCTTGGTAAAATGGTGACAAGGATCGAGTTGGTTCAACATTAGTTGTCAAGATCACGTGTTAAAAGATTGTGTAAGGAGGAGGGGACTGGACCTGCCTCAACTGAATCTACCAGGCTGAGCTGAATCCCCAGGGGAGATCTTGCCCTGGAGGAGGTGGGAATGGGGGATGGATTGGGGTGGGAAAGCTGGGGGGTGGGAGGAGGGAGGACAGGGGAATCTGTGGCTGATATGTAAAATTAAATTAATTATAAAATAAAAAAAAGATTGTGAAAGGGAAATCTCTAGATGTTCAAATAAAGTTCCAAGTATCTTCCAAAATGATGTACAAAACCTTCTAGAATTCATATGTTAATGCAATTAGAACACTTTCTGTTGCCCATTCCATATAGGGCTCTTATTTTAGAAAATCCTGGACAAATCCTCTTTCCATGACAGGAACATGTGCAGACGGCTGTAGTTGCCTTCAGAGAAATGGGTAGAAACAATCTCAGTCCACTAGGGCATGGGGCACTGAGTCAGCTTCCTAAGATCACTATCACACATCACCACAAACAACAGATGAGAATCCTCTTACATTTTTGGAACCAGAAGGGGAGAATCTATTTTCCCTTCCCCAGGCTTTGGGTGTTCTTGGTTTATGAAGCATCTCTGTTTCCAGCTTCCAGTGACCTTGTCTCTGCGCATCAGCTCACCTTGGATCTGCTTCTTCTAAGGAAATGTGTTAATATATTTGATGCCCCCCAAAATAATCTAGGGGTGTGTGTGTGTGTGTTTCATGTCAAATATGTGTGATGTTCAAATAATCATTTATTTTAATAAAAGTAATATATTTAATCTTAGCTCTCTGGCACTCAAAGAAGAAATGGAAACATGCTCTGATGTGCTGTGTCATTTATCTATCTGTGGAATATATGAGATAATGTTAAACCAAGAAGGCATTGATCTGGAAAAGGGCATCTTGGAGGGTCATTATTCTTTTTCTATTTTAAGGAGAAAGGATATCTCTTCTGGGAAACCTGAGATAAAATATTTGAGAAGCAAACAGTAACTCTCTATGATCTTGCTGCCCTGAGATAACTGACATGAGGATTTGGGGAATCCTCTATCAGTCTCTTTTCATGAAAATCTATTAAAACAGTCAACTGTGGTGTTCTCCTGGTTTTCTTCTGAGTTTCCCATGTCAGGAAGAACTTGGTACCCACTCTCATATTTAGTGGATCTACAGTCCATGGGCTGGATGAACCATATTTGCTGACCTGTCTTTTGGTGCACTTTGGTCCATTTAAATAAATCATGCATCTCTCATGAGCATCCAGTGTATTAATGAGATCTCAATGCCTGGTGACTTATTCAAGAAACTGAATTCCTGGATCTTTATACATATTAGTGTGCTGTCTTTCAGACCTTCTGAGCTGCTGAGTGGCACATGGCACTCTATTTCACTGCACCTTCCTCTAGAGCACCACTTTTGAACCTTTGCTAAGTCAATAAAGGAGGTGAGTCCCTCTGCCATTTCAATCTACATTTTTCAAAACAGCACAGAGGCTGGAGCTTCTATGCTGTGTTTATTTTCCATTTGCAGTTATTCTTTAGAGGTCTGTTGCCCTTTGTATGGATATATATTTTGGGTCCTAATGTTTTTCTTATTAATTTGTATGAATACTTGATCTATTAGAAATATTTATATTTTTATTCTGTCATGTTTGTTTCAAATCTTTCCCAAAGCTGGTCTGTTAATTCTGTCTTTGAGTATTACAGATAAAATGCTAACGTGCAATGAAGTCACACCTATTAATCATTTCCATTATGCTTTCATTCAATGCATTTACTTTTAGCAATTCCATCACAGAGCTTTCCTAGAATAGTCTTCTCAGGAACTAAAGTAGAATAGCACCAAGCTGTTTGCTTTTCCTTATGTTTTTACTGCATCAAAGGGGAAGTTGCAAATATGGTCATTGAGATTATAGTTGGATCTTGTATGTCCCTCAGAACGCATGTGCGTGATCCCTAAGGTAGATTGGAAGGTAGTTGATCCTTTAGGAGGTGGAACCTAATGGGAGGTCTTTAGGCTGTTGGGGGGTATGCTCTTCTTGTAGGGGACTGTGGAACCCTGTCCCGGCTCTCAGCTTCCTAGTGATGAGGTGAGCAGTTTTGCTCTGGTATGGTGGGCTGTCTCACTGCAAGGCCAAGACACGAGACCAATTAATTATACACTGAAACCTTTAAAACTGTGAGCCAAAATGCACCTTTTCTCTATGAGTTGTTCATCTCAGATGCACATTGTACTGATGGATAGTTGAGACAGTCTGTATTACAAATTGGAGGTGAACATCAAGGGAAAAGGGGAAGACTGAGTGTCCTTGCTAGAGACTAGAATGTTCAACTTGAGGCATCTTCCCAGATGGGAAGGTGCTCCTTGAGCCTATCACTTTTCTCATTAAAGAGGATTTGGAAAATCGTTTCAACTTTTCCATCATTTTCCCCCAATTCTCCCTCCCCACCCCCATCCTAGAGACAAAGAGACATAGAGACAAAATCCTAAACATAAATAAACAAGTCTGAGGCCACTTGTTTATTTATGCAGCAAATGCTCAGTCTATCTTGGTTTGATCCGAGAAATATCATGAAACACTATAAACCACAAGTCCACCCATGTTCTCACCTTTGTGATTACCTACAGATCCAGGCCAGCTCTGGAAGAAGGCTAGCCCCAGCACTAAACCGAGTTTGGCCATTCTTGATGATTTAGAACAAAAGGAAGCAAAAGGGAACATTACTTCCGGCACTAAACAGATGGTGAGAATGTCCCAGGTGGCTGCTAATTAGAGCACTCCCAGAAAGATGGGACATTTCAGTAGCAAGTTTGGATGCTCTGGCCTATCTTGTTCCCAGGATTCCAGTCCTGATTATTATTGTCATATTTATCCTGAAAACACTGCAGTGTGTTCAGCAGAGACACATCAAAGAGATGGATGTCTACGAAATAATATCAGCTGGCCAGAGCCTGGGCATTGGTGAAGGGGCTGGAAACCAATAAGGGGATGACTGGAAATGGTTCAGTTGTTATTCGCATATGGAAACATACAGGGGGTCCAGGTCCTGAGAGGACAATGCATTCTCGCCTTTTATGCACCATAATTGATTAGGATGTGCTGTGGGAGAGACTGGGAGCATTTCATCAGGACATGCTCCCGCTTTTACATTTCATTGTTCTTTCTCTCCCTCTGCATGTTCAATTTGACATTTTACCCACAAGGGAAATTGAACAAGCACAATCTTCTCATCACTTTCCCCAGTTTTACCCTACAGAAGGGTTTTCTCCAGGAGTCTATAGCTGTCTCACTACATCAATAGAACTCTTTTTCCAATCCATACCCCTCTCCTCTGTCTGTATAATTTCATTAGGTCTTAATTTCATCAAGTTTTAAACAACGATGAATAAAAAAAATGGCAGGAGGTAAATTCACAGGTCAAATGCATGAAATTCTTAGAGTTCCTGGGGTTGGAAGCTTGCCTTGTCCAAACCTAGATTGTTGTGTAAGAAAGGGCTTAAAGCACTGTGAATACTCAATTAAAATACATGAAGAATTAGTGCTGAGTTACAGAGTTGGGAGCGGCTATTGAGGGGCTGTTCGTAAGCTCACGCCATGAGTTTCTTATCCCATGGCAGGTTCTGAGAAGAACACAATGTCCAACAAATATGTAAGAGACAACATTCAACTATTTTGGAAGCAGCAAAGGAAATTCAATGTCCTCATGTCCTTAGTTACAGAGTGCAGCCCCTGGAGATCAAGCGCTGGAGGCTGCTACAGCGAAATGCCTGCATCCTCAAAGCATAACCCACAATTAGTCAAACTGACAGAGAGGTGGTCAGATCCTTGAAAGAGAAGCACATGAGACACTCCATAAGTGATCCCCTGCTGCTCCCTATTTGTTCTCCTCAAATCACTCCCACGTCAGCCTTGCTTGACTCATGCATTGACAAACGCAGACAAACACTGACTGCCACACTTTCTGTTGCTTAAGAAATCCAACCCACTTCTTGCTTCTGCTGGTGCTTAAAAGGTCCCAATCCCAGAATCAGAATGATGGATCATCAATGTGCTAGGTGATGTCCAAAGAAAAGTCTAAATATACTCTTCAAGTCCAAATATTGACTTCATTCTCCTGCCAACTAGGAGGCTATTGTAGAATTCTAAACACTTGTACTAGAAAAATAAAAGACATCAACGCATAGAGCCGTTGTTTTCCCACACTCTCTACTGAAACAGAAACCTAAGGAAATGACATTTCCAGATCCACAGTGGGTGGGCTCAATTTGGGATACTTAGGATAGACTCGTCACCTATGGAAGAGATGGGAATAGGGGCTTCCTGAAGCAAGAATGTGTTTAAGACTCATGTCACTCCTAGCCCACTGTGCCAGGGTCCCACCAGACCTCCTCCACATGAGACAGTGAATAAGTCATGGTTGCCTTGAACATCAGCAAGGAACATGTCCACTCACCAGGGTGGACAGGCAAGCAGGAGTCAAATCAGTAGGTGCGTGGTCATGCCGAGGTAGCGGAAAGCCTAGAAGAACTATGTGGCCTTTCTTGAGACTCCATTTCAAAATGACAAGAATGTTTTTAGAACTACTTCCCACCTCTCTTTCACTGTCAAATGTAGACTCATTAATGGAGTGAGTACAAAGACACTGTTTCATTAGCACATTTGTCCAAATCACTAGTTAACACTTGTGTATTATTGCCATTTTGTAGATGATATCTTCTTACACAGAGAACTATTTGATAAACGTTTCCAGGAAAAATGGGTGGATTTGTGAGTAAAAATGTTTCTGGTGCGACCTTGAGACACCTAAAACTCATGGTGTAGTAGACTACTTGATTTACTTGTTTTCAGCATTTGCTAATCACCTATTATGTACCAAGATATGCTCTTAGGACTGGAGCAAACCTGGACATGGTTGAGCATGTGTGCAAACTCTAGCAAGGATCATGCCCAAAGGCAAGCAGTGGAAACATGTGCAGAAAAAGATCACAGGAAGGGCTAGGAAGCAGTGAGAACTGGTTGTTCCAGGCTGTCTCCTTTTATAATAAGCCTCCTGGGAGATCTCAAGGGTTTCACAAAAGTAACCATCTAAGATGTACTCCCAGAACCTAAGGACCTCCCATCTTAAGGGTCCACAGTATTTCCCACTATCTCAACTACAAGAACCAAGCTTTTACTCATGTGAACCCCCGATCAGACAAAAACCATAGCAAAGGCAAGTCCCATTTCCTTGGGGAAATGTTCTATATTTTATTTGCCACATTGTCAGGATGTATTTTATGCTTGGAGGATTTCTTAAATCTCGAAACCATCACTCTTTGTCCAGTATTTTGCTTCTAGGAATCTTTCCTGATGACACAGACAAAAGTGGAGCCACTAATTTTAACACAAGGATATAATGGGATCACAACTTTTATTAAGAATCAAAAGAAATGCTAATATAAAAATGTGACAATTATTGTACACACTAATCTCATACGGGTGGCAAAATATGATGTAGTCAATAAAAACATGCATACAAAGGCGCAGTCTGTAAAACCTGGGTATAAAGAACCACGAACGAACGAACGAACGAAAGTAGGGAAATGGCGGCTCAGTGAGTAGAGTGCTTATACAAGCACAAGAATGAAGGTTTGAATTCAGATCCTCAGCAACCAAAGTAAAAACCTGGGCATGGTGAAGTGGCCTTGGAATCTTAGTACTGGGTATGTGGAGACAGGAGGCTCTGAGGGGCTCACTGGATAGCCAGTCTAGCTGAATCAGTAAGTTCTAGACTCAGAAAAAGACGCTGTTTCAAAATATAAGGTGGAGAACAATTGAGGACGGCATCCTGACATTGACCGCTATATGCCTGTGCACACAGGTAAATGGACACACACACGTATACACACAGACATGCACACAAAAAGAATTATGAAGATGATAATAAATGTACCAAATGTTAATGGTATACCTGAGCAATAAAATTTACTTTTCTTTATATTTTCAGTATTTTGTAATCTTTGCCCAATCAGCATGCATTTGTTTTACAATTAGACAAAATATAATATAAAAAAGTCTTCAATTTCTTGGGTATTGATAATCAACATTTTCCTTCACTTTTTTTTTTTTTTTTTTTTTTTTTTAGGTACTGACAGTTGGCTTTCTCTCCCAATCTTAGGAATGGTTTAGCAAGCAGTAGCTCTTTTTAAAAAGTGTTACAGAATGTTCAAAGGAGGTACTAGTTTTAAAAATTTACTCCTATATGCAAATATGAAATTGATAGCAGCCTTTATTCTTGGTATACCCAATTCCCACTAAAGTGAAAAAAAATAAGTATCAGGACTTCTCTTTCACTGACACCCTTTGCCAAGTCTATAGCAGTGTCTAGGTGGGTATGGAGTCCACATACAATGATGGAATCTATTTTTAGAGGGGCAAATGAACTCAACAGACAGTTCTCAAAGCAAGTACAAACAGATAATAAATATGTGAAGCAATGTTCACAACATCCTTAGCCATCAGCAACTGAAAATGCAATTGAAAACTATGCTCAGATCCTATCCTACCTTACTGTAGTTAGAAAATAAACAAAAAACAGTGCTGGTGAAGATGCTGGGGAGAAAGAAACCTATCCTACTGTGGGTAGTATAAGTTAAAGTAGCCACTATAGAAATCAATAGGAAGGTTCCACAACACAATGACAAGCAGAACTACCAGGCGATCTGGCTATTCCACTTCTGGGTATATCCAAATGAACTCAAGTCAGCATATAGAGATGCTTGCACACTAATGCCTACTATGGCACCAATGTAATAGCCAAAGGATGGAACCAATCCAGATGTATCCAACAGATGACTAGATTTTTAAAAAGTGAGATAGATATATTATATTGTACATGGCATATGTATGTGTGTATATATATGTATACACATATATGTATACACATGTGTATACATGTTTGTACACATGTATATACACACAATGGAGTTTTATTGGGCCACAAATATTTTCAGGAATATGGCAGAAATGGAATCACCACATTAAGTGGAATTAAACAGATATAGAAAGACAAGTGTCGCATATTTTCTCTTACACTCTGAATACATATATAAAAACAATGAAAGTAGAGAACAGTTCGAAAATAAGGGGGACACGAGGAGGGGGGCTATGAGAGGGGATAATGGAGGGTGACTATGATCAAAGTACATTATATACATATATGAATATGTCATAAGGAAACCTAGTTTTATATAGTTACTTACACATTATCAATAAATTTAAAAAAGAAACATATTCTTGCCATTATATCTTTACCAAAATACAGAAGACTCATCAATAAAATGAAAAGTATATATTTTTTGTGAAGCAAGAGGGAAACCTAGCACATAATGACAATGATCATTATCATTGTTGGTCTTTAGTCGGTTTTTTTTTTTTTTTTCATTTTAGGCCTGAGAGTAATCAAAAGTAAAAATCTCTTAAAATAGACATTTGTGTGGTTCGTTCATTTTCCTTGAAGCTCTTCATCTGCTGCATCCTTCCTGCAGTTCTCTGAAGCCAGGGGAGCTTTGTTGTGATTTTCCTTTTCTCTGTTTCTGACATGAAAGCCATCTCCACCCTGCCAGGCAGCCTCCCTCAATGCCTGGAGCGGCTGGAGCAGGCTCCGTCAGAGCATAGCCTGTCCCTTCCTCAACTCCCAGGAGACAGACAGAAATGGGGACACAGCTTTGGGAAGCAGAACATGTGAAAATGACAACTACTTTCCATCTAAAGGGCATTTCCAACTCTCCAAAAATTTCTCACCTCCGTTATTTTAACTGTCCATCCCTCCAACCTTCCTCTTTCTAAGCCTTGAGCTTCCCACTTTTCAATGCTACTGTGCAAGTTCCCCCCAGTACGTCCTGCTTTTATACCTATGGGCTCTAAAAAGAATAGATGCTGGTTCTTGGGAGCCTCCACTATTCTTTATTAACAAATTCACTGAGTTCCACTTGCCTGTGCAGCTTCCAGAAACCTACCCCTCGATCACAAGTAATAGGTATTGCAGAGGCAAGAAACCGTGGAATGAACTCATGAGCCAAAATAAAATACATGTACTTTTAAAAACCACTCTTAGGTATTTTTCATGGTGACAAGCCCCTGACTAATAAAGGTATCCTGCTAATGACCACTCTCTGGTTGACCTTGTTGTGAGAGTCAACAGGGAAGAGTACCATGACTGATCTTTGATGTCTGATGCCATTGGTCTTGGAAGAAGGGCAAGCGAATACCACAAATCTGCCAGCTGCCATCCCTTACTGGATCTACCCCCTTACTTTCCAGGGTTTGTATTGGTATCGCTGTAACTTGGCACCTTGTCACAGAGGTGGAGTACTTCTGTAACATACACTAGAGATAGAAAATGACTCACTTTATGTGTGCATTTGGATGCAAACAACAGAGCCCTGCCTCATCCCACTGGAAGGTTGCAGGGATGACTTGGCCACCGAGGACAAACAGAAGTCTGTGACTACTGCTTAACCCTCAGGTCCTTACATTTATTTTTCCTTCTCTTATTATTTACACTTTTTTGCAATACTCCTGTACTCTAGCCCTACTCATCTCAATGCTCTGTACTGCAATGTTTTCATCCCTTGCTAGACTAAAAATTTTTCAAAGGAAGGAGTCAAATCCTGCCTGTTCAAAATGCACCGAGAAGGTTCTCCCACCTAAATACTAGCCAGGCATGACCCTGCTTAGCTTCTGATCAGATGTACTCAGGGTTGTTTGGCTGTAAACAGAGCTGGCATGATTCTTAATAAGCATTTTTGAATTGAGCTGAACTGACTCTCCAGATGAAGATTGAAAAGTCAATTATTTTAGTCTTTGCATAGATATTAAAGGAAGGGAGAGGCAGAAGAACCGTAAAATCCAACTCCACGTTCCTCAATTCTAAATCAACTTTGCTAATCCTCTGTAATTTCACAATTGCTCTCACATGCAAGTACAAGAATACTTATGTAGAATTTCTAAGAAGAAATCTTCCAGATGGGCTATGATTTGGTACCAACAGTCAAGTTCTCTCTATACCCCCTTTCTCCTTCCCTCCCTCCCTCTTTCTCTCCACCTCCCCACATAAATAGTAACACATAGTTAAGAATACTAGGTATTCTGCTAAAACACTAAGCCCTTTTGGTTGAGCGCCCCAATGTTCTCAAAGCTAGGTAAGCCTCAGACTGAATTTGAAGAACTTTTCAAGGCAATCAAATAAGAAAGGAAGGATAGACACAAGATTTTAGCAGCTTTCATGAAGCAATTTAAAATCAGATTTTCAAAAGTTCCCTTTTGAAATCCATTTGCTGACAGAGTCTTTATTAATATAATCCTCAGCATAGGAAATCATTCACTGAACAAACCTGAATGCATTTCCAAATCTATGTGTTAAAACCACTTCATTATTCTACCCAAAGTTGCCTCTACAAAAAATTAAACCACATCTTCATGTTCTCCTAACCCAATATGCACATTCCCATTAGCTTGGAGCTGTGTCTTCCAATAAGTAGAATTTTATTTGAGTAGAAATAAAATTGCAGTTCTTCAAAGACTTCCATGTTTTTCATTTTTATCTTAAACTGACTGGAAACAATGCTACTGATACACTAGGAATTAGCTGATTTGTGTCAGAGTGGTGGTCAATGAAAATTCAAAGGAGATAGCAACCATAAGGGTATACACAGTTCTGCTTCAGTGAGCTCATGGCCAAACTGCCTCTCTAGCTGTTTAGCTTCCCTGATGCTTCTACACATGATGGGTCACCAGTGGCATTTTGCCTATTTCTCCATTTTCTGCCTCAAAATGAAAAGGTGCTTGAAGCAGGTAGGATGGCACTCAACAACATTTTGTTTTCTAAGATACAGATCTTTTGCCCTTAACTGTAAGTTTTATTTTGCAGAGGGAATGAAGGCAAAGAGGGAGCTGAGATTGACTGGAGGTGGCATGTGGGGTATCTGGTTTTCCTACAGAGCGTTGGAAGATTTGGGAAGAGTAGGTTCCAAGGCCTCAGTTCAGTCATACCAGCTGAATGAAGGAAACTTTTTATTAAAGCACTGTTCATGGAGGATGCCAAAGACTCCATGACCAAGGTCCATGGAGAAACATACTGAATCTTGGAATTAAGACTATAGACACACTGAAGTTGGTGACGTACACAAAGGTGATTCCCAACTTTCAGCTAAAAACCACTCTACACGCAGAGGACTCTCGGTCACCCTATGTGTGCCAACTAGTGGTCCCCGGGGAAGGATGTCTTTACTATCTATCTTTTCTACATACTCTGAGAATTTTATAAGAAGAGATTGAGGCTCTTTTTAATTTGTATCTTTTATGTTTATTAGTGTTTTGTCTGTCTGTCTGTCTGTCTGTATGTATGTATGTGTAGCACATGTGTGCCTGTTGCCCCCAGAGGCCAGAAGAGGGCATCAGATCCCATGGACCTGAATTTACACGTGCTTATAAGCTACCTTGCGGGTTCTGGGAACTAAACCCAGCCCTCTGCAAGAACAGTAAGCATTCTTAATCACAGAGCCATGTCTCTCACCCCAAGATTGAGGCTCAAAAAGTAAAAAATAAAACCACTTCACCACTAACAGGCTTAGGAAAAACCATGACCACTTTTCTTTCATATCTAGTGAAAGAATAGCCACCCAACTGGGAAGAGCCCATCTCCTGAGCAGGTGGTCTTCACTGCTTCTGCTATGCCAAGGCTCAGGTAAAGACCAGCATACAAGGAAGGAGACAAGCTCAGGTGAGCAACAGACCACACCTAACTGGTCACCACCAGCAGCCATACTGGATCATACTGAAGTCCACATGGAACTAAACTGAAATCTCTGCTTGAAATATCAACAAGAGGCTGTGATTCACAAATGCATAAAGGAGGAGGCTGGTGGGAGGAACAGAAAGAACTACAGGAAACTACCACACCCCTAAGGCACAGGTGGGTTTTCTTTTGGTAATGTAGTTCAAAGCTGTATTCACCAAGTACTTAACACTCAGTGACTCCATAATCATTTCCCCTTTTACGTGACCATGACAACTGGATAAAGCAAGCTATAAAAATAGTTACTTTGATCCACAGTTCTGTCATAAGATCTTATAGATTTCCAAAACTAGAGTGTCGACAAGCTTGTCTAACCCAACGGTCACCGTGAGTGTGAGCTCATAAAATTGAGCCGCAGAAAAGGTTATGCCTTACTCTGTTAATTGGTATGTTCCCGGCTTCCAGGAGCATACTTGACATGTGCTTGTCGTCCCAGAAATACCTGATGGGCAAAACTGAATTCTGAATTGAGATTTGGAGTTTTCCTTCTGCAATAATGTGATATGGTACTGATATGCTTTGCTTTGGGTGAGATATGCAATCTTGGCCATTCCCTGTATGTGCTTTGCACTCCCAGTTCCTCACATGTGAGATAAGGATTGCCTCCAGCAGAATTTTCTACCACTTGATGTTCAGACTCAAAACTTACTGGAGCCTCTTCCCCTTAGGAAAAGTAAGCAAGCTTGCCTTTATCCACTGTGCTGTGGCAGTTACCTAAAAGACTGTTTGACTATGAAATTCCACTGTTAACAGCAAAAGGCTGGAAAAATAACGGGTCTTTTGACCCTATAGGCTCTACTACAGGACTAAAAATAATCTCTTAAGGTTTATTCTGGCTGTGTGTGTGTGTGTGTGTGTGTGTGTGTGTGTGTGTGTTGCATGCATACATGCATGTTCACATATGTGGAGGTTTATGTGTCCCCCCCCTTGTTTGTCTGTCTGTCTCTGTTTCGGTCTCTCTTGCTGGTCAGCTTGTCCCAGGGATCTCTGACTTTACCTCCTGAACTCAGGGATTACATAGGAGCTTCCACTCAGCATCTACTTTGGTTCTGTGGATTCAACAAACTCAGTCTTCATGCTTGCATGGTAAGGGATTGACCTACAGTCTTACATTGTTAGTCTTACAGCTCCAGAAATAAACCAATATCTTTGATTCCCCAGGGCCAGCATCCATGCTGTTCCCTCGATCTGGAATGTTCTTTCCTGCCCACTCACTGCTGTATCTCTGCCAGACTAATTTCTACTCAAAGTTATTTCCTCAGGAAGGCCACCTGCCACCTTAAGGTGAGTCTGAGCCCTGTTACTGGTTCTCACAGTACTCTGCCCTTTTAATGATGGTACTTGCATAGTCATAATTAAGTAAATCAATGTAATTATTGGTCTGACGTCTGTTCCTCTTGTTAAATTACCATCTCCTTATCTTCCTGAGTATGAAGATGCAGACTGTGTCTGTGTCCTCAAAGCTGAACTCATGTTTTAAGGACTATTTCCTGAAGAAATAAATGAATGAATGACAAAGTAACAGGCATTCTGGTAGCATAGGCCTGTAATCCGAGCCACTCAGGAGGCTGAGCACAAAGATTATAAGTGAAAATTGGCCTGGACTATGTAATGAGCTTGAGGCCAAAGTTGGATACTTTCTGAGACCTCTACTTCAAAATTAAAAGTGAAAGATAAAACAGAAGGCTGTAGGTATAGTTCAACAGTAGAGTGTGGGTAAAGAGTAGTACATGTAATGCCCTAGGCACAGTATCCAGTAAAACACACCATACACACACACACACACACACACACACACACACACACACACACAGAGGCACATGCAAGGGGTGGTTCAGAGAGGGGGGAAATAAATATGGGTTGCACTGGATTGCTATGAGGACTCCATTCCACACAGCTTATGCTGTTGGACAAACCTATGCTTTCTAGTGACTCCTTTATCTTAGAAAAGAGGAAGAAACAACACTGGCTCTTTGACAGAGCTCACTCTGTCCTATGTGTCTCACAATGTCAGTCCAGTGGCTCCTCTGAAGTATCAAAAGAACCCTGGGATACATCCTGGGTTGCATAATTTGAGAAGTCTCCAAGCCACATGTGTTAAAGGAATTTGCACTGATTAAATAAGATAAAATCTCAGTTTACTCACACTATTCCTTCTTCCAGTCCTCAGGAGTCAGCCATAACTATGGATGTTACCATCCTGCCCACATTACATAAATCATTTCTCCCAATACACATAGACACTCTTCTGGGCCCTCCTCAGCTCTGCACATTCCACGTTCTGGGACAGCCACATTGTTCCCTATTTGGGTTTTTCTCCTTTCTAACATCATAATTGCAGCTTTTTTTTTTTTTTTTACAACCAAATAGACACCATTGATCTTTTCTGAAAAGGTAGGAACAAGAAAGATTTTTAAACTGTTCCTCTGTCAAATAAACCAAGTTCTCTGATTTTTCCTTGTGCCCAACAGATTTAGATGCCCCACCCATCACTGTTGTTCTCATGTTCTTTGCTGAAAACAATCTGCATTCAAGGTTGGTCCTCTCACTACTGTCTGTCCATCACTGGGCTGCCTCATCTGAAGTCTCTTTGAGGATGTAGTCTCCTTTTTGAGCTGTCCTGACTATGTGGAGTCCATAGTGAATGCTTGGTTGGCTTCCCACCATGTCTATCCTTCTGAGACCATGGTTAGTTCCTTTCTGTAAATTTTTGAGACAGGGTCACATGTAACCCAGGTCAGCCTTGAATTTCTCTTCCTTTTGCCTCCACCTCCTGAGTGCTAGGATGACTGGTATACATCATCGTGCCTGGTTTTATGCAGTGCTGGAGATCAACCAATTGAGTTCCATTCTAAGGCCCCTGGTTAGGTTCTTTTGGGAGCCAAGCTTTGGGTTGCCGATGCACTGCTCTAGCATCTGTATTCATCTACCACAGTCACAAGATGATGGGGAATGACTGGGGTGAGAAAAACTCTAGCAAATCTGCTTTCCCAGACTGAGCCTTCTTCATTTGCTGCCTATTCTGGTTGAGACCATCACGGATTTGATTATTTTGTGATTATTTCTTTCAAGGCTTCTGTCTAATCTTTAGATTAGAACTTTAGAGCATTAATTCTTTCTTTCCTCTTCATAAGAGTACATTAAAAGGGGATTTCTGCCTTTCCTAAGGGTTGTAACTTGTTCCCATGTAGCCTCTCTCTGTCTTAGCTTCGGTTCTCTCAGAAGCAGACACCAAGACAAAGATTTATAAGCAAGCAATGTGTTACGGGGGCTGAGATGAAGAAATACCACCAGGGAACAGAAGACGAAGAAAGTAAAGTAAATGCAATCAATGAAAGGCGTGTTAGGAAACCAGCTGTCTACGCCCATACAGGGCCTAATTCCATGTGACACAGATGAAAGGAGCTGGGGTATACCCCAACTCCCAGAGGCATTCAGGGAGGGTGATTCCTGGACCCCGTGGCATCTTCCCACACTCCACTGGACAGGCATAGTGTGCTTTGTTAGTCACAGAGGACAGCCTTGTATGCATGGATAGAAATAGCAAACTGGATCCCATACATATGTACAATTAATTCATGCTAATGAAAAAAGTGCAAGTGCTATGAGTCAGGACATGGATGGTGATGCCCTGAACTGGTAAGAGTAAGAGGCTCTGGCCAGGGCCCTGATCATACTATGATACCCTCAAGCGGGTTCCTAATCTATCTGTATTGAGAATCCTTGGGAAAAGACACTTAACTTTTCCATTGCCTAATGAAGGGACAAAAGTAGATGATTTTTTCCAAGGCTCTGAAGAATGTAGCTTCTTTAAGGTTTGGATTAGTTTCAATCAGGTATCCAAGTGGATACCCTACAGCATCTCTTACCTAACAGTATGCCATCAGATACAACAAGCTTCTTGACCTATAATTCATTTGTTTGAGTGTCTGGGTTCCCCTGTCACTTCAGGAAAGCTTGAGGTGCAGTCTGTTTTCACTGTGGAGAGTACTCTGAGAGATGACAGAAACTAAAGCCATCTGTGGCACCTCTATGGACTTCAGGCAATTGTGAGGCGATTACTGGAAAAGCAATTAAGGTCATTGTCTCTTTTAGACCTCAGACCTAAAAGAAGAAGACATGTGCTATGTGACTGAAATGTTCTAAGTACTTGACATGCATCAGCTTATACATTCTCACATCAGTCCTATGAAATAGGGCTGAAAGTTGAAAAACCAAGGCAGAAGTTTAAACATTTGCCCTATATCCAGCTGTTAGACAATATCAACAAACTATAAATAAACAAAAGATACACAATCATCTTAATAGACTAGTAAAAAATACCTGATGAAATCAATATTCATTTTCAAGAAAAAATTCTCGATCTAGGAAGAGAGGGGAACTCCCTCACTTGATAAATGATATCTACAAAAATTCCTACAGCTTATATCTTATTAAAGAGATAAGAATGTATCCATTTCTCAAAAAGAATAGGCAAGACAAGCTTATCTATTCTTTCTCCTTAAGCTAGGGCAGTAGACAAAAAAATAAAATTAGAATAATATGCAGGATATTTATATACTTATAATACAGAAAATAGAATAAATATAATTACAAGGACAAAGTAAAAAAATGCTCATTATTTACAGACATTGTGGCCCTCTATATAGAAAACCTAATACAGTGAACAAATGGAAATCAATTAGAAGTAACACACAAGTTTTGTAAGGTTACAGAATACAAACTAAATATACAAAATCTACTGTGCCTTCATGTTATCAACAAAGAAACCAAAACAATATTAAAATGTCAAAACTAAAAAAAGAAAGTTTAAAAGCAGTATATTTAGCCCTAAGACTTTATAATTAGGGATAAGTCTGATAAAAGGTATACAAAATATGTGTACTGAAAATTACAAAAGATTGCAGAGAGATGTTAACACCTAAGCAATGGACAGCTGTGCCATACTTAGTGTCAGAAAGCTCAGAATTAGGTTGCTGTCAGTCCTCTCTAATTCAATTTATATACTTAAGACAACCTGAATCAAAATCTCAATAGGCTTTTTTTTAAAAATAAATGTTTCAGTCCCTTAAGTTAAATTAAATGATGAGGCAAACCAACAATAAGTTTTATAAATTACATCATAAACCAAAAGAAAATGATTATTGGGGGAATAGAGAGAAGGCTCAAAACATCGAAATAAATGAAACATAAAGATTTGAAAGAGGCCAAGACAGCAGAATCACGCAACAGCTCGAATTTAATAAAACAGCGTATAAGAAAAATGTGCTCCCCTGCCCCAACACACACACACACACACACACACACACACACACACACACACACACGCACACGCACACACGCGTGCCTGCACGCGGCTCTTTCCCTTGCTCCTTGAGGGACAGCAACCATGATTCTTACTTCCTGTTAGCATCTCACTTCCTTCTGAGATTTCACTTCCTATTGCTGCCCTGCAACCTCAGGGAGCGAAGGTACAGTGTACCATCCCTGCTCCTGCCAAAGCTTACATAACATAAAGACTTACAAGCTCTTTCCATGGTGATAGTTCCAAAGTAGGTTATTTCCTGGAAGCTTCCAACTTATATAACAGATGAAAGAGCCCGGCTATGTTTGCCAACCTTTAACTTTACAATCTTTACCCTGACACCCTTCTCTTCCTAATTTCCATTGTAAAGAAAAGGCACATCATTTCCCCTGATAACCACTTGAAAGGCTAACATTTTTAAGGTAAAAAGAAGCAAGACATAGGGGGAAAAGCTTTTGAAAACAACAAATGCTTGCCTAATAAATTGTTTTTAGGATTTTATTTTCTCTCAATGTTTGTAAACCCTGCTAAACCTTTGTAAACTCCTGGGCTCAAGTCTAGTTTGCTTTCCAAATGCTGTAGTTTCCAATTAATCTGTTATCTTGATTGGAGGTTTGGGCTTTGATACGCTACTTCAGAGGTTATAACCTACTGTTGGCCAGAATCTAACTGGTTATGATGAAAACAAATCTTAACTTTAAAGAATAAAAGCATATGGCTTATAGGAGAAGTTTGGGTAATGAGAAAAAAAGGAAAGGAAATGTACAGTTTAAAGGTTCCAAATCTACAGATTAAAAATAGGCCAGATGTGGGAGGAGGAAAAATCTGAAAGGTACATCTAGACTGTACTCAAACTAAGACCTAAAGAGTCGATTCTATAGGTTGGGTTGAGATGTATAGAAAGATGCAAATGATTACTAGCGTGTCTTACATATGTTTATGTGTTGAATGTGTTTGTAATGGTTTGTAGTCTTGTGAATGGTCACTTTCTCATGGACTCTTCAGTCCATTATCCTCTAAAGTAAGTCCCACCTATATTAATACTCAGCCAGGTATACATATTCTGTAGAGTAATTCAGCTCTACTGACCAGAATGAAAATGCAAAAGAAAAAATCCATTGTCAAGGTTGGCAAGTAGAGGTGTTAAGAGCCTTCATGCATGTCCCTGACAAGTTTCTTCCTGACAACACTTACCATGATTTAACATGACTGAACGATTTTTAGACACTATAAAGGATTCTGGCAAACTAAGGTGTCAGTTAAGATTACAGTCCATCAGCTTAACCCCTAGTAATTAGATCTGTACCTATGAGGAGAGGCTGAGCAGAAGATACTCATACTGACCCTGTTTTATTCCAACAAAGTTATGCACGATGCATGGCTCTTGTGACTTTCTTGAAGTATCTGCAGTATGCTGAATTCACAATGTGGATGTAGCCACTGAAGCATGTGGTACTCATGATGCTGCCAGTCTGCCTTGAAATAGTTGGATGTGCAAAACACACACTGGAGTTTGAAAACCAGAGATAAAAAGAGAACTTAAAAACATCATTAATAAATCTTTTATTAGTTTCATGTCGAAATGAAACAATTTTAATAATGGGAGAAATCAAGTATTCTGTTCCGGTCACTTTCTCTGCTGCCTTTTATTTTATTTAAGGCAGCTATTGGAAACGAATAATGTTGGGCTGCAGGGTCTGCATCTGTTACAGTTGTGTATCTCGGTCCTCTTGTGGAACTCCTAACAGTAGGAACAGTGGCTGTCTCCAACTCTTGGACTGCCTTTTGAGACCCTACTCCTCATACTGGGTCACCCTGCCCAGCCTTAAGACATGGGGAAGTGCTTAGTCTTACTGCAACTTGCTATGCCATGTTTTGTTGATATCCATGGGAGACCTGCCCTGTCCTAACAGAAACAGGGTGAGAGTGGATTGGGGGTTAGGAACAAAGCAGAAGGTGGGGAGAGAAAACTGGGGGGAGGGGAGGGAGGGGAGGGAGGGAAACTGTGCTGGGATAAGGAAGTTTATTTTTTTAAGAAAAAAGAAAACATATAAGTACATTGTATGCCATGCATTCTATCTCCTGGACAGAGCTGTCCTGAGTGGTAGGGATGGAGAGCTTCTATGACCTCACTACTTAGTCTATTTTAAAAGCAACAGGAAGAGCACATTACTAAGAGTCAATTTTCACATGTGTAAGAAATATAATCCCTGCAGGAGCCAAGATATTTGGAGTTTCCCTTTTCAGAGCTATAAATAGTTACCTTCAGGGCTCACTGTACAACTTTCTTCAGTGACTACCGATTGCCGATGACCACTAAGGCTGCTATTGCTACCAAAATACCATTCTTATTCTTTAAAACCAGCATATTGTTTTGGGGGTTAGTAGGTGGAACATTTTTTGAATAGACAGACCCAAAACTCTCACCTCAAGCCATTAGCTCATGCCTTGCCACCCCTTACCACACTCCAATGCTTCAACACATTTTTCAACATTCCCCAAATGCATCATAACTTTCATGCTTCCATATCCTATTCACATATTTTCTACTTCTTAGTATATGACTTCCTTTCTCTGTCTGTAAAACTCCTACTCATATATTAACATAACACAGTCACACACACACACACACACACACACACACACACACACACACACACACACCCCGTGTAAAAGAAACCCGTTCTGATCTTGTAGTTTCCATTTTTATCTAACCACTGAGGTGCAGCCAGGTTTCATTGCAATTGTTTGTTCCTGTAAGCAGAGCCCAGGTCACGTAATCTGTACCATTCTCTGTGCCTCCAACACTATAAAACCATTAATCGGCGTTGTGCTGGTGTGTCTGTGTATGTGCATATGTGTTCATGCATGTGCCTATGTGAACACTTGCAAACACATATACACAGGAAGCAGAAATCTAAGAGAGTTACATATCAGATATTTTGGTGTGTATCTACCACTAGATAGATAATGGGTGATTTTTTTAAAATGTGGTAAAATGCACATACATAAAATTTTCCATCACAACCATTTTAAGTGGACACTTCAGTAGGGTTAACTGCAGTCACATTGTCCAACACATTTCCAGAAGTTTTCATCTCTCAGAACTGGAACTCTGGGTCCATCAAACTGTAGTTCTTCATGATTCTTCCTTCCAGCCCCTGGCAACCAGTGTTCAATTCCCTATCCCTAAGAGCAGAGCCACACAAGGTACCTCTTATAAGAGAAATCATATAGTATTTGTCTTTTCATGATTGGCTTATTCTCCAAGGTTCATATACATTGCTGAATATATCAGAACATTCTTGTAAATAGATGCTACAACGTGTTTTTTATTCACCCATCAGTGGACATAATGACTGCCTCTACCTTTGGCTACTGTGAAAATGTCACTGTGGATGTGAGGATACAGGCATCAGCTATAGTCCCTGCTTTCCATTCCTTAGGAATATGCCTAGAAGTAGAGTTGCTTGGTGACATGGCAATTCCATTTTGAATTTTAGAGAAATTTCAACAGTGACAACATCATTGTACACCTCTTCCCCCATAACATGTGTTCCAATTTATCCAGAGACTTACCAGTTATTTTCTTTTTCTTTCTTTTTTGTGTGTATGTGATAGATCAGCCAGGTCCCTGAGGGGGAGTGATTGATGGATTGGGACTTTCTCAGTGACTTCTGGCATTAAGCATCTCTATGAAGTTGCTGGTAACTTGTAGATCATCTTTGGAGAAATGTCAATCTAAGTCCTTTTCCCACTTTACATTGAGTTATTGTGGTTTGTTTATAATCTGTGTATTTTAGAAGTGCTTTCTATATCCTAGATATAAGCTGCTTATCAGATAAATTTGAAATATTTTCTTCCATTCTCTTTTTACTCTATTTGTAATGTCATTTCATTAATGGAGCCTTTTAACTTTGATATATTCAATTTATCTGTTTTGACTTTGATTGCCTATATTTTGGCCTTATATCTGAGGAATCACTGCTAAATCCAATAACCCAATGTCATGAACTTTCCCTCGATGGTTTTATTTTAAAAGTCTTATACTTTGTGTTTGTTTCTGTCAGTTTGCTGCTTTGAGACAGGATACTGCTATGTAGCTCACCCAAGCCTTTAGTCCATAATTCTCCTACCTCTACCCATGGAGTCCCAGAATTACAGGCATGCACCACTGTGCAAGGTTCCTTTCTACAGTTTTAGACCTTGAACTCCAACCCTTGATCAATTTTGAGCTAGTTTTTAAATCTGGGGCAAAGATTTCATTCTTTTATGTGTACACAAGTTTTCCCTGACATTGTTTGTTGAATATTGTCCTTTTCCTTTTGAATAGTCTTGGTAGCCTGTTGAAAATCATTTCCTCATATGTATGAGACTGTATGTCTGAACTTCCTGCTTGGTTCCATGGGGCCACATGTCAGTCTTTGTAGTCCTGCCATGGTCTCTGGACCCCTGTGGCTTTGGCAAATTTTAAAACCAGACAGTGTAAAACCTTCATTTTATCATGATTGTTATAGCTATTTGGGATTTTTTTTAAGATTCTACATGAATTTTATATGTTTTTCTATTTATGGAAAAATATTATGACTTTGATATAGACTGCATGAAATATAAAGACTATTTTGAATAGGACTGTCATCTTAGCAATATTCTATGAGTTATAAACTTTCTTTCAGCAATAATTTAGATAATATTTAAATGTAATTGCTTTCTTAGATTTTTTTCATATTACTTATTAATGGTTTATAGAATTGACTATACATGTGTTTATATATGTAATCTTAGGATTATTAAATATAGGATCATATTTCTCACAAAACAATTTTAACACTTCATCCAAATTTGGATTTAAAAATAACCATCTGATTGCTCTCCTAGGCCTTTCAAGGCTATGCTGAATACAAATGGCATACTGATCATGTTCTTTGCCTTAGGAAAAAAAAACAACTTTTAACCTTTCACTACTGAGTATGCTAACTTTGGATACTGATGATCTTTTTATATTTTTTTATTATAAATTTCTTATAAGCATTAGGCAGGAACCATGTATAGTTTTTATAATTGAATGAAAATTAATTTAACAAACAAGAATTTATTGGACATATTATGACTGAGTTACTTCATCAAAGAAAATCTATTCTTTGCTTAAGTATACCTAGATGTGATCAGAAATAAGAGATAAACAGGAAGTGTGGCATAGTTTGGTTCTGACCAAAAGAAAGAAATAACCTGGGTAATAGAGAAAGAAATCTCCCCTTCTGATAGCAAATACCTCTTCCCTCAACAGGGGTTATCTACTTAATTACTATTATGAGGTCACATGTCACAGTGGCAGTTTATCTCTGATGATTTATCCACAGGGCACATTCACATTTTAGAGTTATATATTTAATTTTTTTCTTGGTGGTACTGGAGATTGAAACAGAGCTTTATGCACACTAGGCGGGCATTCTACCATGATGCCACACTCACACTGTCATTTGAAATTAAGATGCATGGCACACCTGTATGTTAAGGACCATGGTTGAGAAACTTGCGCTGTGACTTAAGGATGGCATTCAAGGATAATTCAAAGGGGGTCTTTACCCCAGAAGACAGAGATGACCACCAGTTTCAATATCCCTGAGAATACTCTACGTGATCATAACTGTGGGTGCCAAGGATTTGGGGATGTGGCTTCACGAAGACAGCTTTTTGGTCAGCAAAATCACAGAGAAATTCACAGTCATGCTTGAAAAACTGGGTGCCTTGTTGAAATGTTTCTCATCATTTTTTAAAGTCTTCTCCAAAACTCTGTACATCAAGGAGGAGAGGGGGATTCATACAGCCTCTACTCTCAAGGAAGGTAATAGAAAATGATGGAATTCAGTACTAAGCGATTTGAGGGCATTTGTGGTGAACTGACGCATTGTAAGCTATCATGTCCCCTCTGTGGCCTCCTTTCTACTCGCCCAAAGTTCAGGTAACTTGGAGGCCTAATAGTAAAGGCCAATAGGTGTGGCTGTTGCTTATTTATCCCCAAAAGGCCACTAAGAAAACTGATGAAACATAGATATTAATTCCTTTTCTGACCTCTAGACATCTAAGCTCCATGGACCTTTCCTCTTTTTTAGGATATTTGTTACATAACTATTCTGAGTTAGGGCTACACAAAGACAAATGATGAGATGCCCCAGTCCTGGACTCATAGGTTCAGTTATTCCAAGGGAGACAGACTGTAAACACTCACCAGTGGCTAAAACATCTATTCCTTTCTCCATGCACTAGAGTTGCAGTGCTACCACATGCCAGATGACCTATGACCCATACAGCAGGTGCAGAAGTTCTCAGTATGTCCTCATGCTTAGCCTCAGATGTAGGCCTTGGAGAATGGAGGAGTGACTCTTAGCAGATACAAAACAACAAAAGCAAAAACAACATAAAAACTTCTGTATTTTTTCTGAGACATGCCTCTAGACACAGAGCCTGGAAAAGTCTTCTTGATAGTCAGCAAGACCTTTCCCAAAGACTGAGGTTAGCCAGATGCATTGTGGCTTGGCCCATTGTTCCTCACACTTGGAGAGGACTCTACAATCCTGGTAGGCTGACTACAGAATACACTGTAGGGCACCATCCCAGGGGTTCTGATTTGGGAACTGAGATTTGTTCTGAGTCTACTGATTAATGCCTGTGCTGCCGGATGATGACCCAGCTCCAAGAAGCTTTGGTTATGGCCTTATATTTATGCACATAAAGAAACCTAAGCTGCAGGATCCAACACCTTGGAAAGAATGCAAGAAATCCTTTCTCTAGAGTCCATTAACATTCTTCAGTGACACAGGTCTGGATTCATGGCTAGGGAGACATCTTGAGTCACCAATGATCCTTCAATATTTTAGTCACTAAGGAGTCTCCTTGTGATGGTTTGTGTTGGTTGTCAACATTAAAGGGATCAAGAGCTATCCAGAACATGCTATGGGGTGTGTTTATGGAAATACTTCCAGAGATGAACTGAGTGGGGGCCAGTAAACTAAGTGTGAAAGTGCTGCCATGAGTGTGGACAGCACTGCCCAATAGGCTCACACAGGTGGAACATACAGGCAGCAGAGGAGGGAAGCTCACATGTGCACATGGCCCTGCTGAGCAAGTTTGAATTGTGCTGATGTTGTGTTACCTGTGTACCTCAGATTCCAGATTCATCAGGCTCTGAGCCTGCATCTGTACCAGCAACTCTTCGAGAAGCTCTCAGGTCTTCAACCTCTAACTAAGGCTGCATCATTGGTCTATTTTGTTTTGAGATTCCCAGCTTCTTGCACTGAATAGCTCCTGGCTTACCAGGCTTTCCTGCTTACAGGCAGCCATTGTAAGATGCTTCAGCCTTTAATCATAAGAGACAGCCTAATAAATCCATTCTTATAGTTGTATACATTCTATTGATTCTGTTCCCCTGGAGATCCCTGACTAATACATCCATTATAGCCTGAAGAAAATGTGGGATATAAAAAGAAAATACATTTGGAGTCTGACCTAGGATGCCCAGGGTCTTGGTGGGTGGGGGAGGAGCCTCCCTCAGATCAGTTAAACAAGATAGCCTGAGGGTTATATGCCAGGTGAACAGTGACAACAATATACCATGGACACATCCTCTCCTGCATGTATCTGAAGGTTTGATTAGGGTAGAAGTTCTCCAAGCAAATATGCAGTGCTCAAGCCTGGGGGAGAAGCTTATCCAGTGATGTATGACCTTATGGTTACCAGTTCTCACTAGTTAGAAAGGCAGACAAAGGAAGATCCCAAGGGAGTCAATGGGCATACTTGCTATCCCCCACCCCAGATAGACTGTCTTTCTGAGGTTGGCTGCAGTGGTTACAAACCTCAGATTAGGACAATCAGATTGGAATGAACTCAGCAAGGTTTGAAGCTTCCTAGCCTCATTCATTCTCCTACTTTTAATTTAAAGGGTATTCTGCAATTTAGATGAACAGAGGAATGGGCAATGAGGCAAGTCTAGTAAATGCCAATAGTAAGATCTAGGTAGTATGTACATGAATATTAATGAAGTGCTCTTCATTTGACTGAAAATTCCCACAACAAAATAATGTCAGAAAAGGAAGTCTATAGTTTTGGAACAGAGGTTGAAGAACTTAGAGCATGTAATAAGAGCTCAAAGGGAAAGACGTGTAGGGCAAATTATAATTAAGTGCAGTTTTTTTTCTATTGATTAAATTTTCAGACTCAATCTTTGGCTAGAAACTCAACAATAAATAAAATAAATTCCTAGATTTGTCACAGAGCATGTAGCAGGAGATGCAGGAAATTATCAAATAAATACATGAGACACTGGGGCATGCCATCAGGAGAGCAGTGCAATCACACTAGCAGTGCTCATCCTCTCACAGAAGCATCAATCTGAACACCATCCCGTGAAAGAAAATAGCTTTGTGAAAGCTGAGAAATACAGATGTGAGACTATAACACCCATAGTGCAGAATAAGACAGACTCTCTTATGATGATTAGAAAGACAGGTTTAATTTGGCTGAGTTAACCTCCACCCAATCCCAAGCAGTGTAAGGTAGTGATCCTCTCAACATGCGGTAAGACGACTATATTAAGCACTTTACTTTGCTGTAGACCCCAGCAACAGGCCAGTCCCCATATAACTAGGCTCTGGGATGGCTCTGCAATTCTAAGCTTCAGACACATTCTAGCAATGAGTAAGCCTCATTCTAAAGCAGCAATTAATGAGGAATTCCACGTAGTTAAAAGAGGTTTATTTTGGGGTGACTTACAACCAGTAAAGGGGTTGGTTATAGGATCCGGGAGAGATGAGGTACAGTCCAACGTGGTTCTCTGGAGAACTCTGACTTGGTCAGCAATCCAGCATCCAGGATCACGAGGTAGCCAAGAGAGAGCGGGCATGTATGCATTTTGGGTCTTAAGGGATCCTCGTCTCGGCCATGCCCCAGGGGCAGGTCATAGGCAGTGTAGCAGTTGCCTGCTGCCTCACTAGGGGCTGTGCTTCAAGGTCAAAGTTGGAACAGCTACCCGCTACACTATTCATTCCAAGATTCAAGTTCCCCTGGTTCTAGGCCAGTATCCAAACCAGTCCTTCTACTGGGTTAGCTCCTGCAAAGCAAGTCTTCAGCATCACTCACTGTAGATGCATAGATGCATTTCTACTACCCAAGGTTCCAAGATCACACCAATAGGGCCTCCAAGCTTCCACATATTCCATGGCACTAGAGATGGACCTCAATATCCCCTGTAGACACAAGTTCCAGGACATTCCTTATGCTTCTTATAACTAGGCTGGCTTCCCAACTGCAATGAACACAGTAAACTTGGCTTTAGGCCCAGTCTCTACATTCCCAGACTTAGGCTACTATCATAGACCTTCCATGCTTGGCATACCCAATGACTTCAGAAAAAAGAAAGTCTTCTATAACCCTGCCAAATGGCCTTCCCAAAATCTTCATTATTATTGTTATTGATTATTATTATTATTGAGAAAGTCTCACTCTATAGCCCTGGCTGTCTTAGAACCCACTATGTAGACCAGGATCACCTTGAACTCACAGAGATTTTCCTGCCTCTGCTGCCCAAGTGCTAGAATTAAAAGTGTGTGTCACTATGCCCAGCCCCAGAATATTTAAATCTATTGATTGGTAAAGGGCTTTTCTTGTCAATGCTAGTTTGTGAAGATTAGGATAAGGGCTGGCTTCTTCTAATGTGCAGGTATCACTATATGGCATAGAGATTTTACTATGCAGCCCTAGCTGGCCTAGAACTTGCTTGGTCTTAAGACAACAACAAAACAAAAAAAGGGAGACTAGACCAAAAAAATAAAAAGAAGTAAAATAAAACAGAAAGAAAATGATGAGTTTAACAAAGAGCCTTGAGAAATAAAAGAATCAAGAAAAACATTGAAAATAAAAATTACAATGACTGAACTGAAAAATTCCGTAAGGGTTTTTAACAGCTGAGTTGATCAAGCAAAAGCTAGAATTAGTGAAATTTCACAATCAGAGAAACAAAAAGAAAACAGAATGAAAAGGGGATTTTAAAAAGCCTTTAAGAGTCAGGAGACACTATCAAGCGAACCAATGTGTGCATTCTATAAGTTCTAGAAGGTCTGGAGAAAGACAGAGTGGCTGAAATTTAACGTAAAGAAACAGCAATGAAAGTTTCTAAAATCTGTAAAGAGAAAGCCCATTTAAACCCATAAAATCCAGAGAATCCCAAGAAGATTAAATATAAAGAGATGTTTCCCGGCACAGGTTATATAATAAAATTCTCAAACGGCAATGACAAAAGGAATTTTGAAAACAGCAAGAGAAAAGCCAATTACACACACAAGGGAACTTCTCTAGGACTATCAACAGACTTTTCAGTAGGAACCTGGAATGCCAGCAAAGTATAGGCAAAAATATTAAACTAGTGAAACAAAATATCCACAAGCCACAAATGCTTACATCTAGTAAAGCCGTCCTTCAGAAATGAATGGGCAAGACTTTCCCAGGCAAACAAAGATGGTAGAAGTTTATTAACACTAGAAGTTTAAAGGTAATTCTTAAAACTGAAACAAAAATACAGAGGCAATAGGAAAGCATATAAAAACACAAAACTTAAAAGTTGGAATTAGAAGAGAATGCTCCAACATTACAATGGCAGTATATAAATTACTTTTAAGTCTATTATAAAAGTTAGATGACAGGGGTTAAGGGAATGGCTCGGTAGTGAAGTGCTTGCTTGCCATGGCCAAATCCCTGGGTTAACTCCTAACACTGAAAAAAAGTTAAAACATAACTATATTAAAAAATAGAGACACTGAATTTACTTGGTGGTAGATACATGCCACATAAAAGATGCAAACAAGCCGGGCGGTGGTGGCGCACGCCTTTAATCCCAGCACTCGGGAGGCAGAGCCAGGCGGATCTCTGTGAGTTCGAGGCCAGCCTGGGCTACCAAGTGAGTTCCAGGAGAGGCGCAAAGCTACACAGAGAAACCCTGTCTTGAAAAACCAAAAAAAAAAAAAAAGATGCAAACAGCTGTATTGGTAATACATGTAGGAAGAGGATACGTTAAAAGGGGATTTTATTTTATGTAGGCAATGGTAAGTTGTGGTCAGATTTAAACAGACTGAACAACCATAATATGTTTTGTATAAGTTTCATGGTAACCAGAAACCATTAAGAGAAATGAACTGATGAATATCATTATAAAAGCCACCAGATCACTAAGAAAAGAGAAGGAAGAAAGCTGGGAGGGAAGTATGAAACAGAAACCACCAATACAATGTAAGTAGTACATTGTTCTTTTAAAATGGTTAATTAAATGTGGACATACTGAATTCTCAAATCAACAGACATAGAATGGATGGATTTTTTCCTCAACAAGTACTTTTTAACTTTAATTAAAATATAAGTACATCATTTTCACCTTCTCCTTTCCTCCCTCCAATCCCTCTCATGTCTTCCCACCACCCACAACTCAAGCTGGTGACCTCTTTTTCTTTGATTATTAAAAACCAGCCATGCCATAAAAGATTTGTACTAACTTTAGTGACACACATAGGCTGAAATAGAAGGTAGTGAAAAACGACATTCCATATGAGTGGTAATCAGAAGAGAACAAGCTGGCTATGTCTCAGGCAAAATTGTTCTTAAGTCAGAAAGTATCATAAGGAATGAAGAAAGCCATTATCTAATAAGAGTTGACTCATCAAGATTCTATAGCAATTACCCAATAAGAATCATTTAAATATATACAGAAAATTATTAGAATTAAAGGCAAAATAGGCACAGTACAATAATAGTGTGGGACTTGCATACTCTACTTTTAACAACAGATAGATCATTAATACAGAAAATCAGTATGGAAACATCAAGCTTAAATAACACTACAGACCAAAATCACCTAATATATATATATATATATATATATATATATATATATATATATATATATATACACATATACATATATATATATATATATAAAACACTCCACTCAACAGCAGCAGAATACACATCTATCTATCTATCTATCCATCCATCCATCCATCCATCCATCTATTTTTGAAGACAAGAGTTTCTCTGTGTAGCCCTGGCTGTCCTTGAACCCACTTTGTAGAACAGGCTGACCTTGAACATCTGAGATCTGCCTGCTTCTGCATCCTGAGTACTGGGATTAAAGCATGAACCACTATACCCAGCTTAAAATACAGATTTATTTTAAGCACACATATAAAAGTTCTCAAGAAAAGATCATATGCTAGGCCACAAAAGTCTTAACAAATTCAAGGAAACTAAAATCATATCAAGTATCTTTTCCAACCACAGTGAAACTGGAAATATAAAACAAGAAAAAATGGAAAATATACAAATATGTGAAAATTAAACAACACATTGCTGAACAATCAATGAGCCAAGGAAGAAATCAAAACATATCTTGAAACAAATGAAACATAAAATACTAAAAACTATGGCCTGTAACAAAACTGATTCTATTGGAGAAGCTCACTGTGATGGGAGAATATTCTACAATAAACAGCTTGGCCTTACACCTCAAGGAACCAAAAAGAAGACAATTTAGACCTCAATACCAAAAGGAAAGAAAAAGTAGAATCATAAGCAGAAAAAATAGAACAGAAAATGTAAAAGATCACTGCAAATAAGTTTTTTAAAAACTTTTTTTAGAATTGTTAGCAGGTATTAGCCAAACTAAGAAAACAGAAAGAAGACTCAAAATTATTAATGAATGAGAGGACATTATAACTGACATTACAGAAATATCAGAGATGATATGGATTAGAATAAGTAGCTATATAACAACAAGTTGCATTAGGAAGCAAATTTTGTATAGCATGTGAGAAATCAATGAAAATGATATATTTAACAAAATTAAAATTCTTTCAAGATAGAGATGCCCAATAAGTTAGGGATAAACAGAAATTTTATCAACACAAAGAAAATCTTTTACAATCAAACACTCTAAACTGACTTTATAGTCAATGGGAGAAAACCTTCTGTTACAAAGTAACTCTCACCAATTCTGTTCAATGTAGTACTAGAAGTGGTATCCAAAGCAAAAAATAAGTGAAATAGTTCCACATTAAAAAGGAAGAAATTAAACTGTTTCTGTAGATGCATTAATTTTATATATAGAATACCTTTATTCCACCGAAACCTATTCATAAGTCAATTCAATAAACTTGAGAGTATGTTTATAATCCACATACAGAAGCCAGCTGAGTTTCTATGCACTAAGATACAAGTTACCTGCAAAAAAATCAAGGAAATAATACATTTATAGTAACATAGAAATACCTAGAAATAAACTTGACTGAGGTGGGAACTGTACATAGAAAGCTTTGACACTGAATGGAATTGGGTAAATAGAAACATATTCCCAATTTCTTGGAAGAATTGGTTTTGTTGAAATGCCCATGCTAGCCAAATCAATCAAAGATTTGATGAAATTCTTATTAAAATTACAGTGGAATATTTCAGAGAATTAGGAACAAATATCAACCCTAAAATTAGCACAAAACCATTAAAATTCCTAAAAAGCCATCATCGAACAATAACAGCAAAGCTAGAGGTATCACACTACCAGATTTAGATATACACCAAAGCAGCCAGTAATCAGAACCAGGTACTTAGATAAAAATAGACAAACAGACCATTAGAAGATATTAGATACAGAAAAAATGCTGGCATGTACAGTTAATTGAACTTCAATGTAGTTGTCAAGAGCACACAGAAAAGAACAGTCTTTCCAATAAATTGTGTTGGGAACATCACTTATTGATATTCACATGGTGAAGATTCAGATTGGATCCCCATCATATACCACTTTCAAAGTCAGATGAGAATGTAATAGAGACTCAGATATAAAACTATAGTTATTAGAAGCATATATGGGGGAAAGTTCCTTGATATTGGTCTAGGCAATGAATTTTTGGCAATAACCCACAAAATAACAACAAAAGTAGTAGACACATAAGATTACTTCAAACTAAGAACCATCTATGCAACAAATGAAACAATCAACATTGTGAAGAAACATGTTATAAATGAAAGACAATATTTGCAAAAGGGGTTAATACTGAAAACATGTAAGGAATTTGAGCACTCAATAGCAAGAAGATAACCTGACTTAAAGATGGACAAGGACCCTGATTATACATTCCTGAAGGGAAGATAAATGGCCAACAAGTATATGAAAAAAATCTAATTATCAGAGACATTCAAATGAAAATATAATGACATATCACCTTATACCTATTAGAGTAATTATTACTATAAGATGGACTGCAAGTGTTGGGAAAGACACAGAGAAGTGGAGATTCCTGAACACAGCAGGGATGTAGGCTAGTTTAGCTGCTGCGGAGAACAGTATGGAGTGCCCTTAAAAATTAAAAACAGATGAGCCAGTCATGGTGGCATGAGCCTGAAATCCCAATACTCAGGAGGCTGAGGCAGGAAGATTACAATTCTAGTCTAACCTGAGCTACCTAATAAGACCCTGACTCAGCACTTTTTTTAAAAAAAGTAGTAATATAAAGAAATCCATGCATACTAAACTTGCTGTTGGAGTAAGGCAATTCCAGCAATGGACAAAGATACCATCCCAATCCCAGTAGAACCCTTAGTTTGGACCCAAAAGGGAAGAAACTGAAAGTGAAGTATTACCTAGGTAAACGTCGAGTTCATAAGCAGACAATAATTGATGGCTGAAGAAAGCATTCAGCTTTGGGAGGTAAAACAAATGGTGTTGGATGAACAGGTCAAAACAGAAACAGTTCCCCAGATTTCCAGCTGCAGAGCCAGTTGGCACATGGGACAGCCATGCAAATATACCAAGTTTTGCTGTAGTGAAGCCCAGAACAATGAGTGTGCCAAACAAAACAAACATGTAACATGATAACACAAAGCCTGATGGTGGGTGGACATGGAGCATCAGTAAATGTGCATGGATTATCACGTCTACAGCATCATGTGGTTATATCATTGTGCAAGATAAATGAGTTATTCAACTTTTGCCCAAGGAGAAAGGAGTAAAAGATGCAATTTCTATAGCATAAAATGTAAAAGCACAGAGGAGGACACTCTGCTCTATCCCAAGCTTTTCTGGCAACTCAAGGGCATCCACAAAACTACCAGATTCTTCTTGAAGCATGGGGTTCAGTTGAAAACTCCCAAGACTCACAATGGAACAGCAGCTGTCTGAAGTGATATCTATAGAAAATGGACTGGCTTAATCAGGCAGCACAAAGAAATATGTATATCATTATGATTACCTCCCATTTACAGCCTAGCCTCTGGGGAGGGTGTTGATCAGGACCACTAGAAAGGATAAATCAATTCATTCCAATTGGACTTGGTGACTTAACCACTTGTGTTTTGGGAATCAGGCAAGAGTCACTTTGCAAAGAGATGATCCCTCTTCTTTTATTCAGACAGAGCCTCTGTCAGAAACAGACAGAAAAATATGTTTTGGCAGCTGAGTCAGTGGCAATTGTACAGAGCTCGTAATTTTGTAGGCTTCACCATAGAGACACCAGGCAGCCAGGCTAGATTGGAGTAAATATATGGCAAGACCAGAGCAAACTGCCACTTCACCCCTAGCAAGGCTGCACCAGCCTCTGGCCCAAGTCCTCCAGCACTCGCAGTCCATGTGGGTGCTTCATAAATCACTTTCTAGGTGGGAGGAGATGGGCAATGAAAGATGATGCACCTCAGACCTGCTGTCTCCCTCCCTTCATGCTGATGCAATTTGATCATACAGTTTCAATGTACTCTGGAACTTTTGGTGTTGCCTTGAAAGGGGAGAGGGGACAAATGGGGAGGAGCATATGAGAACAGTGGGTGTGAAGGCCCTGCATGACTATGTGCTCTCAGGACTTGAGACACATTCTCTGCTGTATCTGCTATGTGTCCAGGGCCACTGCTATAATAACCACTAACTTTTACTGACAAAAGTAGACTCCTTTCCAGGCAGAGTGACTGATATCCACTCTCATTCTTCTGTCTTTGTCCCCAATGCTTTGATTTCTGCTTTCCCCTGACAGGTTAGGACTGAAGCCATTCATTCACTGGGGAGAGGTCTCCAGGAGAGCTGCCTCAAGAGCGTTAATGAGTCACAGTACCATTGCATCTCCTTTTAGACAATATTCAAGATTCATACATTTCTGTATTTATCCAGCCTCATGGTGACTGGAGAGGCAGGCATACTCTTAAGCATAGAACATGGAAATAAGCGTCAGGGGTTGACACACTGAAGCAGAATTTGAAAGGAACATATCCCGTAGCTGAAATGTCCCACCAGTAGCATTGATAAAATCTGTTCTCCATTCCAGGGATGGTGTTCTCTGCCATGAACATTGCTCCTGACATCAATGTGGATGTCTGCCACGTGTCAGTTCTTGGCTGGGGACCAGGGAGCATTCTTAGCATGTCAACATTTTGGTAAAATTGTCAGCAATTTGTGACTCATTACATGTGAATATGCCATGACTTTTCCTGATTGACTCGCCTCCCAGGGCTGCAAATGCAGTGGGAGAATAGGAGTGGAAATGCACAATCCAGAAGCCTGATGTTGCACTGGGCGTGGTCTGAGTGTGGGGCAAGGTCTGACGAACTGATGACTATTGACACAGGATATTTAGTGGGAGGAAGAAGAAAACAGTCTGAACAGTAAAAGAAAGTGAGTTCTTTGTTTTCATAAGCATCATAACAATTGAGATTAGGCAACGTCTTCATCTTTTCAGATGGCAACCTATCAATGCTGCTGTTATGTTTTTATCCTGGGGACTTGGGTGTGGCATGCCATTGCTCAGCTTCCTCTAATATCCACCTGGTAAGGATGACTGTAGATTCCAAGCTCAGTGTCATTTTCATCTAAAAGGTCTTTCCTGTTCCCCAGATCCATTAATCAATCCACATCTTTTACAATGTTTTTCCAAGCTGGGTGGCAGTGGCGCACACCTTTAATCTCAGCACTTGGGAGGCAGAGGCAGGCGGATCTCTATGAGTTCAAGGCCAGCCTGGTCTACAGAGCGACTTCCAGGACAGCTAGGGCTACACAGAGAAACCCTGTCTCAATAAACCAAAAAACAAACAACAACAATGTTTTTCCAAACTTGCAAGCACAGATTTGCACATGATGACATAATCATCTGCCTCCTTTACTAAGCTGCAGGGAATAAGTTTGTTTGTGCTTACTGTTAACTTCCTACCAATAAGTAGCGAACTTCACATATGGAGATAGGCTTCATAAAGATGAGCTCATGACCTAGTAGATGAATGAACAAATGCACAGAGAATATTCACGAGATTGTGTTGGGAATACAGCATTCCTACTCATAGGCTTATTAGCAATTCTATGAAAATACCCATAAAATACTTTATACATATTTGAAACAAGTATTAAAAATCATATTCTCTCTCAGTCCCCAATCCAGAGCTGAAGGTATAAGGAAGGAAATCTAATTATGGTACATGCATTGTTGTTGTTATTGTCAGGTTCAGTGGCCTAAGGGATGGTGCGGGGGTGATATGGGGATTTAATTATTTCTTACACTATTTGCAGTAGAAGCCGAGAGTAGCATGGTCTGCGGAACATCTTGGCAGATCCTGACTGTCTCTTAGATGACAAAGTAAATGTGGGTAGCTGATAACTCGGCCAACTCTAATCCCTACCCCAGGGCCCACAGAGATACCTTCACCAACACAAACAGCAACCTACTCCAGTTCAGGTTCTCCACCAACTGCTGAGCCCGGGCTCACCAAGTCCCTTCATCTTAAAGAAAAACAGAAACTGACTCCTCATTGATTGTGGACTCAACATCAAACTCAGGAAGATAACGACTGCCACATACTGTCATTTTCCCACTTCTGCTCTCACCCTAAAAAGGGCCCATGAACCAGGAAGAGATCAGGGTGCTCCTCGGGCAGTGCCAGCTTCTAGTGCAGGGTCGGGTGCCCCAGGAACTTTAAGCATATGGAACAGATTAAAATCACAAATATTCAACCAGATGATCAAATCAGCAATACCTGTGTTGCACTGAACACAACCGTGATTCTTCATCCTGTTCCTGTCATGTCTCAGGGAGGTACAACTTCCCTGCTCACAGCCACTGTAACCTGGGGTGGTTTGAGAACAGCCATATAAAGAAACTGAGGCTCTGCAAGGTGTGGGCCAAGGTGCCAGGTCACAGTCAGCTCCCGCCATTTGATGATTTGTTTTGTTTTGTTAGAAAGTGAGGGTATACCTCTCTGTCTTTGGGCACTAGTACTTACCAGTTTTTGCCTTTTTTATTACAAAAGCTATTGACCCTTCTTGCCTAAGATCAAATCCTTTAAAGACAAAACAGAGAGAGATGAGGAAGCTAAGTCCTTGCTAGATGAAGAAAGATGGAACTTTGGGACTTGTGTGTCTCATTACCAAATCCTCCAGGGACTTCCTGTCCTGAGCACTCATCTTGGGTAGAAGGTCAAGGAGAGGGAGGAGGTTTAACCCTTCCTTATTAAAGGAAGTAACAATACTGAAGATCTTCCGCTAAATGACTCACTTAGCCCCAAATTCAAACCTGAGTTTTTATATTGGTTCATTTTGTTCTTTCATTTACTGCACAAACACTGCCAACTGTGTTGACGATGCTTAACCAGATCACACTCACCTTCATCACCATCAATTAGCTTGGCTTTATTTTCTGTGAAGGGGTAATTCCCAGCCAACAGCTCAAAGCTTAAAAAGGGAGTCTAGCTTTGGTCTCAGATAGCTTCCAGGCCAGATTTATTTCTCCTCTTCTAACAAAGATGACCCAGAAAACGTTTATTTAGACTTTATATAGGCCAAGCTGTGCAGGTCCTTGGCACCATGTGCGTCTAGCAAACTCTATGGGTTGAACAACTGATCTCAAAGAGTGCACACACTCTGGAGCTGTCCTATCCTGTCTCTTCTAGAAAGTTCTCTTCCCTAGGCAGCACGCTCTATTAGAAAACTCCACCCATAAACAGTGAAGTGAGATGCTCCAAGCAGAAATGGTCCTTTACTCCCAAATTCACAATCTTTTTCTATAAAGGGACAGAGAGTACATCTTCAGACTTGTAGTCCAGGAGGGCTTAGGGCCAGATTACCTACCTGCCACTGCGACAAGAGAGCAATGTCAGTAAAGACACAGAGAGGAGTGGGTGTGGCTGTGCCCCAAGACTACTTTACATAGAAAAATGTAGGTGAATGAATCCAGCCAAAGGCTGCAGTTTGCTATTCACAGTCTCTGATTTTGCTTTACTTTAATGAAAGATTTTTCAGAACAGCTCAGAACTGAGAAAATCTGGGCCACAGAGACTTGTCTTTAGTATGTGTTGACATAAACTGACCAGGATCCAAAACCTATGTAAGGTCAAAGCACTGAAGGGCTTTTCACATTCCTTTCAGAGTGGCATTATTTACCAGGAAGAAAATGCAAAGACTTCAAAGGGCACATTAGACAAATTTTGAAAACTCTTTACACCCACATATCCCTCACCCAAGAAACAGACAACATTCCCACCATCCTGTGACATTCCTGTGTACCCCACGAAGTCTGGACACCTATCTCTGTGGCTTAGATTGTTTGTTTATTTGTTTATCTGAGACAGAGTCTCCTGTAACCCAGGTTGGCCTCCAACTCTGTGTAACCAAGAAAGACCCCAAACTCCGAATCCTCCCATCTACACAGCCCTGGTGCTAAGATTATAAACGTGTACCTTCACACCAATTCATGCCTTCCTGTGAATGAAACCTAGAGCCCCATGCATGCTAGCAAGCACTGTAACCATCAGCTACATTCCCAATCCACTACGGCTTCGTTGAACCTACTACGGGATGCATCAAAACGGAACGGCATGCCTGAGATTCTGAGGCATTGTGCCGTCCGTCACTCAGTTTACTGGATTTGTAATTGAGCCATGTGCTGCTGCAGCTCTTCGCAGCCATTCCCTTTGATTGTTATGCTCCACACTTGATCAGACATTCCGCCATCTATCTCTACCTTTTCCCAACAAGGGTGCATTGCCCCTGGCCCATAAAATCATTTCAAGTAAAAAAGAGAAGAAATGCCTGCAGAAAAGCCTAAATTGAGAACATATTCAAACATCTGCACAGCATTCAGGCTTCTGTGTGATTGAGGTTAACCCCCCACACCATCTACACACACACACACACACACCAAAATGGCCATCTTGGCAAAGAGGGAAATGTGCAGCACAGTGCCACTAATAAATAATTCCTGTGTCGCTAGAATCCCAAGTAGCCTGCCCTGGCAAATCCTCTAGAGACCATGAATGTGTTTCTCCCAAGCTTTTCACAAGCCACGTGATGGACAGGCCTGTGGCATTTCCTTTGCTAACACTGGACAGCGAGGCTGGACTGCATAATTAACACCCATGGTTATTTTTCAATGCCTGCACCTGCCTCTCTTAATTTAATTATCTTTCCATTTCTACAATTCACTGCACACTGGTGATGGCTCCACCTGGCCATCCTTGCCCCGAATCTCCAGTTGCCTGCAGGACTTTTCATCCAGAAATAATTAGGAACACAGGGTCCTCTGTCTCGTGGCCAACTCAGCCATGAACACTCCTGGACCAAGAGGGAAGTTTTATCTCTAACAAATGGAGTCAGCTCACAGCCGTATTAAAGAGACAGGGTTGACATCCAAGCATTTCTGCCTTGCTAAGAGCTACCAAAGAAAAAGTGGCAATGACCTTTCAGAATGCTTGGAACACTCTGGCTCTAGGAATATCCTTCTCTTGGCTTGCTTGTGGTAGAGAGGAAAATGACTTGGAATTAGCCTCCCATCAAACCTATGGCAATATGCTGCCATGAATGTCCACTCCGGGGACACATGCGGACCTCATGCAAAGCAGAGGGCAATCTGAAGAAGACTCTAGGGTCTCATTTATCGGTCTCAGTGGATTCTCGCAATTAGTCTTTATGTTCTAATAATATTCACAGAACACTAACCAAGGGGCAATATTGAAAGACAGAGAGCCCTCCATCTGCCCTTTCTCTTTTTGGTTTCTTATTCAATGTGGCCACTTAGAGCCTAAAACAGTGTCCTCAAATTGGCAGTTTCAGTAACAGAGAATAGAGCTATAAGTAAAATAATAAGCAATGTCCTCCACAAGGCTCCTTGCCATCCCTCCTCTCACTCTTGCAGATCTTACAATGTACACTTAAATGAATGCACACACTCTTGACCACTCGTGTCTGTTTGCATATACCTACACACAGCTGTGTGTGCTCCTTTTCATCCTCATAAATACACATTTGTGGGAGGGTAAAATGATTGGGCTTTGATTATCAGATCTGAATAAGGAGGGCAGGCTGTATTCAACATCTTCTCTTCATTTCAACCTCTTCCTACACACTCAAAAGAGCTTTCCAGACAGAAGCAATAATTTTGGAGATCTGGCCTCATTATAAAAAGTCCTTCATTGCTCATGTGGCAAATTATGGATCACCTCAGCAAAATGGAAAAGCTACTCTAAAACATTTGTGCTTTGCTGGGCCTCTGTGATCTTCAAGCATGTTGAGAGGATGTGCTGAGCCCCAACTCATGATGGACACACCTCAGTAGTCACTCCCATATCCTGTTAGCCACAGGTCCAGCTGAGGTGGCTGAGGATAAATGCAACCCAGATTCCTGGTTTGACATACAGTTTCACTTCCTAGCTTTCATGAGAAGGTGGCCACATATACTTCCCACGATTTACAAAGGCTGTCACAGAGCTGGACATGGTGCTTCCTCTCTTCACATACCAAGGCTATCTGCCAAACAAATGGAACAACATCATGAACTCTGTAACATATCTTGGTGCAATCTTGTTCCCAGGCCAGAAGTTCTGACACTGGATATTCTCTTTGGTCTCTGCCCACCCTGCCTCTGTTAGGCAACTTCTCTTTATGGGAAAGGAGTGTAGCCTCTGAAAGGCTGGCTGGTAAGCTTGCAAGGTAACTCCAGGCCCCTCTGATTTTCTTTCTCCACCTACTTCACTGCATATTGTTGCACCACAGGATTGATAGATATGGATTGTTCTTCCACTGGAGCATGCTCTGTCCTGTCTTCACAGAACATTTGCCCTTAGAAGGAAAAATCCAGGCCATGTTGATCAAGAATCTGCAGTCTCAATGAGTTCTCCCAGTTACAGACTCTGAAAGTGTTTCAGGATAGGTGAAGGCATACCAACACAGAAATGGGGAGATGATACTGGGAAGGGAAGAGATCCAGTAAATCATGTGTCCCAGAGTTATGGAGCATGATAGCAACAGGTTAACTTTCAGCAAGAAACCTGTAGAAAATGCAAGACTGAAAGCCTCTTGCACCTCAAGCATTCTCTCACACAAGGGCTAGATGTACACCTTTGCCCTTCTATCACAATATGGCTGCCTCAGGAAGCATTTTCTCCTCTCATTTCTGGTTTACTACAAAGGCAGGAAAGATACCTTTAACAGGTGTGTTGGTTTGAATAAGAATGGCCACTCTACATTCATATATTTGAATACTTGGTCCCCAGGTGGCAGAACTGTTTGGGAAGGCTTAGGAGGTGTGACTTTGTTGGAGAAGATGTGTCATTAGGGATGAGCTTTGAGCTTTCAAAAGTCGACACCATTCCCAGTTAGCCCTCTCTTGGCCTTCTATTTGCAGAGAAGGATGTAAGCTCTCAGCTACTACCCCATTGCCATGCCTGCCTGCCGCCATGCTTCCTGCCATGACGACTATGGACTTACTCTCTGAAGTAGTAAGCAAGCTTCCAATAAACTCTTTCTTCATGATGATGTCTCTTCATAGCAATATAAAATTAACTAAGACATGTGGCCAGAGGAAGTCTTCAGGCAAAGGACTGCTGCTGCCCTGAAGGTTATGGTTGAAGGAAATCCACAGGGCAGTGGTAGCTCCTGAGTCTGACGTCTGTTCATTGAACAGAGCTGTGACAGCCATATTTCTTACTTTCTGTAACACGCACCTGTGTTCTCATCTAGAAAATAGTGCCAGCATACCTCCTCCATATGGATGTGGACAGAATTAAGTCAGATGATGTCCTGAACCTGCTGTGCAAATGAGAAAGCATGGTAATCTTGCTAACTGCTCAGACCTGCAGGGGTGCTGGGAGGCCACCAGGGGCTCTAAGGGAGATTAGATGCAGGCATTGGCCTTCCATATCTTACAACATGGCACAAAAAGGAGGCTTATTCACCATTCAGGATTCCACTTGACTGAGAACAGAGCAAGTAGGTACTCAGCATAATTTTCAAAGAGCTAAATACCAGCTCACTGCTCAGCCTACTTTTTGAAGAGCTCAGGTAAATCCAACCTGCTTTATCAGAGTACCAGCTCAGAGAAAATGTGTCACTCTAACAGAGTTACGTTTGCTCATGTGTGACCAGAAAGAAAAGATACTTGAGCAGCATGGAGACCAACAGTCCATCTTGCTATCTTTCAGTCGACTCCAGAGTGACATCTGAATCCTATGTTGGGGTTACATAATCAGATAAACTGGGAGACTTTGCTGATTTTGAAGTCTGACTGAGAGTCACTGCTTTGTTCTCAGACTACAGGACTAAAGTGTCACATCATACTTCTTTAGGCTGAGGTCGTGCATGTGTGCAAGTGTGCAAAGTAGTTCACTGTGTAGCTCAGGTTAGCACAGGACAAAAAGCTGTATAGCCCAGAACAAGAAACTATGCAGTCCAAGATGGCCTTGAACTTGTGATTCTCTCTGGCCATGTGTCATGGTAGACAGCTTCTGAGGCTCCTTCTTTACTAGGTCCTTAAGCAAAGGCATTTTAGCATTAAAGTGTCCCAACTTCCTTAGGAAAAAAAATGGTGTGAAAATCTGATTCCAATAGGTAGGTAACAACAATGTGGATGAATAATTATTTAAGCTGAGAATCAAACCCATCCAAGGAGATTCTAAAAGAAGCTATGACTAACCCAAGAGGAGTCTTGGATTTCTAGATTAGACAATACTCCTTCTACACACACCACCCTCACTACCTCACACAGCTTCATACTGTTATGGATTTGGAAATGACTTCAGCAGACATTTCTACATCTAGAAGTCCACCCTCTCCAAAAAAATGGCACCTAGTAGGAGATAAAGGTCTTCCTCCAACTTATCTTCCCCCTCATATCTGTCTAGACAATACCTTTTTAACCTAGGATACAGAGCCTGGGAATCTATATAATAACCTGAATATTCCCAGGTACTGTGCAAAATTTAAGTCCAAATTTATAGCCATGATAATCAGTTTCTTCATGAGGCCCCCAGAAGTTGGGAACCACCCTTCTAGTCTAAAACAACACCTAGAACAGACATCAAGATGGAAAGGATCATATATAGGGCCCTAAGTGGCACACAGGCTGTTCTGATAACTAAGAAAAAAAAAAGGATGATCTCTTAAGTGTTACACCTGGGCAGCCCTGGCCACAGGTTGGATATCACAGTTGTACACACACAGAACCTGATGTTTGGAGTCACCACCTTAAAAGTATCTTTAAAATCAAAGCTCACTTTACCCAAGAAGCATGATAATATATCCATGTTAGTTTTAGCATAAGAAGTAATTATTTCCCCCAAAAAACCATAAGTAAAACTGATGTGCCACCCCCAGATGTCAGTATGAGCTTACTGAGTTTGGTACCCAATGAAGGACAGAAAGACAACCCTGCAGAGAAGTTTGAGAAGTTCCCCATGGCACCTGGGGGAGATGGAAGGGTAGCCCCCGGCACTCTGGGCAGTTGAGTGACCTGCTCACTGGTAGAAGCAGAGCAGCCCATGTCCTTTCTGGACCATTGGCTTTGGTCCTCACTGCTCTTTGCCTTCTTTGGGGGTTCTGTATGTCATCTCACCGTATATCTTTGTTCTTGCAATGAAGAAATCGGCTCTTGAAACTTGGAATGACTTTTCAAAGTCATGTGGAGAACCAGACAGGAATGTAATGACCAAGAGTCCCTACCAGGACCCCCCACGGGGGGCTGCAGATGTTCTTCTCTAAGATTTGGGAGTTCTCTTTTTATTTCTCGCACTCTTCTCTTCCCATCTTTCTACCCCCACTCTTTCTCATGTCATTCATCTTTCATTGTCTGAACTTTTAACACCATAAGCCAACATGGTGCTTAATTTCTCACAGACTAGCAATGTCCATTCAACTCCCCAACCAGGTGAAAGATGAGCTCAGCCCCAGTAGGGTCTTGCCTTTGCAGAAGAGGTGGCAGTGGGGCTGACATTGGCCAGTGTGACCAGAACATTCCACTAAAGGTCTAGTTTCCTTTGGGTCTGCCAAGGGAGAAACTGGGTCATATAAGTCAGAGTCTCCTGAGGAACAGTAACAAACCAAAACCAGGCCTGAAAGCATCCCCACGAAAGGACAAAATGAGGTGAGGGCACAGAGCCCGCTTGTAGGTCCCGGAGATGGCAGAGTAACAGCCCTTTAATAAAAGGGGCCCCCAGAGGTCACCAAGTTTGAGGCATGTACATGTACTTGTGCTGGTGTTACCCACTCCTGCCCCCGACCACCCCGCCTAAGCATATACGCTCTCGGTGTAGCTCATTTTCCTTGCGGTCTCATCCAGCCTCAGGCTGCCACAGGAAATGGTGAATCAGAAGAACTTTCCATAGACAGGCACAAATATTTGCCCTCTGATGCCATCTGATGAAATCTCAAGTTCTGCCCGCCAGAGCAACAGGATTTAGTGGGTATTCTGTGTCCTTGGCTTGGCCCTGAGCAGGTGGAGGGAAAGCTTTGCCTTGCACGTTTTCAAGCTTCTCTCTGGAATCTTCCCCACTTCCTGCCCTAACTGCCTCTCTTAGCCACTGAGGAGGCCAGTGGAGCTCAGGGAGCAAGATTACTCGCAGGGCTCTCCTCTAGCTACATGGGGTTCTTGGTACAGGAGCGGGAAGCTTCTCCAAGCCTTGGTCATGTGACGCCTGTGTCGATTCGTTCCTCTGTTTGTCATATTTGGCCCTTTTGGTTTAACACACACACACACACACACACACACACACACACACACACATACACATACACACACACACACATACACACACACACACACACACACACACACACACAGAGAGAGAGAGAGAGAGAGAGAGAGAGAGAGAGAGAGAGAGAGAGAGAGAGAGAGAGAGAATGGCACACAGGACCCATGCCATACAGCACTAAGGGGGCAGAACCATGCCTTTACTCTCCATGAGTCTCCATTACCACCACCTGTTTTCAGTCTTGGACTTTTCCTTAAGAGCATCATCCTTCAGGTGGATGGCACGGATGATTCAGTTGTTGTGGCACCAAGAGCCAGTGCTGGTGGCCTGGAGACATCTCTGCCCTCTCCCTGTACCTCAGGATGGTTCACTTGTTCACAACACTTCCTTCCTGTCTCATCAAGCCTCACTACCGTGTGTCTTCCTCCAGGTTAGAAGCACACAAGGAATGGACATGAAGGGGCTCAAGAACTTGACCCCACATGGCTTAGATATTCCTACCCAGCAGGGACAGGAAAAAGAAGGAGGAAGGGAAGAGAAAGGGAAGGGGAAAAGGAAGAGGGAAGGGGGAGGGAGAAGAGGGAGGGGGAAGGAGGAGGGAAGAGAGGGAGGGGAGAGTGGGAAGGGAGAGGGGGAAGGGAGAGGGGAGAGGGGGAAAGGGAAAGGGGAGGGGAGAAGGGGGGAAGGAAGAAGGGGGAGGGGGAAGGGGAAAGAGGAAGAGGGGAGGGGAGGAAGGGAGAGGAGGGGAAGGGAGGGGGAGGGGAGGGGAGAGGAGAGGAAGGAGGGGAGGGGAGGGGGAGGGGAGGGAAGGGGAGGAAAAGGTATATCTATTTTCCAAAGACAGGCCTGAAGTCCATCCAGAATGTTCATTTTCTGCTCAGGACTCTCGTTCTATTCCACTTGGTCCAGCACACAAAAGGCAGCATGGCAGACCCTGTTGGCACCCTGTTGCTGCTCCTCCTCTGCCCTTGCTCTTTCAGTGCTTGCCAGCACTCAGCACTGGTATCTATTTGCCCACATGAGCAGGGGGCAGAAGAGCGAGGAATCGGCAACCTCATCCTTTGGCCAAGAACTACAGACAGTTGCCACAGTAACCATAGCCTGGTTCCTACCTTCTTGGAGGAGTAAATATGAAGAGATAAATTTTACAGAATCCTCAGCAGAGTACACATCAGCCCAGAGGCTTCCAGAAATCCCTTCCTTCCCCTGGTTCATCTACCTTGTAGATGACCTAGCCTCAAATCTTTGCTCAGAATCTGCTTCTGAGAGAACCCACAATAAGACAGGCCTTGGAAAAGAAGGGAGCAAGACAGTCCAGTTTCTAGTGAGTTCTTATCCCCGAGCCTCTACATTCGTTACTTTTATACCACTCTGACCAAAACAGCTGACAGAAACAACTTGAGAGAAGACAGATTTATTTTGGCTCATAGTCTCTGGGATCTTGGTCTGCGATTGCTTGGCCCCATGTGCTCAGGCTGAACATCAAGCCAGTGGAAGCATATGTCAGAGAACAGCTGTTCAGTCACAGCAGACTAGAAGCAGAGAGAATGACAGAATGATGTCTTTAAGGACTCAACTTATACCCCCAGTTCTCATTTTCTTTTTTTATTTCTTTTTAGAAAACGTCTCATATATCCTAGGCTGGCCTTGGACTCACTATATAACCAAGGAAGACCTTGGAATTGTCCCAAGTGCTAGGATTAGAGGTACATAATACCATGTACAGTAGAACAGGTATATAGTATCCAGCTCATGTAGTACTGAGGAATCAAATTCAGGATTTTGCACATGCTAGGCAAGGACTCTACCAACTAAGCAGCATCTTTAGCCTCCCAGTATATTATAAAGGTAGACTGTACCTCCCCCACCCCCACCCCACCCAAGTTTCTAGAATCTCTCAAAAGAGTTGTAGCGGATTGGGACCAAGTATTCCAATCATAAGCATGTAGAGAACATTTCACATTCAACTTAAAGTCACCTCTGTATTATCATCTGCAAATAAGGGTCAGAATCGTGCCTGCCTCAAGCACAGGCTGAAGGGTGGAACCAGCATCAGGACCTTCCAAGACCCCAAGAGCCTTGGGCTGGTTCAGTGTGAGATGCATGCTTCAACGCTCCAGCATTCTGAGCCAAGGTCCAGCCTCAGTTGCCAGATCGAAATCCTGACTCTGCTTCCCTGACCTGCCATATTTGCACATCTTTCCCTCCTGCTGGGCTGGGCTAGCTGCAGAGTTTCACTCCAACTAATTTGTAGGCCAAAGACTTTTAATATCCTGGCATGGGAGTGTGATTTGAAAAACCACAAATAATTTCTCCAAATTTTGACAAGGCAGGAAGCTGACAGACATGCCTTACAAGGAAATCCCCGTCAGTGGCTTGGCCAGCTCCACCTCATGGAGTGGTAGAGCTGCCATCCTTCTGATTGCTGCCCCACCGGGGCAGGGGCACTTTTCAAGACAGAAGATCCTCCTACGGACGTTAAAAGTTCCTGAAAAGTCACCTTTAGGGTCACCCTTTGTTCCTCCCAGTCAACACTAATGTCTTTCCCATCTGCTAGATCTCAAATACGACACACTTTATAAAAATGCCAATCATGGTTACCAATCAATTGACAAATATTTATGATGCTAGATGTGTCACTAAATGGAAAATACACATAACAAAAAAGTAAATTATTTTTAAAAAGTAGTATGTACTGATGAGAGATTTCACTGAAATGCTGGAGTAGCCACTGTGAGAGATTTACACACCCACTGTAACGACTTACACATTAAGCTCTTTTGGAATCATTTCAGTACTTATTTTTATTTTGATTTAATTTTTCACTGAGGCATACTTTGCCTACAGGAAAACATGTAGCTTTCCAGTGTAAGTTTAATGAAATTTGTCAAATGTGAATTTCTTTGTAAACCACAACCCATAAAGCTAAAGAGTATTTCCCCACCCAGCTGGTTCTTTGTGTCCATTCCAGTCAGTCAGATACCATGCCCTTGAATGTCCAAACATTTTATTATATTTCCTAGGAATGAGGCCATTCTCTTCCATAACTAACACAAACTTGTCAAAACATGGAAATGAACAGGGATAGCATTACTATTTATCTAATCTTCAGATATTCCCCATTTTGCTCATTAGGACACTAATGACATTTATAGGAAAAGTGGTCATTTATGGGTCAGGATTCCACCAGCCACATGTTGTACTTAACTGTCCCCTCCCCTCCTTAACTGTCCCCTCCCCTCCTTAACTGTCCCATTGCCTCCAATCTGGGACAGTTCCTCAATCTTGTGTTGCTTTTCACGTCCTCCTCGTTTTGGAAGACTACAAGCTGAAAATTTGTTACAACGTCTCAATCTGGGCTTGCCTGGTGACAGCTTGTGATTATTTTCTTGCCACACATGTTAGGCAGAAGAGTCTAGAAGTGAGGCCATGGCTGTCCCAGGCACATTGCTCACCCTTCATCAGACAGCACATTCCTATGTCTGCCTTCACTGAAGATGTCAACAACAAACCCTCACGAGTGGCAGGAGTTAGCCAGGCTGTGAAGCAACCATGTTTCCCTTTGTAATCACTAACTATTCTGTGGTATTCACTTTGAGAATATGCTAACGTCCTGTTTACCAAGTTGTTAGCACTAGGTCTAGGATTCATTTACGGTGCTTGTTTGAAATAATTACAGTTCTGTATTGCTTTATGACAGGAATATGTTCTCATAAACATATCCTTAAGGGCTAAGGTGTAGATTGGTGGTAGGGTGCTTGCTTAGTATGCATAAGACCCTGAGTTCACTTTCTATCCCAAAAAGGAAGGAAGGAGGGAGGGAGGGGGGAAGGGAGGGAGAAAGGAAATTAAAAAAAAGGAAGGAAGGCTGGCTTAATTAATTTATTGTACAAGCATCAAAAGCACTTACAGAAACCTAGATAATCCGTAACTAGGCACTTAGGATATATGGCATATAGCCACATGTGTGTGTATATATATATATATATATACACACACACACACACAGACATACACATATATCACAGCTTAGGAGCAATAGGCTCATATATATATATATATATTATATATATATACATATATATTTACATACACACATACACATGCGCACACTCACAGATACACTATCCTAGGGCCATGATAAACAAAGTCACACAGGATAAATCAAGCACAATAGAAAATGGTGCAATCAAGAGGAAAAGTAAACATAAGATATGTGTGGCTCCTGCCAGAGTACCATGGCATACTGCTTTACAGTGACTTTTTTTTTTTATAAATAGAAGGACCATGGTTGAAAAATAAGTTTGAAGTAGTAAATAAAACCATTAGCAGTCATTTATTAGCACCAAGTACTATGTTCTGTATATGACAGTGTGCTGTGCTTTCATACTCCTGGCAGTTCAGGTGTCTATATCGTCATCACTCAAACATGTGAGTGTGTTACACTAAGCTGTTATGATGACCATAAACATCAGCAACAGGAAATCTTTCAAATCTGTTATAAGTCTATGGAACCACTGTCACTACGCAGCCCATCACTGACTGAGACGTCACGTGGTAGACACCCTTGGACCTTGAATGTTCCCAAAGGTCCATGTATGGAAGTCTTGGTCCCTTGGACAGTGCTACTGAGAGCTGCATCATTTAAGGCATTACGTTATAAGACTTAGTAGGAGGTCTTTAGAACATTGGGGGTGTGCCTCAAGGGAGACCTGGGCTGGCAGTGTTTTCCACTTTTGCTTCCTGAGCATGAGGTGAACACTTTGTTCTACATCCGATCCCCACCATTGCTATCCTCCATGCCCATCAGAGGCCTCAAGCAATGGATCAACCTGACAAGGGCCCAGAACCATTAGTGCTGTGGAACAAAACCAATCTTTCGCTTTATAAGTTAACCATCTCAGGAGATCTGATAGAGTGAAAGAAAACTGGCAAACACAACTACACATGTTGTACAATCATAATGCCTGCTAAATGGCTACTACTTCAATTCTATCATTTTCTCCACTCACATTGTCCCATGTCTTCTTTCCCTCCCCAATTCCATCTAACAAAGACTCATCGATTCTGGTTTTATTCTCTGAATTGTAACTTGTTAACGTCTTTACTTTTTTATATTAAACTTATCCCAGATTTGGTCAGTGACAGCCTATCCCATGGGACCACAGGTCTCATTTTTGTTTCCGAATTGCTTTAACTGTTCTTCAGTGCCTGTCTTTAATTAAGACATCATTTGCTATACTGGTTTATATTGGAGAAAATGGCAGCCCTGGCTGTTTGTTACACAAAAAAAGTGAAGCTAATAGGAGCTTGGGACCGTGGAGGGACTGGAGATGACTCCTATGAGGACCCAGGAAGGAGTTTCAATGCCAGAACATCAGTTGGGTTCAGCAGATACTGTAGGAGGGACCACCAACAGCGTAAACAGGGGGCCCACAGCAGGCTCCAAAGCCAGAACTAGGCAGAGAAAGTTTCAAGGGATTGAGACCCCTCCAAGAACCCAAACCAAGAGGTATGACGGGAAGTCAAGATCAAAGGAAGAAAGACGATGTGGATGTATGAACATGGAGTTGAAGTGCCAGATTCCCAGGATAATCTTCTGGCCCTGGTTTGCTGTTTTTGACTCTGATTGTCCTGTTTTTCACTCTGGCTATACCTTGCCCCACTCATCATCATGAATTGCTGGACTGTCCTGCATTGGTATATCAGCCATGATTGTTCTCAGAATCAAAACATTCCCAAATCCATCTAACAGGTTTTGCTGACTTATTGCCACCATGGCATCAGTGAATCTGTATATACACATTCATCCCTATCCATATTCTGCACTCCAAAATTAACACTTTGAAAACTATTGTGTCCCCCAATATATTGTGTACCCTAATAAAGCTTATCTGAAGATCAGAGGAAAAAGCCAGCCACTATATTAAACACAGAAGTCAGGCAATGGTAGCACATGTCTTTAATCCTAGCATTCGGGAGGCAAAGGATTCATCCAGATCTCTGTGAGTTCAAGGTCACACTGAGAACAGAGCCAGGCGTGGTAGTACACGCCTTAAATTCCAACACTAGTTAACCATGGAGGTCTGCAAGTCTGTACAGACAGACAGGAAGGGACAGAGCTGGGCAGAAAGAGGAAGTGATGTTGATGGGCGGAGAGAGGAAGTGAGATGGCAGGACAGAAAGGCATATAGGCGTGGGTAGACAGGAAGCAGGTCTCTTTGGAGGCTGAGGGCTGGTAAGGTGAGGTTGGCTGTGGCTTGTCCTATTCCTTTGATCTCTCGGTTTTTACCCCAGTATCTGCCTCCAGGTTTTTTTTATTGATCATTGAGCAATTCATCTTACAATTTTTCCTGTCACTTATTCCAGTGTTTGCATGTCCCTGTGCACATATGCATATGAGCAACATTAAATGGACTGAGCAGGTTACAGGTTATGTGTGTGTGTGTGTGTGTGTGTGTGTGTGTGTGTGTGCATGTATGTGTGAGTGAGTGTATAACTCTAATAATCAAAGAAGAAGTCCCACCGTTGAGGTTGAGTGGGCATGAGAAGAGTTGGAGGGGAAGAGTGAGGGGTGGGAATTGAGTAAATATAGTACTCAGGTGATAGTCGCAAAAATATCCATGTTAAAAAGACTGCATCTTTTAGCTCCCCAACCCCATGTTTCTTTGTTCTATGGGTAAAAATGATGCTTCTCTGTAGTGGGTAGCCATTCTAGCTTTGATCTGGAAGTTCTAACCCCCATTGAGACTTTGGCAATTGTCACGCCTACAAGGTGGGGCCAAGGGAGGCACCTGGAGACCTGAGATCTGGATGGGCTGCGCTCTGACTCGGTTCCGGGACCTTGGAAGGTGAAGGTGGGCCAAGCAGAGCTCCAGAGAACACCGCTGGACTGCGATACACCTTCCCCAGACCCCGCGACCTACCTATCCCTTAACTTGTAAGTTACGTCATTAAATAAATCTCCTTTTAACTACATGGAGTGGCCTTAATAATTTCACCAATACTTCTCTGTGAACAGGTACTGGAGGCTGAGGAGGAATGAACACGAGTTCAAAACCTGTCTACTGAAGAACCAGTGCAAGGCCAATTTAGTCAACCAACAAAGACTGCTTCAAGAAAAAATGTTTAAAAGGGGATGCTTCTCGGAGTAGAGCCCAGTAGCAGAGCACTTGCCTGGAATGTGTGGGGCCTTAGGCTGAAACCTTAGTACCACAACAAACAAACAAACAAACAAATGTAATAATGATGTCGCACTGACTCGCATAGACAAAGCACACAGCAGACATCAAGAGAGGGAATTAGCCAATCTGTGCCAAGGAACATTCCCAAATAGAACTGCTTTCTCAGAGAAGCATGGCCCCACACTGACTGCAAATGGTACCAGACACCGCCTGAGATCTTCCAGCCTTTGTCTGGGATGTTTCCAAAAATTCCCTGCCCCTCATCTCATGACTCTGGTCAGCCAGGGCAACATCAGTTAGTTCTCTTTCCTTCCTTTGTCCCTTCTCCAACGAGGGGTGGCTCAGCAGGGTGGGAAAACTGGAAGAGAGTGTGCAAGGCTAATTGAAAGCCTGGGCATCTGATCAGACGCCGACTCCCTCCACCCTTCCCTAGCCAAGGAGAGGCTCTGTTTCACCGGTGTGAAAACTTAAAAGTCCCTGATTTTCTCCAGTAGTCTAGGAAACAGTTGCCTCTTCTCCTTTCAGCCTCCAGATTTAGAGTTCAGAAACAACTGCTCTTTAAGAAGCCAGTTTGCTCCTCGGACCTCTGTCTAGTGGAATCGTCAGGTCACAAGGGAACAGGCTCTGTTCAGCTAATTCCACTTCCTTCCTTCCAGCTGCCCATGGTAGACGCTAGCTACATGTGACTATTTAGAAGCAAATGCTAATTAAATACATTTCAAAATGTAGTTTTAAATTTAGCCACGCTGTCCATGTGTCAAGTGTACAATAGACACACTGGCAAGTGGCAATTAAACTAAACGGGACAAAGAATATTATGTGCTATTGTAAGATGCTGTAATGGATGCTGGCGCTAACCAAAAGGTACATAATAAGTCAAAGCAGAGGAGGCCTGGGTTTGAACCACCCAGTGACTTCTCAGAATGTCATTTTCACGTGACCATGGGTGATAGTAAGTTCCAGGATATGTAAGCTTCGAATGAGGGATGGGGTGGGAGACTGACTCTTTCTTTCATCTACTACACCTACCTTCCCAAGATGTCCCACTCTTCATGTCTCAGCGAGGGAAATCCTGCTTCAGCATGGTGCTGCATCACTAGCCCCTATGTTAACTGGATTATTAAGCAAGTCAATTTAAATCTACCAAAACCCTCAAGGGCTAATATACCCTCTTCATATTTTTCAAGTTTTCATGAATAGAGAAATGTGGGCTGGGCGGGGAGGTGGGGCTCATTCAGGGGATGGTGGGTTTGATTGTTGCAATTTTGTTTTGTTTTGTTTTTAAGGGCAGGAAAAAAGTCTTCAGATAAGCTTTGGTCGTTAAGAATAAATCAGGGGCAGAAGGAAGACAGGGGGACTGGGAAGAGGAAGGAGGGAAATAGTGGTTGGGTTGTAAAAATAAATCAGTGAAAAAAATAAAACCAAAAAAGAATAAATGGAAACCTGTTGGAGAATAGGATCTAGAACTCACAAATAAACACACACACACACACACACACAATTAAATGGAAGAACCACAGGAGAATAAAAACTCTCCTAGGGCCTCCTCTCTGTATGAAAGTAATTCTCTTCGGAGATAATTATCAGCTTACTTATGCCATGGGCAGGAAGGATTTAAATCATCTCAGCCATTTTCAGTCCCAGAGATGAGAGTGACTTTCAGAGCAGCGACACGAAGATGAACTTGACATTCATCACAGGTACAGAGGACTGTTTGCCTTCAAAGACGTTCATCTTTTTTAGTTTTGCCACTGAGAAATCAGGATCTTCAGCTACAGAGCAGGGGAATCAGGACCCCATACTCACGCCGACCACCAACCACCAAAAGAAAAGCCTTTGTCAAATAGTATTATAACAGCTTGGAAATGTTAGAAAGGGTCACAGGGTGTGTTAATCACAGGGGATGGGCAGGTAGGAAGATGGACTTCCTGTTCCAAAGAAGCCCCTGCCAAACCCAGAAGATGTTAGCAAGGGGAGAGCTATTTTTAAGACCTGCAAAGTTTGAATTGGCTTAAATATAGTCCTAGCCTGGAGGCAAGGAGAAAAACCAGATAATAAACAATACCTGAACCCACGTGTCAGAGGAAAGTCAGGAAGGAAAAAAAAAAAGTCTTCATTTTTGACACACCAGTGTCCAGAAGATGCATGCATGTTGCTGCTGGAGCCTTAGAGTGGAGGGCTGGAGGGTAGTTATAGTGCCACCTCCTGCCATCAGCAATTACAAAAGTAGCCTTAGACACAAACCCTAACCTTGACAGTTGCTTACTCTTATGTAAAGTATGAACAAAAGTACTAGAGTACTGATCCATATCATCCAAATTATTAACTATGACATAGAAATTTTAAAAGTTCCAAATTACCGTTCTAGCAGACCTTTGCCTCAGATATCCCTGGCAGCTCCCTTATAGAAACCTAACTGCAGCTAGCATCAAGTGCAGAATGGGAGAGACTAAAGAAACACCCACAATGGGGGCCCTTTGTACTTACTTCAGTTTGTTTTCTGCAAAAGTCATTGTGGTTTTGCCACAGCCTGGGATTTGAACTAGGAGTGCTGATCAGGCTCCCGTGAGGGTCTTATGAAGACTCAGACTCCCATGCTACCCCCAGAATTCCCAATTTGGTAGGTCTGGGATGGAGCCTAAGAATCTACATTTCCCATGTGCTCCTACAGGAAGCTAATGATGGGGTCGTTGGATCAGTCTCTGAGGCGCACTGCTTGAATGACTCCCAATGTTCCTAGAAGTTGGTATGAAGGGAAGTCAGCTGAAGTGGTCAGTGGGACCAAATCTGTCATCACCCAGCCGGGTGGCATGGCTCCATGCTGAGAGTGCCATTCTAAACACACTATGTGCACACACCCCAGAGATCTCCTCTCTGTGGTCTTCAGGGAGGCTGTACACCACAGCCTTGGTTAACTTAAAAGTTGGGCTGTTTGCGTCTTCCCTCTTCTCAGGTCTCTGCTGCTGCATACCCTTGCAGCTGCTGATTGGCAGGTTCCTGGCCCTGCAGAGAACAGCAGAGCCCAAAGAAAACCAGGATCTGGGTGAGTTTCCCAAGCCAGTCCTGGAGATGCTGAGGGAACACACAGTTTAAAAGCAAACTGCCCCCTGAGGAAGCCTAGGGCCATGTATGGACATCGGGGCTGGAATATCATGCCGGAGATCTGTTCCCCATTAACTTTTGGACAAAAGTTGTTCAGGAGCCCATATTCCTATCAGCCAGAGGAGGGAGAGCCTTTACTGCAACTTAAGGCTTCCCCTAAGACTCAGCTGGATTCTCCCTAGAGACAGAAACCATTCGCCTTCAAGCCTATGCACCTAATCTGGAATCTGTCTCCCTGCAGGACACTAAGCCTCATTATTGCAGAGAAAATGGCATCTTCGAAACTGGACCCAATGTGTCCTCTCAAGTTACAAACTGACCCTTGAGTTATTTTCATTCACCAGGAACTATTTTTCCTGGCATATGTGTAACACACAAAGAAAAAAAAACTTTTCTTTTCTTTTCTTTTTTTTTTTTAAGCATCCAATACAAAACAAGCGATTGTTAAGGCTCCAAGCAGTCTGTTGTAATTCTCTAGCATGCTCTAAAAACAATAAGCCACATGAGGGTGTGTGTTCTTTGGCCTCAGCTTCTCTCCTGGGGTTGGTCCCAGTGTACTTTGTTCCTTCCATGGGCTCTGACATGCCACAAAGCACCCTGAATGGGCATCCCCAGCCAGACACACGCTGGCTGGGCTCCTGGACTCTCCCTTTAGAATCAACAGAGCATTCAAAGCTCAAAAAGCTAGTAAGACTCTCTAGTAGATAGCTCTCTTATCCATTCACACTATCAATAAGGCTTGTTGTCAGTTCTTGATGATGACGCTAAGAATATTTGCTAGGCTTCACTAGAACTTAGGTATATGGTAAGGCATGATGATATACATCTCAAGTGGGAGCATTCTGGAAGTAGAGGAAGGAGGAACATAGTTCAGTGCCAGCCTGAAATCTAGAGAGTCCTTTTTACAAAGGAAAAATAAATAAAACCTTAGATATCTGGCATAAAGCTATCTAAATACTGTCAGGTCTAAGGTAAAGTCAATCTGGTAAGTAATAAATATAGCTTATCTTCAATTGTGGGTAAGAAATTCTATCGTTTCCACCAAAGAAAGGGAACAAAGGTAGTATGCTTGAGAGGACACATGGGCATTTGAAGGGCTATTGCTGCCCTGTGTGCCCACTCCTGAGCCTGCATCTCTACCTTCTCATTTGGTTTGGGCTCCAGGTAGGAAGGGAAGGAATGCTATTGAAGGATCAGAGTGATGAGCCACAGAATGAAAAGAGTGGCCCACCTAGAGAGCTCAGAGCCAGGAAGACTTCTGTGCATGCTACCCTATGGCCCACAGATCGATGGCAGTGACAGCTCAAGCCTAAGTTTCTTTGGGTGACATGTGTGAAGCCCAAATGGTTAATTGTTTTCACAATAGTCACATCAAGTTTGTTTAGGCATTTCTAGGTTTGGTGTTGGAGACAGCAGGGACTCACTGTGTAGCCCAGGCTGGACTGGAATTCTTGATCTTCCTGCTTCAGTTTCCTGAGTGCTGGGATCAAAGGCATACCTGGCTCAGTATCATCATTTCCACTGGTCACTGGAAAGCACTGAGCTCAAACAAACTAAGCGTCTTTTGGTTCCTTGCCCAGCAAGCAGTCAAGGTAGAATTCAAATTAAGATGACTCTAACTCAAAGGTTCTTTCTCTGACCCCCTGAAATGATACATAATATAAAAATGTCCTGGAAATGATGAAGCCAAGTGAAAGTTAAGGGGATATGACTACCCACAAACCAGAAATGCTAATTAACATGACATTCCTACAAGGCTTCAGTTAAATGGGATTTTCCAGGTATATAAAGCTTACCTTTAATTAAGAATCAACTCCTTTTTTAGTGCAGAGATTTTTTTCTAATGGAAAATTTCCAAAAGTAATTATGCTTTTTTTCCTGTCTTAAATACACATGAACTAGAATTTCTAAAGATTTCTAAAAATAGCCTCTGATATTAATGAGTATCAAGTATGAAAGTAAGATACAACTAGGTAATAATATTAGTCTGTGACATTGGCAGAGTGACTCCTAATGGCTAGACTTGCTGGTTTTTTCAGCCTACTATTTTTTTTCTGGAATATTTTACTAGAGTAATTTTCACATTTTTCTAAGTTATACCACCTCTTAGATTTTACAACAATGTTGTAAAACACTTGTTTTATCACATCTTCATTCATGTACCCATCAATAAACCTATGATTTTTAAAACACATTTAAAATTCTATTACAGGGGCCATTGAGATGGCTAGGTAGGTAAGGGAGCCTGCTTTGAAATCTTGGTAACCTGAGTTCCATCCCTGAAACCCTTCTAAAAGTGGAACTCCATAAGGTTGTCCTTTAACCTCCACATATGGGTCTTATAACGTGCCCCCTACTCCCAACAATACATAAAACTTGAAAAATATATTGCAAGCATAATCTACGTGCTTCTCCCTGAATATTTCAGGACACACATCATTTGTTTATGATAGCTGCTTGTTGAAATATAATTAAAACCACATAATAAAATGCACAGATCTCAAGTGTGCATTCACATGATTTGGCACGTGAATACCCTGTGTATTCTAAAGCCTTATCCACTCCCTGACCACACACTTGGAAAGCCCCCTACCCTTTCCCAGTGGACACACCTACACTTCCTGGGATACTCACTTTCCAGCTTCTTTCATCACAGTTAGCTGTCACTTGACAGGCAGACTCAGTGGTGTTCTCAATCTGTAAATTTATGTTATCTGCACTTATTTTGTTAGGGATCATGGGGGTAAGCTCAAAGCCACTTTTGGGAAAGTACATAGGTATCAGGGTTGTCTTTGAAAGATTTGAAGCATCTGAGAGAGCCAACATTCTGATTTCCATGTAAGTTCAGTGTTGTTGAATTGTTACAAAGTCAGGCCAGCTTTGCTATCTATGAAAGAGCAGAACCCTCCAACAATTAGTATTTAAATAAAGTTTTGAGGAACTGGATGAGTAAGGAAGATGATCTCTCCCTCAATAAATCATGTGCTGTAATAAAGATATTTTCATGCTGTTAGGTCGAGACATTTGGTTCAGATGGTGTTGCATCATGTCAAGATGGTTTTAGCTACTGAGGCATTGAGACACTCTTGAACCTATTGAATATGAATCTTGCATGTTGACACATTAGCATGTTGAAATGTTAAAGCATCACAAGTTCAGATGCTGATGTGACATGCTGAGTCAGTCACATGGTGAGATGATGGGACATTATCAACCTCAAGCTTGGAGACATCCACAGGTGATGAAGAACTGAGATTCAGATGTGGAGGTGGTTTTAATGTTGACTCATGGAGAGGTTTGCATGAGGAGATGTTTGGATCTTCTCACACATGTGCTGGACATTCAAACATTTTGGGAAAGATGTAAATTCTCACTTCTATTCCTTAGTATCTGTCAAATATTCTTCCACATCCTTTTCCCTGCAGTAAACACTCATTAAATCCTTGGAGTCTTTTATCTGTGCATAATAGACTCCTGGATATCTGTTTGAGGTTGTTTTTTGGTCCAAGATGGGGCTTGGCATCTACATAGGAATGCATGGATATATATCCATTATCTTAATAATTAATGGTCAAGAGCCTGTGCCCTCACAGTCCTAATAAGCCATGTTTGGTCATCATCCTTAATAATCCAATTAAACAAACAAATAACATTAAAAAAGGAAAGATTTATTAAATTTGGTCACATTGAGAAGAAGTACAAAGTGATCCAGTGACCCTTGCTTCCTACCAACTTCATCTTTGGGGAATTGGCACAAAGGTGAGATTTAAGTATAGGGCCAGAGTCATGCATAGCTACACAGTCCATGATAAGGGACAGGATCACCCATCATTAGCCCATCATTACCTGCACTATTCTTTCCTGCAATTCCTTGAGACAAGGTCCTCCCTCCAGACTCTGACTCACTCAAGTTTTTGTCTTTTTCTTCTCCCAGCATTGAATTCCTAAGGGAATTCTAATTTCTTGGGGTCTACTGTTTCAGTGGACAAAAGTAAGTGACACGGTTGTCTTTTGGAATATCCTCATTTGTGTCTGGCTTGACACTGACATTTGTGCCTGGCCAGATACTGACAACGACGACGACATCATTTTCTCCGGTCAATTGCTCTGAGGCTCCACAACCCTCCAGAGCCTGGAGAGGCTGTGAAGGCAACATCTGTCTGGTCCATCTCCAATTTAGAGCAGAAGCTGCCCTTATATAGCCCATCTCCTTGCTCCTCCATCACCTGCCACACCACGTAGGCCTTTGCAAAGTCTTTGTTACTAATCTGAATTATTGATAGAAAAATAAGGAACATACTAAATAAAACTTTGGCTGAAATAAAAAAAAAACCCATAACGAATGCAGTAGTGGGATGAGAACAGCCCTGCTAACTCAACTGAGCTAGAGGGCCACATGTGTCAGAGTTGGATTCCCTAGTGGTGGTCACTGAATAGGAAAGACTAAGTCATCACTAAAAGGTACAGGAATTGACAACTACGAAATTCAGCATCAAAATAATTAGCATGGCCATTGGGTTACAACAGTGTTTGAAGATGTAGCCAAGACTATCATTTAGTGCAATTCGGGGGAACCTACAAGGCTCTGCCCATCACCAAGGCTTGAGGCAAAATCAGTAGTTATCATGACTTTATGAAAAAGAGCACTTGAGCATTTTATGGCACATTGTAGTATGACAGACATCCCCAAACAGCATACATGCACATCAGCAATTCAAAATGTCATCAGGTCCACCACCAGATCTCACTACTAAATGCAGCAATAAAGAAACCCATCAATCCCTCCACTAGCTGCCTCTTTATTTACTGTACTGATAACCAGATTTCAATAATGAAAGGCACCCTTTGGTGCCTGTATGCTTAAAAAGAATTCGTTTACTACCCTGTTCAGAGTCACTGGAAATGGAGAACTGGAATTACTAAAGGACCAGGTCAGTGCTACTGAAGGTCCCTGGAGGACCCCACAGCTCTGAGTCAAAGAAGCCAGAGGTGAGACTCAATCTGGATTCCAGGAAGTGACACTTGCTTGTCTTAACAGATGTTGCTTGCATAACTCATAAATTAAGACAAGCTATTTTTAGACATGCCATCTTTGCTAACTCATTTACTCCCTGTCTTGTTTTATTGGATTTTAATCAGGAACTATCTTGTGAAGCGGTCTGAACTGTCATAAATTCAACACAAGAACTGAACTAGTGGGTGGAGTCTCCAAACAGAAGAGAAATGACGGCATTCCTCATTCTGTGATGAGAACCACATGTGGCTATCTCTCTCTGGCCATTTAGGATGTCCTGACTCTGCCTGGCTTGGGGACCTGGGGTGCAGCAAACAGGCTGTGATCAGTTTTTGTCAACTTGACACACATTTAGACATATCTGGAAAGGAAATCCCAATTGAGGAATTGCCACCATCAGATTGTCCTGTGGACATATCTATGGGACATTTTCTTGGTTGATGATTGACATGGGAAGGCCTAGCCCTCTGTGGGTGGTACCACAATTGCAGGTAGTCCTGGGTTGTAAAAGAGAGCAAACTGAGCAAGCCATGGGGAGCAAGCAATGAAACAGTGTTCCTCCATGGTCTCTGCTTCAGTTCCTGCCTTGAGCTCCTCCTTGACTTCCCTTCACAAAGGACTGTAAACTGTAATCTGAAATAAACCCTTTCTCTCCCAAGTTACTTTTGGACATGTAGTTTATAACAGCAACAGAAAATCAAACCAGGACAAAGGCCTTGGGAATCTGCCCAGGGTCACGATAGACCAAGACAGAAAAGAGACACAATTGCTTGTAGCAGAAGGGAATCTCATTGGTAACCTCTAACAACTATCCCCACAGGAAGAGGAGGTGGGCCTTGCTGCCCCACTTGGAGGGAGAGTGGAGAGTTCTGTACCCCTAGAACAAGACACCATTATCTGCACAAGATGACAGGCTGGCAAGCACCTACAAACATCTTTTCATGACACCTACCCCTTACTGACTTATTCCTGCAGAGCTAAAGCCACTCAGACAGTTCCACAATAGAAACCTGACTCCTGACACAGGAACCAACAAGAATTTGGACAAAGTAACTTGATTTCCTTATATTATACAATAGTCTTAATTCAGCTCTTATAGTAATGTTGAAGCAAACTGGAAGAAACATGTAATAAAGAGTTCAGAATTAAGTACACGTGTGTGTGTATATATATGTAAAAATTCATATATTTATGACATGAAAGCACAAGAGTGACTATTTGGGGGTAGGAAGGGAACTATGAAGAAAAAAGGGTGATGGGTGAATATGAGCAAAGTAAAACAACACAAATGTATGGAATACCCCAATAAAACCCATTACTTTTGCGTACTGATTTTAAAAAGAATCCAAGTAAAAGTATGGACTAGGGACTGGTACACAGTCTCTTGTCATTGTCCTGCCTTTGAGGTTAAAAGTGTAGCTTGTGCATAAATATTGTTGAATAAATAAACAGTAATCAGAAAAATGCATCCATTTGTTAAAGAATCTTATTTGCATTATTTTCATCATTATTATTAATTTCTTGAGTGAAAAAAGTAACCAAAGCACCAAATGATCAAATAGCTATTTACATGTCCATCATTTACTGACTGTGTGCTATGGGCTATGTATGCTCATAGGTATAATTTCTATACAATGAGCTGCAGTCATTAAAGTTTCCCTCTCACACCCCCAGCCCCATACCTGCATACCCCCCATAACTACAGATTTGCTTTACTTTCATAGTTTAGCTTGCTTACAAATGGACTAGCATATGGGATGCATTCTTTTGTGTCTAGTTTCTTTCATTCAGTGTGGTGTTTTCTGAGATCCTTCGTGTTTCGGAGGTTCATTGCTGCACAATATTCCATTGCACAGATACATCCTTATTTGTTCATTCATTTGCAAGTTTATGGACATTTGGATTTTTCTAGATTGAGAAAATTATGAATAAAACTAATAAGCACATTCACATCCATATCTTTCATTTTTTTAAAAATTTTTATTTTGCAATACAATTCAGTTCTACATATCAGCCACGGATTCCCTTGTTCTCCCCCCTCCCGCCCCCCTCACCTTCCCCCCAGCCCGCCCCCCATTCCCATCTCCTCCAAATTCCTGGGCTCAAGGTATCTTCCTGTCTCAGCCTCCCAAATAACTAGGACTTCAGGTATATCCCCACACATCTGGCTCATGTGTATAATCTTTTGTGACTATATTTTTTCATCTTTCTTGGATTAATTCCCACAGAGGCAGAATAAGTGAATCATATGGTAAATGCACGTTTATCCGTAAGAAGAAACTAAACTGTTTCCTGAAGTGGCTTCTTTACATTTTATATTTCCATTTACAAGACATTCCAATTGCTCCATATCTTTCCCAATATTTGGTATTGTCAGCTTTCAAATTTGAGCCATTTATGTAAACATACAGTAGTATCTCACGGTATTTTTTATTTTTATTTTCCAATGACTACTGTATTGTTAAGCATCCTCCATGAGCTTATTGGGAGGTGCAATTTTATGAGTCTTGTTAATGAGATAAAGCCTCCTATACAGAGAAGACACCCAATCTTAGCTCTTACTTCCTTTTTATTCTCTTTGTAGCCAAGCAGTATTTAAGATGGAAACTCTTTATGCACAAGAACCATGTTTTTATATCCCTGGCATCATATCTGACACATGGAAGGTGTTCAATTGAACTCTGCTAGAAAAAAAGTGGACAAATTCTAGTTAATTGTAGAATATAATTTAATGACATTCTTGGATTCTGCTGAAGAGTGCTGAGCAGAAGGCTTCTCTAGGGTGATTGGCTCAAGACTGATCATTTTTTAAATTGCTATAATTAAATTGTCCCTTTCTCTACTTCAGATCTCAAATTTCCCCCTTCCTGTAGATGACCTACCTTTCAAACAGGCAATTTGAATTGACTATGAGCTTGTTCATAAGCTCACAACAGAATAAATAAATGAGAATGAGTCTGAGTTGGGGCCTTAAGGACTCTGATACAGTGCCTTTCTTGACAGGTTGGGGATTAACAGGTTGAAACATGGAGCAATGAAGTAACTTGGATCAGTGCTGTGGAGAAGGAAACAAGAAAGTGAGGTCTGTGTTCAAATCCTGAGTCTTCTGTTTAGTACTTCCCAGATTTAGGAAACGCCTGGATCTCACTGAGGTTCAGATTCCTCATTTGAGACCCAGGGAAACAGGCTAGAGAGGAAGCTCAGTTGTAGAGAGCTTGTCTAGCACAAACATGCCCTATTCCGATGCCCAGAATCCACCTCCCATCTCTTAACAGCTGCTACCATCATCTCCTAGTTGTTGAAGAATGATACTGAAGTTCAAGAGCTCTTTGCAAAACTGTCCATTGTCAGTAAAGTCCCCAGAATGCTGTACCTCCTCCTCACTTCCAGGGGGATTCACTAACCAATTAATAGATGCAGCTGGCTGGGCGGTGGTGGCGCACGCCTTTAATCCCAGCACTCGGGAGGCAGAGGCAGGTGGATCTCTGTGAGTTTGAGGCCAGCCTGATCTGCAGAGCAAGATCCAGGACAGGCACAAAGCTACACAGAGAAATTCTGTCTCAAAAAAACAAAACAAAACAAACAAACAAACAAACAAAAACAAAAATAGATGCAGCTAGTTGACTCCTTGACTTGTAAGGGAGAGTCTAGGTGTGATGTCAGCTATAAAATCAGTCCTGTCTACAACAGACCAGGCTAAGGCTGACCCCATATCCATTTTTGGTTCTATCCCTGCTCAACACTGTATCCCTCCCTCTCTCACAAGTCTCTCTTGAGTTTTGTTCCCAACAAAGCACATGCCATGAATCACTGCCACAGAGTTTCCAAATGGCAATCCGACTTAAGATACCAAAAATATCTGAGATACAATTTCTTTTATGATTCATTGTTGATAACGAGGGTAATATTTTTTGAAGTCATGCTTGCTGACTTCATGAGTTGCAAAGGATCAAACCTAAAATAAAATTTCATACTTGCTGTGCTTTCTGAAACCCATGGAGTCTATGGCTATTATTATGTTCAGTCTACCTGGGCAAAATGAAATAAATGAGCTATCAAATGGGAGGAATTTCCTGAAGCCTTAGGGGTGCACAAGGAGGAACTCACAAAGACAAATCTCTAGTCTACATGTTAGTGATATAAAAAGAATTCGAAAGTATTCCAGGAAAGAAATTTACCTGGGAGGTAAAAATTACCATCTTAGGGTCTTCATTGCTATGAAGAGACACCATGACCATGGCAACTCTTATAAGGAAAACATTTAATTGAGGTGACAGCTTACAGTTTCAGAGGTTCAGTCCATTATCATCATGGCAGGGAGCATAGTGGCATGCAGGCAGATGTGGTGCTGGAGAAGTAGCTGAGAGTCCTACATCTTGCAGGCAACAGGAAGTGGTGTGAGTGTCACACTGAATGAAGCTTGAGCAAAGGAGACCTCAAAGCCTGCCTCCACAGTGACACACTTCCTCCAATAAGGCCACATCTCCTAATGGTGCTACTCCACGATACTGTTTCTTGGTCACACAGATGATAGCTCTCAACAAGTTCAACACTGGGCTTCGGTTGGATAGTAGACACTAAAGAAGTTCTCCAAGTTGACTGATCTTTAACAAAATAAGGGTAAGAGAAAAAAGGGTTCTGAGAAGGGAGAGATAGTCATTAAGTTTCTTGGATGAGGAGATTTATCATCTCCATGGGTTGGCTAGGATTATGTTAAGTCAGTAATGTGGAGATAAGATGGAAAAAATATCAAGACTGGATTTCCATTTGGGAAAGTTGATATGGGAGGGGAAGATGATCCCATACATGGCATCTGAAATGACTAAAAGATTTAAATGTTAAAGACACCTATGGATGTAACTGACAGAAAACCAGTGGGAGATGTCCATAGTGTAGGATTAAGTTTCTGGGAAAGACTGAGATGATCCCAGAGAGGAGTGATATCCCTTCTCGTCTATCCCCAAAGAGACACAGTGGGGACCATTCCTGAACTGGGACTGTTGATGGCCACAAATATCAAGGAATTTAAGGAAGGGAAAGGCCAATGACTAACGGGATCTACAGCTGGGTCATGGGGAACCCCAGTGGCATTAATGTGTGTAAAATTCATAGGAGGAGACGAAAAGCAAGAATCCTATCTGTACATATTCTTGAAGGTCTATATTAAACTTTCATCAGGGTCAGAAGGGAGGTGGATGGAAAAACAGACTTGTGATTCCACTCTTCCTTGCAATTTTCCCCAGCTGAAGTCAAACATCACAAACTGATTCAAACACCATGGGAATTAAAGAACCCTCCTGTCTGATTCTAAATGATGGTGAGCCAATCATTTAGCTTCATTCTTGTAACACATGGCAAATGAAAGGACCAGCATACCAAGCACCTGCTTTAGTTGATGCCCCCAATCTAACCAGCTCACAACTAATGCCCATCAACTGGCAATGTCTACTGGAAGCTCACAGATGTACTGTGATTGACTACTGATGCCTGGAAAGTATAATAGATATAAGATGGTAGCACATTAGCCATACATTTGCTCTTTTCCATAGGAACTTCTGGTAAGTTCAAATACTAATAGTTAAGCCAAATTATGTGTATATGCATTTTAAAAAGTTAATATTTTCTAAACACAGTACTACAAATAATAATAGTTAAAAGGAGAAAGGAGAAGAATGTAAAAAAGAAGATAGGAGATCCAAGAAAAAGAATTCAGAGAGAATTAAACTGAGAAGTAATTTTACAAAGTAACTGCTATCTTCCAAAAAAAATCCATTTTAAACAAATGCTCTTTTTTATCAGCTACAGAACAAATGAAATTTCACATTAAAACAGTGTTTCCCACTTTTCATTTCCAGCCCCCAGCTATGAATTCATTCCTAAAGAGCGGAGCTGGTTCCCCTCAATAACCTCTGGCTTAAGAGAGAGCTATGGCAGCAAAGAACCTCTCTGCACTGTTCCCTGCGGAGCTCCTGGATACCTCAAAAAGGTCCACAGCTCTCGAGGCCTGTTCTCCACCCTCCTGGGTCTGCACTTGGACATGGCATTTTCCAGGATTAGTCTTATGACATGAGCAAGACAATCATTGCAGCTAAGCGCAGAGGGACATCTGCCACACAGTGATAAACTCAGTAGACAAAACGCTGGCTATGAAAGATCAAAAGGTGATGAAGCTAAAAGAGGCAGGATGCCAGAAATGAAGATTGCCTGACTGCCATTCAGTCTGTATTTGGGTTCTCCAAAGACAGACTCTAGAGACTTAAGGCAAGTGGCTATGTTGAGATAAGGAGGATCATAATAGAAAAGGTGGGATGGGCACATGGGAACCCATAAAAGGTAAAACACCAACTCTAGTGTGGACAACTGAGCTCAGTTGAGAACTCTAGAAAGCCAGATGAAGCATGCACACTTACAGCCAGGCCACCCACAGGGCATCTCCATACTGCCACTCGCTGGATCCTCGTTGAAGATTGGTCCCAGGGCTGTATTCCCCCGGAATTCCTAGTCTGCTTTGTGGAGTAGGCAGAGTGCTCCTCCCATGTATTTCCAAACCTCCCAAACCTCCCAAACCTCAGGCAGAAAGACTCAGGATCAGGCAGTAAGAAGCTTGGGAAATAATCACTCCAGTAATACAGCTTGAAGGGCATGAAGTGAGCAAGGACAGTGTCTAAGACACAGCCCATCTCCCTCATAAGGGGACACACGGCCTGTGTGTATGCTCATCTAAGGCATGCAGATAGGGAGGGGATGATGCAAAGACTGAGAGACCAGTGATGAGGCAGAGGCTCTATGGCTCTCCGTAGGTGGAATCAACGCAGGATTGATGGCTTGTTGCTATGGAGGTTTAGAAACAAATTTCTTGGAGAAATGACTTTATAAGTTGCTATAGGGACTGGAGACCTGACCCAAAGAGTGAATGTCACAGTTGCAGAGGACTCCAGGTCAATTATCAGTACCCATATCAGGCCACCAATTGACTGTAACTCTAGCTCAAGAGCATCTGACATCTCTGGCCTCCTCAGACACCTGCACTCCCATGTACATAGTCACACACAGATACACACATACACTTAAATAATTTAAAAAAAGGCATTGCTCTTTGGAAAGAGGCTGCTTTACCATGCACCAAAATATGTTGCCCACCAAGGAATTACACAGATAAAGGCACCAGAGCATCTGTGCTTAGAACAGTGTTTCTCAATCTTCCTAATGCTGTGACTCATTAATACAGTTCCTCATGTTATGATGACTTCCGACCATAACATTATTTTAGTTGCTACTTTATAACTGAAAATTTGTACTGCTAAGAACTGTAATGTAAATATCTGATATGTAACCCCTCTTGAAGTCATGACCCACAGGTTGAGAACCAGGGCCTTAGAGGCTCATATTTCCCATGAGGAAGTGAAGTCAGGAAATACCAACACTTGCAGCATGTGAAACAGGATGGACTGGACATTGTGTGTGAGGGAAACCTAAAATATTAGGATGATCTCCCTAAGGAAAAACTGTCTATGTTTGGGTGATCATAGAGCCTTCTTTGCAGAGGTGATAGTGAAGGAACGTGCCTTTTAATGGACGATTTGGGCCAGGGCAGACAGATAGGAAGGGAATCTGCTCTGAGAAGACCTTAAGCCTAGAGGTGGGACTAGGGCCACATGGCTCCTGAAACAACAAGTGGCCAGTGTTTACTCCCCATGCGCTCTTACGCATGTCTTGAGGAGTGGGTAAGAAAACGTCCTCTTGATGCCCTGGGATCCTGGCAAAAGTCTGAATACTGAGCAGAGGTGTAAGCCTGCCACTGAGAAGCCAGAGCCTCGGGGTTACAGGCAGCCTGCTGAAAGATAATGGTCAAATGGAATGCTTACAGCAGAACGGGGTTGGTGACCACACTAACAGCAATGGGGAGATGCAAGTAGGAGATAAAAGGGGTGACCAGCAAAGGGACAGAACATTCTATGTCTGTTCTGTGCCACAGCAGAACCTTCTGCGGCAGTGGAAATATTCTATATCTGTACTGTCCAACATAGTGACAGTTCACCTCCTGTTACTGCGTGATCCCTTCTCTGATAGGACTGCATGCATTGAGGGGAGTCTATCTGAGGCATTAAAATGAACAGAGTGGAAACTTCCAATCATCTGGAAATTCCCAGCCCTCCTTGAAGAAAGCGAATCACCCTCCCGAGTCCCATCTGAAGTGTGAAATGCTTTTTGCCAGCCCATAAAGAATGTTTGGACTGACACAATGTGAAACCAGAACCCACATTGGGGACTCCTTGGCTTCTAGCAGAGCCTGAACAGATGTCCTGGGAGAAGCAAGGTCAATTACCACCTTGTTGTGACCTGCCAGAGGAGCTGTCTGTCATTGATTGGCAACCCCACCACAGAACACAAGCCAAAGATGGCATGACTCTTGATTGAATCAAGGAGAAATGTTCTGTTCAGCACCAGGAAGGTTTGAAGACAAAGCTAGTGTGGGTGGAAGCTCAGCCCCATGGCCCTGCTGTCTAACCACTTTGCAGACCTTATCTGCTTTCATCTTTATTACAACCCCAAGGGGTAGGTCTGCTCACCCCCACTTTGTGGATGCAAAAGTACAGTAAGTATACTGCATTTTAGAGATGTTCTGAGATAAGCCTCAAATCGACTGATCTCCAACCCCACATGGCCTCCAATACCACAAATCTCCCTAAACATACCATTCTTGATGCAGTGACATTAACCTCTCATCTTCTGTACTGGACATACTGCTGTGGGAACAGCCCAGAATCTATTTTAATAGATGTTAAAAGTTAACTAGTCACAGACATTAACTTAAAACTCCCAATTTCTGGGTTTATTTTATTGTATTCATCTGTTTCTAGACTTTTTTTTTTCCAGAGAAATTTTGAGTTCACAGAACAACTGAACAGAATTTATAATCTTCCCAAATGTGCCCCCTCCCTCTTGCCTTGATGAGGTGTTTTGGTTGTAACAAGTAAGTAACCAACATTGCTAATTACCTGTGGCCCACGGTTTGTATTAGGGTCCATCCTTGATGTGATCGCTGGGATTTGGTAAGGCATCATGTACCCACTACTACAGTATTATATAGACTAGTTCCCTTTCCCTAAAACACCTCTGTGCCTCACCTCCATTTCTCAGACCCCTGAAACTCCAGGTCACTACTGAGTCCTTCTTTTTTTATAGTCTGAACTAAATCATGCACTTGGGAGTCAGACAGGGCATAATCTTTTCAGATTGGCATGTTTCACTTAGCACTTTTATGTGTCTTTTTGTGGTTTAATCCTATTTATGAATTGCCACATTTCATTCATCATAAACCTACTGAAGGTATCTTAGTTAATTCCAATATGGGTCAACGAGGCACTGCCTTATGCCATCTTTTGTGTGTGTGTGTATTATTTTCTCTAGCTCCACATTGACTTGATTTCTGTCACTTTGTGGCAATTGTTGAAGTCAGGTATTATCACTTTCCTGGCTATTCTAACCATTATTAGAAACTTATAGCTGAACTTTTGCCTCTGCATATGAATATTAGAGTCACTCTGTTAATATCCATAAACCTGGATGGGTTTTTGATTGGGATTTCTCTGAATCTACCTATCAATTTGGGAAGAACTGTAAAGTTATAAGCCAGTTCAGTTTATCTACACATGTAAAATTAGCGTTCAGAACGCTGGCTTAGAGGTACAATCATTGTTCCAAACCCTTTCAAGTGTATATCTTAACCATATCATTAAAATTAAAGAATAACGAGGTATCCAAAAATTAAGAAAAGTTAAAAAGCAAATAAACTTAAAAAAAGTAAGAGAGCCATACACTTTGCTGTGGCCTGCTCATGTTCACTGCTCCTTCATAACTAACCATGGTCCTGCCTGTCTACCAAAAGAGGAGGGATCCATAGATTTCTGCTCTCTCTAGCCAAGACCCCAACACGCAGAAGGGAAGTCTACCATGATTCCTTCTTGGCTCAGCAATCAGAGCTTATTAGTAACACTGTGGGAAAAGAGAGACCAAAATACTTCTAGATCAGTACTAGCCCTAGGTGAGGTCCATGAGACATACAATCCCACAACTTTAGGAAATATGGCTGGGCCCACACCACGTATACTCTAAGATTTCCACTAAGCATGCTGCACCTGTAAACTCACATCCTAATCTGTTTTCCTTTGTGGCCTTTCTCCATTTTGTGTTTCACTGAATGTATTCAATATTGTCTCCCAGCGTGGCTCATCCTTTCTCTCTACTCCAGGTAGAACTCATCTTACATTTTGAATGTTCTCACCTGGTGGCAACCAGGCTAGTGTAATACCCACCATTCTTCCCTCCATCTGAATGACTTCAGAAATCCCACAGAGCACTTGTCCTCCTTGTGGTCTCTCCAGTTGTCAAATAAATGATAACCTCATTTATACTTCTGTGGGGCCCAACACAATGTCTACTATAACAATGAGACATGCGACACTAAATCTTACCATTGCTGACCTTTGCTAAGCACCATCTATGCTTAGGCATAAGCTTAGTTGCTTAACATGTTCATCATTCACTCATTCCCCCATACCTTGGTCCTAATGCTTCTTGCATTTTACAAATGGAGGCACTGAGGATGGATAATGTAAGCTGACTCTCCCGAAGTCACACAGTGAATATGATAAAGCCAAAATTCAAACTTGGAGTACGTAGGTGCCACAGCATTGTAACATTTTAATAACTGTCAACCCGAATGTGGATTACCCTAAATGCCACCAGTTCAGAACAAACCACAGACATTAGTTAATCCATGCTACTCCCACTCCACAGGCACTTTCTCCATTCTCAACTTTTACACATCCATTAAGACCCTCAAGTGTAACATCTCCTATGAAGTCACATTCACCAGCAGAATTAGTATTTCTTTTTAAAAAATCCAACAGATACAAAGATGAAAATAAAAATAGCTTCCTTTTGCCAACAGGAACACATTCTTAACACTTGGTACACATATTTCCACACTGCACAAAAATAGTTACTGTAAACATGTTCCCATGTCATTCAACATTAACAGCATAATTTGTGATTGCCCAACCTTCCAATGCATTGGGTATTATAATTGAATATGATTTTAAACATCAGATCTGTCCAAAGATTAACATGGCCAATTCAGCAGAAATTTGTCATGACAGATACCAAGGGGCAAATTTTTGGAACACTGGCAGAGTGCGGTTCTGTGGCTCTAGACCAGTTTCCCACAGTGCCTAGGCAAGATGTAAGGACTGATTTACTAATGGACCTGCATTGGCCAACAGCCCAGTCAACTTCATTACTGCCAATATTTTCTGGCATGGATGTTAAGCTCTAGAACTGAAGAATAATCAGATTAACTTACCATATAGGGCATTGCATTACTTAACTGTTTAAAGGATAGCCAAGGAAAATTAGACTCACAAACAGATATAAGTTCTTAACACTTCATTTTTGTAGGTCCAAATCAAAGTTGGTACCCCATTTTCAGTTTCCCCTCAGGTGAACTAATGTCCCAGTAATAACAATCAATGCTTTATAAAAAATGTAATGTTTGAATATTCACCACTCCATTTGCTTTTCAAAAATACTTTAAACACAGATATTATTAGAGATGCAAAACAGAAGCCCAGAAAGCCTCAGGAGTTTATCCCCTGTAGCCAAGGGGTAAGTTAACACTTAGGTCTCAGGCTTCCAACCCTAAACATTGTGCTCATTTTTGTCACACCATGCTACTTCTCCAAGATCTCTGCTCCACGGACAATAAACCACTCGAGGGCAAGGGTTCCATAAAGAAAGTAAGTGATACCCATTTGCCTACAGGATTCAGATTAGGTGCTCCTCAGCATTAAGGCAACCTTCCAGTGAAGGCTGTGCCATTCATTCTAGAACATGGGTATCCAACTTTTGATAATGCAATATGACAGTTGTTTACAAATGTGTTGGACTGCACCCATAGGTTTGAGAATACTGTTCTAGAATATGGTGCAATAAAACTCAGAAACATTTGACTTAAGTTGTGCATGCAAACTGGGATATATTTCTTCTCAGATATGCTTCTCAAGTCCCTAGCTTACAATCTTTCCAAGAAAGATTCATTTGTCACCCATCACGGTTCCTCTAAAGCAAGTGCTCAATCTGGGGCACCAATATCTCAGAAATGCCAACTGGTAATTCAGTTAGAAGCACTCACATTCATGGCCAGAAACAGAGAGACAATGAGAAGGACATAATAACTGGCATTAGGAGTCTTCAATCCTAGACCTGTCCTTTGAAGGGAGTACATGGAATACAGACTTCAGGTTCATTTGCAGAATAAAGAATTTGGCTAGATCACATCAAAATATCTGTTACCTGTGCATATGTGGAATGGAAAATGACTTCATACAAGGGATTATGAAGAGTTGTTGCATTTTACACCAGAGTTCCTGGTGACTGGAAGTTATATGTGGTTGTTGAATGAAGGAGTGGCTACTCTCTTTACATCCTGGTCCCTCTGGAATGCTTTGAATGTGGCATTCTAATATTTATCTTTGGGATATTTATCTAAAACAATCGAAGGACTGTGTCCCTCATTTTTTTTAGCATGGATTTTATGGGAAGACAATAGAGTCCTGTCATTAGCTAGATTCCAGAATGTACTCTGAAGGGGACAAACTAGAACCCGTTCCCAAACCACTATGATCCATGAATAACTGTTGAATATTTTATAAAATACTATTCCTTGAACTTCAGTTCTAGAAACCCTGATCTGTATGCATGGGTTGGATCTCAGAATCTGCACATAAGGAGCAACTCCCCAGGTGATTGTCACAGGTCTCTGTGAGCATCTCTGAACAAGATAAAGATCTTAAAGCAGCTGCCAATCTTAAATAATTCATTGGAAGGTCTCGGTGTGAGAGAGCTGAGAAATCCCCATGCTCACACCCCACCAAGACCAGGGGACTCAGCCACCATTCTGGCTTTGGTGTGTTTGCCCTACAGAGTAGCGGGGAAAGCGTAGAGCCAGTGAGTTAGGTGTCTTGAATTTGATCTCTGGTTCTGTCATTCACCTGTATTTGTCATCTAATGCCCGGAGTCTCAGTTTGTTCACAGTAAAGGAACAGAAAGAGCTAACTCACTTGCTATGGCAAACATTCAATATGGTGTGTATTCAAATTTCCTTTTGTTATTGTGACATTCCACAAAGGAGGAATACTACACAAAGGTACTTTTTATATTAGTAATTTTGTTCTAAACAGAAAGTCTACACGACAAGATTAGAGAGAGACATCTTCAATCTATGCTCTAGTTTCTGGGTGTGTAGCAGTGCATTGCTAGGTGATCCCCAGAATTTTTTAAGGGGACCTGGCAGTGTCTGGACATTGAATTCTGTCTTATTCTCTCCTCACTCCATTCTATCCAACTGCCCAGGCTATGAGATGGTAGAAACAAGACAGTGGGGCCATTGAGAAAGAACACTCATGCCCTTCAGCAGGAAGCATCTGTGTGAGTTTGCTACAGCTGCTGTGATTCAGCAGTACAGACTGTGTGGCTTCAACAACAGAAGCCCATCGTCTCACAGTTCTTGAGGCAAACATCCAAGATCAAGAAGTAGGCAGCACTAGCTCCATCCAAGGCCTGTGAGGGGCAATCTGTTTCAGCTTCTTCCCACATCCCAGCAATTTGCTAACCTTCCGTGTCCCTGGATTGTAGACACCTTGCCCAAATGTCTGCACACATCTTCACATTCTCAGCTGTGGTTAACAGGAGGCCAGAAACACTAAACTGAAATCTTTGCTTTATTGGGACAATATATCCTGGTTGTCTGGGACTGAGAAATGAGTGGTGTTTAAGAAGAGACTAGCACTCTAGAGGTAAAATCTTCCGGGAAGTATTTCTTTGGAGCCATCCCACAGAAGCTGAGGTCAAGGCTGCATTTCATAATGGCAGCTAAACTTGGTAATGTATAAGAGTTTCCCATGTGGTACTTGTTCTGAAGGCATGAATGGGTCATGGAGGATTGCTGAGGCTGGGCACTGTGAGAGGCCAGGAGAGGCTATTAGTGAAGATATAGCCTCAGTTATAGTGGAAACTCCAGGATTGAAAATGTCATGGAGAGACGCTGAGGCTTGACACTACACGGTAGGTTTAGAGTCCCTGAAGGGAGCCCAGGAAATGCTATTGGTTATGGTGTAGACTATGACACCAGAATGTTGGAGATGCCAGGAGTGTAGGATGACCTCCAAGGACAGCAGTAGCTGTAGAATGGGACTCGACTGAGCCTGTAATACAAGCTGTGTGTGCTGCAGATGGCAGAGCTGAAGAAGCGGAGCTGCCCAGACCCTTTGGAGCCCAGAGGATCATGAATGAGTCCCAGATACTTGTTACACTTTAGAGTCTTGATTTTTGTTTGTTTCCACCTAGACCCTGACTTCCATTCAGGGTGGAAGCAAGAGTAAGCTGAAATAAATCCTTCCCATATTGCTCTTAGTCATGTTGTTTATTGTCGAATCAGAAACCAAACTAAGACAACGTCTCAATGTCCTCATTTTACAAGGACTCAGGGTGTCATGTCTGCTTTATCTTGTCTTAATGATGTCAACTTAATGTAGCTACTTCTACAAAGACCCTATTTACAAGGAAGTCTCCATTCTCAGGGAGGTGGGAGGGATGCCAACATATCGTTTTGTGAGGTTGCAGTTCAATCCACAGCACCACCCCAAAATGAAAGACCTACTTCCTGGTCCTCCTGATTCCCTAAGACTCAGTGACAGAGAACAGAGTGTGGAACATTTAAAAGGATGAGTAGCTCCAAGTAGAAGATTACTTTATCCAACACCTCTTGCTTCAGAAACTATCAAAAGGAAATCCTTTAGAGATCATGTGGAACTCTCTCTCTGCAATGGGCCTGTGTTCTCCCCTTCTTCCCCTGTCTAATGTACTTCTAACTAAGCAAGATTTATCAAACAGTAAGCAATAACTCTGAGCTGCATTCAGGTGACTTGCTACTAGCTTGAAATTTGGGAAGACTCTTGATTTTAGTGCTTTCCCCTCATTCCCTCTTGGTTCCTGAACCTCAGCCCCCAGTCTTGGCAAACCCTGCAGCCCTGGGTTAAGAATACAATTCTACCCAGCAGGTATACCAGGGCGGGCCCTCTCTAAAACACCATGTGGGAAGCAAAGTGAAATGAGACTCCAACAGTTATTTAACAATTTCTGTCTCTTCTGACACTGACATTCATTAGGTTACGTTTTCCTAATGTGTTCCTTTTAGTTTTCCAAACAAAGCAGGACATGTAAGAAGTTTAGAACAGCTAAGTAACTGAAATGACTCTTTGAAAGATCTCTTATAGATTGTTATATAGACTCATTGATGGTTATGAATAAATATTGTCATGGATTCTTCACTCACTGAATGTGTTTCTCCTTTCTGCAGAATGAACACCCACATACATGCTAAGTGGAAGAGAAAAAAAATCCAACAGACACCTTAAGACAAAAGCTAACAGCCCTCTGCTAAAATGTGGCTTCCTGGACGAGAATGAAGACAGAACTCAAACATCCACATGCAGCTACAGCCTGAGGCATTTCCCATGGGAATATACCAGGGGAGCTACAACAGGAAGCTCCGAGAGCATTCAGAGTAATTACAAACATGTTTATTGGGAGCTCAGTACCGAAGAATGCCTTTCCACAATTCACTAAGTTTATGGCTCTTTCAAAGCTTGGCAAATATCTCTGTGCTGAGGAGAAGTTATCCCCTTCAAAACACAGAAAGTGCCTTGTGAATAAAAAATGACATCACCATGGCAACACATAGATGTTCCAAACTCAAAATGGGTCTTCCAGATCTGGCCTTAAAACGACAGTGGAGAACCCTTTGAAGAGGACAGACCAGGCCCATATCTTAGCCTTTCCAAGGTACTGGGTACATACCTATAAAACAATGGTGGTAATAAGCGCTCTTGGGGAGTGAGGGCTTGTTCTGTACACAGAAGCCAGGTGTATCACCATAAGGGACATGGGCAATCTTCACAGCTGGTATATGAAAGGCAATTATTACTCCCATTTAATTGAAATAAACCTGAAGCCTCTCAAGGTCAGCATGTTGTTCAAGATCATACCTGCAAGAATAGGACCCAAGTTCATACACTGTTTATGAACCTCAGAGGACAAACACAACTCCTCATGCTTCCCCACACTTCTCCTTAACAATAGGCTGACGTTGAATAGCCAGTGAGACCAAGCTGGCAGTCCACCAGGAGGGCCCATTCCCAGGTACCAAAATGGCACCCTGTCTGCCCTGCAGTTCACTTTTCAAGGAACCTCTGGGAGAATGCACAGCCTATGGAATCTCTAGTCTGGGAAGTGAGGGTCTCGGGTTTCCTCCTAAGAGAATCTGAGGGCTATGATGCTGTAGGAAATTTCAATGAAAGAAAACTTATATACAGCCAGCCAACTGGCCCTGGAGGTCTGTAACCCTGTTATATGAGAGACAAACTGTGAGAGACAGGACCCAAATTAGTATCTGGACATGCCTTAGGCTTCCTTGACCACATTTTATAGCAAGACTGGCAGGTCAAAGGGAACTTGAGCTTTTCCAAGAACAACCTAATTAGCAGCTTTATTTCAGTTTGTTCCTACTAAAGCTAAGAACGTATACTCATTTCTCTCTATAAAGCTACAAGCTGTAACAGAAGCTTCAAAATGCCTATACAATTTGCTGAGATGTAGACTTTGGGTCTGATTAATATCAGTGAGTGTGGTGGGTGTTACTTGTAAGGTTTTTTTATAATAAAGTTTATAAAAATATTTTAAAGCTGTAACTGAAAATATTTGGATATTTGATTTTAATATTTCATAAGGTTAAAAGGTACATTTTATTGGTGACCTCCTCATTTATTATTTTTTAAAAATCATCTATGTAGCTGGAAGTTTTCCTGTGTCCTGCCCAGTCTGCAGCCACTCAGACCCAAGTAAGCACACAGAGGTTTATATTAATTAAAACTGCTTGGCCATTAGCTCAGGCTTACTACTGACTAACTCTTACACTTAAACTAAGCCCATTTCTGTTAATCTATATGTCACCACCTGTTCTGTGGCTTTACCTGTGTGCCATTACATGCTGCTCTCTGGACAGTGGGCTAGCATCTCCTGACTCAGCCTTCCTCTTCCCAGAATTCTCCTCATCTGCTTATCCTGCCTATACTTCCTGCTACTGGCCAATCAGATTTTTATTTAACCAGTGTACAAAAGCATTATCCCACAGCACATCTATGCAGGAGGAAATGAATGTGATGGAATGACTAACTGTTAGCCTGCACTTCATTCATCCTTTTATAATCAGATTTTTCTGTTCCTCTCACTGGTAAATGTTGCTATCTCTTGAACTTGGGAGGGCCTCATGACTTGATTTGACCATGAAAATCAATGAAAGTGATGCTACCCCATTTTCCTGGGTCAAGCTTCACAGGCCTTATGCATGTTCCAGCTCTCCAGCATCCCTTTGAATGAATCTGAGATAAGCACTGAAGGTAGAGTAGGCATAAGAGACCTACCCAATAGTTAGTCAACCTCAGGACATGCGAAACCATCCGAATTCTGCTACCCATAGATGGTCCACAGATGATCACACACACACACAAACGAGCTCTATTGAGAACAGCTGATCCTATCTAGTTCAATATGAATGCCCAGCTGACCCATGGATGCATGGTTGAAGCAACAAAGTATATGGATATTTTGCTATACAGCTATAGCTAACTCATGTATGAATGAAGGCTCTTTCCCCAACGCATTAATATGGCAGATTGGAATTTGTTCTGTTCTAGTATCTGTTCTCAAGAAAAAACATACTACATGTCTGTTATTTTAATATGTATTAGGTGCTGGAGAGGGCACTTCTTTTGTTCCATTTCCTTATTTAATTCTGGTAGCAAATTCTCTCAGTAGCCACACAGACAAATCAAGATTTAATATTTTCATATTAGAAACTCAGAAAGGTTGAGTGAACAAAAGTCACATGATATGTTGCTGTGGGATAATGGTTTTTTACACTGGTTTAATAAAAAGCTGATTGGCCAGTAGCCAGGCAGGAAGTATAGGTGAGATAAGCAGACAAGGAGAATTCTGGGAAGAGGAAGGCTGAGTCAGGAGACACCAGCCTGCTGTCCAGGGAGCAGCATGTAATGGCACACAGGTAAAGCCACAGAACAGGTGGCAACATATAGATTAACAGAAATGGGCTGAGTTTAAGTGTAAGAGTTAGTCAGTAGTAAGCCTAAGCTAATGGCCAAGCAGTTTTAATTAATATAACTGTGTGTTTACTTGGGTCTGAGTGGCTGCAGACTGGGCACGACACAGGAAAACTTCCAGCTACAATATGTGACTAATCCAAAAAGTGGATCTAAGGCCAACTTATCCCAAGTTCACATGCTTAGGAAGTTCTGGTTCTGTAATTAATTAATTAATTATGCTATGTGACAATTGAAAAGTCTCCACCATGGCCAAACAGCAAGTTCATGTGCATTTTACCAGTAGGTTTTGAAAGCAACACACTTTCCAGGTTCCCTCAGTGCGAGAGGACAAGCAGAGACTACCCGTTCTTTCTGGTGTCCAGGAAGGAGGGGTATTCTCTCTGTATGTAAGTGAGGAGATGTATCTACACTAGGCTTAGAAAGCTGAACCTACAAAGAGCCAGAGAGTCACTCTTTCAGCAGTTATAGTCCATATAGTCTGGTTCTACCACACAACCAGCCACAGAAACCCATACATGAGAGAGTGTAGCTGAATCCCACAGCATTTTCTCTATACAAGCAGATACAGTTTGTTAAGCCATAACCTGCAGGATAGACCAGGAGAGGAGAAATACATGGAAACATTAGTGCCCTTATTCCCTGGAGTTAGGAAACAATAAAAAGTCTATTTAAAGTGTCTTAATATTAATAGTAACTGAATCACCCACCATCTTTATGTGACAGAGATGACTAATTGTTTATTAATGAATGGACTCATCTTGATTTACTTGCTGTATATGGGCTCCCAGCTCAGTGTTAAGAGAACATGAGAGGCTATATATCAGTGCATAAGAAAGAGCACTCTAGTTGATTAGTAATGCCTGCCCTGAGCAAAGACATGATGAAAGATGGCATGAGGTAAGTAAAACATCCCTCATGGTTGTCATTTATGTTCTATTGTGCCAATGCTCATTTACAACAAAAATCAGTTGATGGTAATTCAGGCTTCAGAAACAGGTGTTAGTAAACTTCTAAATTCCCTTCACCAAGTGAGTTGTTGACATATTTATCTATATTAGTTTTTTTAAAAAAAAAATTGGCCAGTAGCGTGAAGCTAAAGACTAAACAAAACTGCCTACCACTAGTATTTTTCTGTAGTCACTATCAATCAGATCAGTCAAATGATAACTCCAGGAACTCTCTTGTAACAATACAGACCTGACCATCCCTTATCTAGGCAGTCAAGCATCAAGCATTCTGACAGGCATGGATTCCCCATCAATGGAGACCCCAGCTATTCCTCTTCTGTGTACTAGCGTAGGGTGCATGGACACAGAGATTTCCTACAAATGTCTTTTAAAAATTTGAATAATTAATTCACCACTATCTTTAGTTGAGTACAGTCTTGTCTATTAGCTAAGAAAGACTGAAAACCTATGTGGCTGAAGCACAAAAGACTGAAAGGACTTAGGTATTAGTGAAAACACACCTTTAGACACCACTCACTTTCTTCTTAATTCTTCAGTTTGAGAGAAGGAGATGTGGAGGGCTTTGTTGTCCTATATGCTTTTGGCAATGACATTGTCAAGATAGTAGCTACTAACTCTATGTAGTCATGAAAATCACAATTAATTAAAATTTGAATTTAATTCTTCAGCCATATCAGTCCCATTTCCAGCTACATCACTCTATGCTACAGACAGAGAAAATGTCTACCATCACAGAAATTCCAAACGGACTGTGTATTGTTTGGAGACACTGTAAAGCTGCTGTCAAAGAAACTGTTTGCCATGGATATCCCAACTCTCTATCTGAGTGTATGGTCCCTGGTTTGGAGGACACACTGGGCCCCATGAAGGCCAGAGCAGCAGCGCCTACAAATGACAGGTAGGGATCAGTGAACATGCACCCCAGCTTCCATGTGGTCTAGCTTGGGAAACTCTGAGAGACATAGTCTCTTGAGGCTTCCAGAGTTGCCTGGTAACAGCAAACCCAGGTTACCCACATGATTGCCTGTTGGCTCACACTGCTCTTACTGGCTCAACTTGGGTTCTGAGGGAACCTAACTAAGACAATTATGTCAGTAAGACAGTCACATTTATCTTGGCACTAAATCTCACAGTCTGAAACATAGCTAATTTCAGTGGTAAAAATGATCATCATTTGTGAAATTAGCATATAAGATCTCAGAAAATGTATTTCTTTAACTTTCTTACTGTGTGTATATACTTTTTATATTTTCTACGCTTTGCAGCACTCTTGTACATTTTTTTTACTGTGTTGATATTTCTCAGCTTGATCATTTGCTTAATTGCCAGTTCTACTTTTAGAACATTTAGCTGTTTCCAAAAACCAAGCCGCTCTTCAGTGACATCTGGCCCCCATTGAGAATACTGAAAAGAACATGTCCTGGGTTCTGAAAGCAATTCCCACAGTCCAGCTCTCAGGCCCTTTAGCCAATAGCAAGTCATTAGAATAAATGGAGCACGGCCATGGAGGCCATGGGCGCTCATTTCCCTTATTTCCTGTGTGACTTCTAAAATCTGATTTCTTTGTGGTCAAGTCTATCTGCACATTTCTCTTGCTACCTTTTTGTTCAGATGTAGTTCCCATTCCATACAATTCAACCACTGAAAGCATGTGATTTGGTCATTTTCCAGTGTATTCATGGGGTTGGTTGGACACTCATTACTAAAAATATTAGTGGCAGGCAATTTTGTTTACTTTTCTTTAGAGTCACTCTCTTGGCCACTTTTTTGGTTTTAGAATAAAATCCACTGGGTGTGTTGTTTCACTATAAGTGGTTTCATGCATTGTGATCTCACATATTCCCATATCTAACCATCAGAGTCTTATGTACTGAAGGTTGATTAGCTACCACTGAAAATAACAAAATAATAAACAACAATCACATTAGTGCTTCTTTCTTTCCATTTTTATAAATTAAGATGGTGTTCAATGTTCAACCACATCCATGATTTTTTACTGCAAAAAATAGCAAAACTCATCAATAACATTTTATTTGCTCAACAAAATTCAAATTCACACACAAAAATATAATCCTTCCTAAACTTTCATTCTTTCTCCCCAGTTCCCTCTTTGGTCAACAATTCAGCTCAACATCTTCCCTTCATACCCCACACATCTGGGGCCATTTAAGTCACCATCCAAATGTGCTTCATAGGCCCTTGTTTGAGAACTTTGATGGTAGTGGAAGTGTGCATTAGCATAGCCAAACATTAGACTCAAATGGGAGAAAAAAAGGGCAGTATTTTCACAACCCATATGTAACTGCGTGTCTTTCTATGGACATCCAATGTCCTACCATATATACCACTCATACACACACACACACACACACACACACACACACACACACACACACATACACACACAAAAACACACACCCCAAAGTTTAAAGGGTCTGAACCAGCATGATGATATAACAGATATAAGTACTTACCACACAAGCCTGATGACCTAAATTTGATCACCAGATCCTCTGGTGGAAGGAGAGAACCAACCCCCAAGGGCTAGTTCTGATATACAACCACATGAGTACCTTGTCATGCATATGCACAAACACACACTTCACATGCACATACACACACACCCCTCACAAATAAAGTTAAATTAAAAGGGCTGTCAAGAGCTGTCCATTGTAACAAGTCACAGTATAGGAGGACACATGTCATCCTTGGTAATTTCACTTTTTGACAAAATGGAATCTCAACAAAACAGCGATCAGCAAGCCACAGGATGCTAGCCACTAGCCCTTTCAGCTTGCTCCAAAACACCCTCAGTCCATCAGACACTAGAGAAGGCAAAATTAAACAGTTTTTGAGTGTTGTTCATAAACTATCTCAGCTTCCTAGATGTCTGAATTTGAAGTTCTAGAAAGAGTAGCTGGAGGCATCAGGTAGAAGCACAGATGGGAATACACAAGTAGGCAAGAAAAACCACAACTTTTGCTTCATTTAAGATAAGCCATGTAGCACTAAGGTTTCTATGAGGCCAATTCTACCTTCTCCCATGTGGGGGCTATAGTGATTCCCCAAGTGCCTCTCTGAACAATCATGAACATAGGCATTTTTTAAAAAGGAAGTTTTGGGGAGAAGTCAAGCTTAACAGAAAAACAAAATCAACATTATATGCAACTCCTATAGATTACCCAGGGTCACCTATAGTTGATGCTGTGCCCCATCTGTTCCAGTATTCTATTTATCTGTCTGGACAATTTCTATCTGGATCCAGGCAGTTTGATTGTATGTAGGGTTAGCCTTCATCCTGAAATACTTCATTGCTAACTTTCGCAGAACAACATTCTCCTATAAAACTGCAACATACTTATCAATTTCTGTAAGTTTATCATTGACATAATGATAAACTTTTATTTATTTAATCTATCATTTATACCTATATCTTATCACTTAATTCAACGTCAGCCATTGGAGCTTTCTTTCTTCAATAGAGTCACAACCCATTGTGCAACTGTCCCCCCGCCCCTGTCTGGTTTATGGTTATCTGGAGCAATTCCACAGCCTTCTTATGTTACATGCCACTGACATTTGTTCTTCACTGTTTAATATTTATTTATTTATTTAGAGTGTAAGTATATCTGTGTGGTTGTATGCATACTCCTGCATGCATCTCATGGTCAGAGGATAGCTGTGGGAGTTGGTCCTCTCCTGCCATCTAGATTCTAGGAATTGAACTCTGGTCATCAAGCTTAGCAGCAAACACCTTTACCTCAAAAGCTACCTCACCAGCCCAACACCAACATTGTTGGAGGCACAGTAACCCCTTGTTTCCATGGAGATGTTTCTTATGAGATTTTTATCTGGTATTTCCTAGTAATAATATTCAGACTGTGCATATCTGGCCAGAATACTACAGAGAAGATGCATCCTTCCTTCTTGTACCATCACCTCTGGGAGCCACCATGGTCACATAGTCTCACTAGTGACATTGACTTTGATCTAGGTCATTTCAGTCAAAGTACTATCTGATTACTCTACAGTTGCTACTTTTCCTCCTGTTAACTGGAGAGGTATCTGAAGGCAATGTCTTCTTCCTCATCAGAACCTCCCCCTAGATTTTACTTGATCTAGTGATTTTATCTGACCTGACCCTTCCAGTGATGGCTACAAAATAAAGAATTTCCAAGCCCAGGAGCTCCTGCACACCCAGCAGGCTCTGCTCACCATCTACTGTAGGGAAAACTCTCCCTCCCCTACCACTTGCTTCTCTGTGTGTCGAGAATATGTTATGAGAAATATGGATTCTTATGGTTTTCAAGTATATAATTAATTTCTACCCTTAAGTATTTTGGTGTTTAATTCAGAATCTGAACTATTGGGGAACATTCTTATTCAAACCACACACTGATCTCATGAAAATGTTCACACACCATATTTGAAAGACACTTTTCAATCCAACTTCACCTAGACAACTTTTGGCCAAAGAGATATGCACCATTACATACCCTTGAAAACAACTAAGGCAGTTCTACATTAAGGCATAATTATGTTTCAAAAGATAGTGTGTTAGCCCTTAATTACACTAAATGTGGGGCAAAATGGCATGTGATGAGGGTTATGGAGTTCTGCACTTAAAGCCATGTTAAGAGACTCTAGATCTGAACTATCTCAATGGGTATCCAGGACCACACAAGCCTCCATCCTGGAACAAGAGACATTTCATGTAGTTGTATCATCAAGAATCCCAAGATTCTGGGTGCAGTTATACTACTGCTATGGTAAAAACTACAACCTTGAACTATCATGAATGACAGCACTGAACTTACTCTGTATTAATTAGACCAAATAAAGCCAACAGCAAACCCAGGGCCAATAAACATATTTTCAACCACAAACTAATTAATCTTTTAAGGAGGACAAAAATTCAGATAGAGTGATGCTATATTTTCCTAAAGACTTCACAGCCCATCTCATTAACTTACAAGTTAAACAAGCATGAAAAATAGTATATATAAGATCATCTTCATATCTATAAGATAGACTGCAACAATTAAATAATTGAATGACTAAGCTAAAAAACTTATTTGATAAGCTATAGAATGGCTTATACATGCCTAGTAAGCTATAGGAGTAATAGTTATCAGTTTCTATTGATGGAAAGGAAGCCACATTTGTAGAATAAAAGATTAACATCAGTTAGTAAAAAGGTAAAAGACTAAAAGTCAGTATATTCAGGGGAACAAAGATTATTCCATTAGAATAGACATTATACATTCTTTAATCAAGTAAAAAAAATCATACTTCCCCCTTTCTGTGTGCTACTGTGTTTCATCCATTTGTATAAAATTTCTGCCAAGAGTTATCTATCTGATCTGTCTCCAGTTCTCCTGGAATCCTCTTCTGTAACCATTCCGGGCAACATTTTGCTCTCATCAGCACCACATCATTTTCTCATCCATGTCATTAACGGCCTCTGTGCCACCTGATTGGTCAGCAGTCTGCACTCTGCTGCCTGCCTTCCTCCATCCTGGGTATCCAGCTCCCAGGAACACATTTCTGGCTCTTCCCAGTTCCCTTTGACTGATCTCTGCAGTGCCTGGGCTAAGTCCTTGATCAAACCCTGTTCACACTCTCCCATGAGGCCTCTCCATAGCTATAAACGTAAATGTCTTCCTAGCCCAGTCTCCTGTTCCATCTTCAGCCCTGACCTGGTGCCTGACATGATGATACACCAGATGAATACTTCTCACAATCATCTGCCTTCTCATGGTCTCAACCTATGTGTAGTTCTAGAACATAGTTCTAAAACAGAACAGTCTTCTCAACTATTTTTGCACTTGCTCAGATCAAGAGCCTTAGACTTCTCTATGGACTTCTCACTACATTTATTTTTTCAGGATGATGACATCATCTTCAAATTGCATCTAGAATTTAACACTTCTTTATGTTCTCCCTTGTCACCAACCTATTGTGAGCCATGACTTCTTAACAGTCCTTTAACTTTCCACTTGCCCTTTATATTTTATCAATCTACTATTCTGACTGACCCTTTAGAAACCCAAGCCTTGTCCTGTCACTTCTTGAGGCAAGAACGGGATCTTCATTCTGAAAGTAGGAGAACTCCGGTGACCTCCAGGGTCTGGTTTTCCCATCTCTCTTGCCCTCTCTCTTACCCCCCTCTTCCTTTATTCCATTTCAGCAACCTCTATACTGCTTCACAATATGCCGATCATGCTTCCTTCCTCTTTGGCACCTTGCTCTTACATCCTTTCTGCCCACATGCTGTTGCTTAGATATCTCTCTATTTTTCCCCCATCTCTCTATTTGATTGCTCAAATGCCACCTTCTCAGAGAGTTCTACCTTGAATTAAAGTTGCAACCTACCACATATTCCCCCCAATTAATCTCTGTCCTTGTTAATTTCCTCCATTACCATCTGTGCTTTTCTAACATCCTTTCTATTTATTTTACAGATAACTTTATTGCCCATTATTTGTCTTTTCCACCACCTTTTAGCCCCTATGGAACCTTCATGTATATAGAGACTCTTTGTTCCTTGTCCTCCACAGAAGACACATTGAGTGACCTACAGTAACTATCCAATTCAATGAATGAATGAATACATTTGTATAAAGTCTCATAGAAAAGCAGATAAAAGAGCACAGAAACACATTTGGGAACATATTCATCCAAATCAGTTCATTCCTAAAGATATATGCTGCTGTGTATAAAGCAGATACTCAAAGAAGTGAGACAATCTGTCCTGGGTGAGCTCTACTTGGGATACAGGAATAGAGGACTCCATTTAGTTCCAGAGTGATGGACTATGTTAACACCAAGCCTCAGAGGAATAAGTAAATATGGCTGTATTCATTACTTTTTATGTTGTTGTGATAAAATACCATGACCAAGAAGAAAGCTTACTTTGTCAAGCAGTTCCAGAAGGCTAAAGTCCATAATGGTGGGAAGGTACAGTCACAGGCAGGCATGGTGGCAAGACCAGGAAGCTGTGGACTCACACATAAGATGTAAAGTGAGTGAGCAGAAAGTAGGGCAAGGCTATAAACTATCAAATCTGACACCAGTGATGTTCTTTCTCCAGCAAGATGTCATGTCCTAAAAGTTCTATAACCTCCCTAAAAGAGTATTGCCCTAAACCCTTGGGGACCAAGTACACAAATACATGAATTTATGAAGGATTTTTCTTATTTAAAGCATCACAATGACAAAACACTGATGTTTTTCTTATTTATCCCACTGTAGTCTTCATAGGTAACAAACCGTGTGGTGTATATCCATGTCATCTTATATGCTCATCTTAAGCATCTTCACCTGGGGAACTTAGGCATGAGTCTTTTCTCTTGGTGACTTGTTTGGAAAGAGAGTGGATATAGCTATCAGGTGTTCTAACAATAACTGAACCCTGCCACAGACAGAGTCCACAAGGAGCATCTTAACATCTGGCAAGTTCATGGCTTTCCCATTAGTCCAGCATTCTGCCAATCAGAACAGGAGAGGGCCCTAAATATGCTCCTTCCACTGGGTGAAGCAGACAGAACAAAACAATCCAAGACTGGGCAGCTAAATATTAATGAGCATTAAAAATAAAATTAAAGAAATATGAAACATGAACCAAATTAATGTGGGGAACACCAAACCTGAGGAAGAGACAGACTACGTCTCTTCCTGGCTCAAAGTCTTGTTTTAATGAATCTCTAAACAGTACTTAATTGTTTGCAAGATTATTTTTCCTTGTTGTAAAAACGAAGAATCCATTTCTGTAAACCAAAGGAAAAAAGCCTTGTTCTGTATTTTTTTTTAAAGAAAAGAAAGGGGGGTTAGAATGTGCTGTAAATTCTCCCTTTGTCCCTCCTGATCCAGTTTCCACTTACCCCTGCCTCCTCTGTGCCACAGGAAGCCTAGCCTGGACCACTTGTCCTTTGGGGACTAGATGAATGGCAGATCAAAGAGTGGGAGGGAAGAGAGGGCAGGATCCTCTTTTTACTGGTTCTTTTTTTACTGATAGCTGCTCTCAAGTCCCTGATGTAAACAGCTCTCACAGCATTGTCCCTTTCTGCCTTTACTCCTGTAGCACAGTGGTCCTGGTAATGGCTCCTCACATGGCTCTTCTGACTGCTTCATAATCTCCTCTCAATTCTCTCACACTTCTCATCATGGTTAATAGCTTCTTCATGGAACTTTTCCCTGCTCTGAGCATCCCACCACGCTTTCCAGGCTCGGCTCTGGATGAAGGAATAATGCATATACCAATGGACCAGCACACTCAGAAGAAAATACAGTCCCATAGCCCTGGTAGTTGTCTCTTTGTCCATGGGAATGGTCAGGGTGGTGAAGGGCACTGAAGGAGACCACCATCCATTCTGAGTCAGGCTGAAGCTGTTCACCCATGTCAGCACCTGGGGTTGTAATCTAGATTTCTCCTCTTTGTGGGATGACCCATTCTGACCTGAAGGTCACCCAGAGTATTTTAGGAATGTAGAAAAATGATCAGCATGAGTAAGAATAAGATGATGTCACCTCATGAAAAAAAAAAACCCTCCACCTTCCATTCACCTCTGAGCTGCCATCACAGAGAAGTTGTATTCTTGAATATCAGTTTCCAGGGTGAAAACTGCAAACTGAAGATATCACCAGGATTAACTTCCTGTACCAGTCTGAGGCATTTCCCAGGATGGCAGGTGTCACAATATTAATCCAAACATCAGAGTGCATTAAATTCTTTGGGAAACTATCAGACACTTGGCTTTTCCATTCAGCTGCTTAATTGGGTATTCCACAGACAAAGTTCAAGAAAATCACACTCCTAAATCAATAACTTGACTTTCTATGACTTAACTAGTGGATACAGATGTTAAACTACCAATCTGTGGAGTCTGGAGAGTACAGTGACCAATGCTGCTCTGGCCACAGCACCAGGAAGCCTAGGCTACATGGGCCAGGGCATGTGGGGTCATGATATCTTGGTGTACACCTCTAGGAAATGAACTTTCTTAAAGGCAGTATTAATTGGGACAGTAGTTGGTTCATAATAAACACTGGCAGGTTTATAATTCAGACAAGACTCATGATTGTGGCCCCATATCTCTATAGATAAGAAAACTAATTAAAGCCAAAATGATTTCAAATGGATGTGAGTGGATTTTAAGAATGGAGACATGCAGCATTTGAGGTCATTTCTCCTGCTCTAGTGAAGGAAAAAAGACAGTCAAGTTCTCTCACAGGTGTCCATTTATAGCCTTCCAAGTACCGCAAAAGATAGTCTGGAGATCTCAGACGACTGAAATAAGAGGAATATTTAATGGCTTTGGAAGAATTTTTCATTCTGAAGTAGTCCAAGATCACATCATCTTGGCCAGCTAACAGGTTCCAAGCCAGTGTCTCTGAACCCTTAGCCTACCTACAGATATTATGCTAGGAGCTCTCTATGCATGGTCTGGCTTATCTCTCAATGACCCAGGCAGACACTCTTCTAGTTTATGACAAGCCAGAAAGTAAATATTATTAACTTAGTAGATTTTTTAAATGCCAATGATGGTGTTGATAGCAATGTCATCTAAATGTCTTGCAGAGCTACACAAAGAAATTCCTTAAATGAAGCAGGGTTTTAAGGGAACAATTCTTCAGCCACCTTGGCAGATAAATGGGTAATGCTTTGTTACCCTCGTGGGTGTCATTTCTAGCCCTTCTGTGACAGTAGTTTATACACTGTATAAACTGTAGTAACCTCCCTTTATCTCCCCTATTGACCTCCTGGTGATTCAATTGCATGTGAGATTCATGGTGAGGGCATCATAGGCAGTGGGCTGAAGACAAGCAGCCTTCATAGCACAAAGTGGCCTGAATGTCTTGGGAACTCCATGCCATCTCCACAGGGCCTGATTTCATTGGTTCACAAGGCCCACTTATATGTAAGAATATCTTGAATAAAAATGACATGATAAGCTCTGCCAGATTTCCTAGAAATTTCAGGCTGGTCTATCCAAAAGTGTCTGTGCCACTGAGCCCCTGGCACTTTAACCCCAGTTACCACATATACAGTTAAACTCTACTCAGGGTCATTCTGCTTATAAAGCTCTATGCTCGATACCATAAAAGCTTAAGGAATAAAGAGGATTATGTTTATCCTCAAAGGAGAACTTGTTCACCCAAAGTGGGCTCCTTTCTGCCCATGTCTGTGTTCTTTCATCAGCTCCAGCTGACAAGGAAAGCTAATCCTGGAAAGCTCGGTGAAGAGCTTAACACAGCCACAGTTTGCTGTGTTCTGTGAGCTTAAGGCTGCTGAGTCCGAGACTGATGTGTGGATGGCATCTCCTGATTGTTCCCAGTAGACACAAGGAATTCAGCAGAATAATACACAGTAATAGCAACCAAAAGAAATGGCCATACTCTAAGTAGATCTCACAGAACTGCTAAAGTTCACCCTGTGGGGAGCAATTCCAGGACACAGGAAGTTCAAAACACCCCCCAAAAAAAGACAAGGTGGGGCAATTGGGAAGGCCACTAGAAACATGTCATCTCGAATGGGCTCATGTCACACGAGTCAAATGGAGACAATCTGAGCTCTGAAAGAACAATGTTGATAATGGATTGTTGGATAATTAGGAAGACACCAAGACACCCTGAACCTACAGTGATACTAAAAGAGGAAAATTCTATAGAGAAGAATACAAGCTAATGTAGGATTGGCTGAATAGAAAAACCACTGTTTAAATTGGTGTAATGACTGCTGTAGGCAAGGATGACCCAAGGATACTAATCTATGGAACAAAAGGTCTTTGGGAAGCAGGACAGTCACACACAGCAAAGCAGCATTCTGTAAATGTACCCTAACTAAGGGACCAAGCTGGCAAGAGGCCCTGACAACATATAATCCTGATGGGACATACTTCTTAGCAAAAATATCCAACTTGCAACAAATCAGGTGGAGACCATGAGAGAGTCAGAGCTTGGCATTCTACCCATCAACAGGCCTGAATCTGCCAAACATCAGTAATGCGGAAGAGGAAGAAACAGTGTGCTATTCTGACAAGCAACAAAAGCAATGTGGGAACCGTAACTGGATTCTACATTGAAAACACATCTAAGAAAGACTTTGGGAGACAATTGGGAAGAATTTGAATGGGGCATCTATTAGATGTTATTGACATTAACTTTGACCAGAAAACACAATTATGTTTAATCTAACACACTAGAAATTTCCCCTTGGCATACACTTTTAATTGCTACAGACACATTTTAATGCATGTAATCTCTTATGACTCCAAGGAGTTTAGACCATCTTAGATGATCTGTATTAATTTCCAAGCCTACAACTGAAAGTGGCTTTTAACTTTGTTCCTTCAAATGTCTCTTCTCTCCATCATTTATTTTCCTATTCTTTCTGTTCCTTGTTTCCTCAATGCCAGTGATGGTGCTCAGTACATAGTCCATGTCCACTTGATAAGTTAGTCATTATTCCTCCTGCGTCCAACACTCAGGTTTCAAGTTGACATGGAATTGATGTTTCTTTATGAAATTTCAAGATAACTATCCCATTTCTTTAGTGTGACAATGTCAGTAGCTAGGAATGTCCCTAGGAGATCAGGCTTACATTGTTTTCTTAATATGTTTGTTTTTATGTGTGTATGCTAATAAAACTATGTTTTATTAATATCATTACATATAAAACAATGGTTTTAATTATACTTTAAATTAACTAATTATTTCTTCTTTGGCAATCTGATATATGCATGCAATGAACTTTAGATCCGTTCACCCCCTATTATCCTTTTCTTCCCCAAAACCTTTTTCCCAACAAGTTCCACTTCTTTTTTTTTTTTTTTTTTGTTTTTTTTTGTTTTTTCGAGACAGGGTTTCTCTGTGTAGCTTTGCGCCTTTCCTGGAACTCACTTGGTAGTCCAGGCTGGCCTCGAACTCACAGAGATCCGCCTGGCTCTGCCTCCCGAGTGCTGGGATTAAAGGCGTGCGCCACCACCGCCCGGCCAAGTTCCACTTCTACATCCATATTTTTTGTGCATGTCTGACATAGTGAGTTTAACTAGAGTTGTGTACATAAACATGGATGGGTTATTTACTGAGGCATAGGAAATATCAGTGGCTGTACCACCGAGGGAAGGGACAGCCCTTCCCCCAGACACCATTAACGGTCACTAGTTCTTTAGGGAGGGGTGTAGCTTATAAGCCCTTCCTGCTTCCATGCTAAAATGCTGACCAGCCCGACCATGTGTAAGTAACCACAGCTGCAGTGAGTTCATGAGTGTGCTGGCCGTGTACTTCACAGTGCTCCTCCTCAACCTCTAGCTCTTCTGTCCTTCCCAGCCCTTCTTCTACAATGTTTTCTGAGTTGTAGGAGAGATGTGTAATACAGATGTCCGTTTTAGGGCCAGAGATTCCACAGTCACTTTTTCTCCATACTTTGGCCAATTGTGACTTTGTATTATCCATAGTCTACTGAAAAAAAAAATAGAAGCTTCTCTGATGAGAAAGCTGGGAGCTGGGTATAATTGTGACATTTTCATACATTATCATTGTACTTGGTTCTTGTGTTCAAATGTTTACAAGCAAATGCTGATACTCAATGCATTTTCAAATATATTTAAATACATATACAATATACATATACTGATATGTAAAATACATATACCTGTATCATCATACACTTGTTTACACAGTAACAATACATGTGGTATAATGTAGCACTAATGTATATGTAGCAGATAGTATGAGTATGAGGAGATTAAGCAAATGTGATAATCCCCTGTATAAGATGTTGAGAATAGGCCAGAAATGCACCATATCAAAAAGGTCAGCCCAATCAAGGCACAATGACTATAGCATGAATCAAGCAATGGACAACATCTGTCCCAGAAAAAAAATGAGCAGATGCTCAAACTCAAGAGCAACTCAGCAACAATCTCCTAAATGAGGTAGAAATAATCTTTTAAGTTCCACTCAGGCATCCCCTCATGTTAATTTCATAACTCGACCTTTATGATGTTAGTACATTACCATATTTTGATGGGAGCAAAAACACATGATGCATGCACACCACTCCTCTAAACAACGAAGGTTGGCCCTATCAGTGCTCAACAGAAACAAAGCCACAAGATGTCTGTCATACAGTACACAGGACATCAGTGCTCCTTTGGCCCAGCTTTTATATAAGCACATTGGGCTCTGGATGCAGCTTGACATTCAACAGATTTAAACAGATGTAATTATAGGTGAGCAAGCTATACAGGCCCAGCTCTGATCTGTGCTGCACCAAAGAGACACTGGTCCAGAACTCTCCTGGCCATCCATAAAAGCTCTGGTGATTTCTCCCTAGTGCAAGGAGAAGCTGATCAGCAGTGGGTGTGAGTATGCCAAAACCCCATAGTCATAGTCAATAGGGCACAGGTCAGCTGTTATAAAACCAGTATGGACTTATCACTTGTTCAAATACTGACCTATTCTGTACCATTTGGTGAATAACTTCCCTTTAAACCCCACCCCCAGAACTTCCTACTTTGTGACCCTGTTCTGAAGGTCCACTCCATCACCACCTCCCCATAACTCTCCCAACACCTAGCTCCCTTCAACCTAGGACAGTTCCAAATTGTCAATGCTTATGCTCTGCTGTTGATGGATACTTTAAACAGCACTATGCCTTCCAGAACCCTGTTTTTCAGGGCAAGAAGGCTATTTATCTCTGCACCCCTACATGTCTCCCAGAGCCATGCACGCAGGGATACCAGCAAGCACATCCAAAGGAATCTACTGAGGAATGAAAGGGTCTCTGTTGTGACAGGGCTGTCTACATGAGTGTGAGTAAACACAGGAACTGAGAAAGAAGGTAGAGTACAAACTGCACCATCTCTGAGGCACACCCAAGTTTCGATGGCAGGGACTTGGAACAGTAAGACACCTGAGTCTCTGTTTAGTTCTGCTGGAAAATGCTTGAGATGCTCGCTCTCTCTCTCTCTCTCTCTCTTTGCTCATACTTGTGTGTGCATGTGTCTGTTTGTGTGTACATGCATGTGTGTGCATGTGTCTGTTTATGTGTGTGTGTGTACATGCATGTGTGTGCATGTGGGTGTAAGCCTGAGGTCAATGTCGTGCGTCTTCCTCAGTCTCTCTCCATCTGCTTGTTTGTGTATTTAGAGACATCCTCACATGGCACCTGGAGCTCACAGACTAAGCTAGACTGGCTGGCCAGCAAGCCTTGGAGATCCTTTGATCTCTGCCTCCCCAGCCCTAGCCCAGGGATTACAGTCATATACTGGTATACCTGGCATTTTATATGGTAGCTAGAAATATAAACTCAGATCCTCATGCTTATGAGGCAACTACTTTATTGATGGGGCCATCTCTCCAGCCCCAGGACATACTTTTAAGAAAACACACACACACACACACACACACACACACGGAGCAAAGAATTGCCCTGTTGAGACTAGTGTCCCCCCAACATGTTAATGAGACAGGACAATCCTGTGAGATTCAGTTTGCTCTTATTTCTATATCCCCAAACGCATCTGAGTCTCACCTTCAATGAACTGTAATGACTAGGGAAAGAGGGGATAGTATAAGGCTAATATTCCAACAAACCAAAAGAAGCAGATTAACTTGACACATGTTATGGGGAGGTTCCTACATCCTATACCAGGTCCCTCTCTCTGAGGTCTGGATAGTGCCTAAAAGGGGGAATAAACTACATAGAATGAAAGCTGTTTTGTCTAATGGAGAAAGAAATCCATCATTTACACTGAGGCAGTCATTCTGCATGAAGCTAGACAAAATGCTTCACTCCCCTTGCAGGGAGGTTCTTCCAGGTGAATGGCCCTAAGGTAGGGCTCTGGGACATGGACATGACCAGACTATCTCTGAGACATGAAGGACATACTTTTAGCCTTGTGCTGTTTTCTCACAGTCACTTGTCTGGGTGTATAACTGCGACTCCTTCCACCCATGGAACCCCACAGGAGACTGGTGCTTCCAGAAGGAACTTCTGGGGACTTCAAATAGAGAGAAGCCAGTGTCTGCTATCCTTGATCTCACACCTGGTGGTGACAGCAGCAGACCTTGGGAAATAGGCACTCAAGGAGGTAACTGAGTACTTCGGGAAAGCTTCAGACATCTGTGCCAGAGATGAGGCTATACTGTGGCTTCTGTAGCTAAAATGCCTGTTTCTTCAGGCACTGGCCTTTCCCGGGTTGCTTCTGTTCATCACAGTAAGTTCCTTCTACCCGCAGCTACCTGCAAAGATGGTGAATGGAGCAGACCCCGGGACAAGTACTGAGTGCAAGTAACTTATTCAAAAAGTGGAGAGGGCGAGGGAAAGCTGGTCAATGAAACACGCTATACAGCAGGTCACCACCAGGGGAGACCAGAGCCTAATCCTACCGAAGACTTCCCACCTGAGACTTCCCAACCCAGAGAGAGGGACCACTTGCTGAGGGGTATCACAAGGGTTGCTATGACAAAGTAGAGAAGTAAGCAGACTCCGGCCTCCAGAGAAAGTCTCTTAGTAAAGGCACACAGGTGGGAGTAGGTGGCACCTCCCCAGAGTGCACTAAAGCAGTAAGAACAAGGAACCAGAGGCAAGGCATGGCCAGTGTCTGCTACCCACATGACTCAGAATGCAGCTGTTACTGATCAGCATCAGGGATGCAGATCACTTTTTAAACAAAAGGTTTACGCTTCTTGGGATAAGGGGCTACTGCAAACCCAAGGCATGTACATTCAGCCAACAAAGTAATTCAATTTGGACAAGAAGGTTATTGGTGGGAAGCCAACGATACCTCTCAAAGGAGTCTAGACCTACCTCCAGCTCAAAGGAGGAAGGTATATGTGATGGTTTGAAAGAAAATGGTGTCCAAAGGGAGTGGCACTATTAGGAGGTGTGGCCTTGTTGGAGTAGGTGTGGTCTTATTGGAAGAACTGTGTCATTGTGGAGGTGGGCTTTGAGGTCTCATATATGCTCAAGCCACACCCAGTGAAACACTTCACATCCTGTTACCTGCAAGTCAAGATGTAGGACACTCAGGTACTTCTTCAGCACCATGTCTGCCTGAATGCCACCATGTCCCACCATGATGATAATGAACTAAACCTCTGAAAATGTAAGCCACCCCAATTAAATGTTTTCATTTATAAGAGTTGCCATGGTCATGATAGCTCTTCACAGCAACAGAAACCCTAACTAAGAGAGTGCACATCCAGGCCATCTTCCTTGTCAGCTTCTAAAGAGGCATCTTAAAGCCAGGTAGTGATGGCACATGCCTTTAATCCCAGCTCTCAGAGGTGGGTGGATCTCTGTGAGTTCAAGGCCAACGTGGTCTACAAAGAGAGTTCCAGGACAGCCAAAGCTGTTACATAAAGAAACCCTGTCTCAGAAACCCCAAAAGAGGCATCTCAAGGCAAGACTGGCATGTGGTTAGGGACCCAAATTTGTCTGACCATTTGTGAATAATGAGGAGACCTTTATGGGTGACCCACAGCCATGTTATGGCTGTTGTGCCCGGGCTCTTTTCTCATTTTGTCTTTTCTGTGGATACAGATGTGGGTGCAGATGTGGATACAGCAGGTGGCCAGGGAGCCCCTGTGGGAAGTAGGGTAGAAACGAAAGCATTAGAGGAGAAATGGAAACAAGAGGATCCTGATACCCATGAATGAGCATACCAACCCAGCGGGAGCTCTCTTGGAAATCAAGGAAAGCCAGTTAACTAAAAACTGCAAACACAATTAATATGCACTAATAAAAATCAGAAAACTGGGAATAGCTGAAGTCCACCTACTCAGCAAAGATCATAACATTGTTCTCATCTTCTCCTCTGCAAGTTCTATCTCAGCTCGGGTGACCTTACTCCACTGTGGCCACCCTGGCCTCCACACTCCCCTCTTCTATCCAGTGGGGTTCAAGATGATTTTACTTCTGACTGATTTACTGCCCCCCTGTTCAAAACTTAATCCCAGAATTTTTGAACTGCCAGATTTTCAAAATTGGATTTTTTTTCATTTAACTGATTTATGAGTCATAGCTCCGATTAAACAGGAAACCCCAGCCCTGTCAAATGGACCCCTGCACCTGCTCCCGGGAGGGGCAGCCACTGATGTTTTACAGCCCAATGACACAATGTGACTGTAGGCCAACTACCTTCTTCCCCCTCCCATGTCAGTCCTATGGACCTGCTTGTCTCCTCTGTGGCTTTGAGGGCACACTTGTGTCTACTGACCCCCTCCAGCAAGCACACAGAGGTGGGAACTGTGGTCTCATCTTTCCAGCAAACCTATTGTTTTCCTAGTTTTTAGCGGGGTTAGTGTGAACTGGCTATAGGGCTGAGCCTCCAGCAAGGTGACAACCTTCCCCAGAGCCACTGGCCACACAAAGAGCACGATGATCACCAATTTGGATGTTCTTGGAAACATCCAAACAAGGCATGCAGAGCCCAGCACCATGAAATCACCGCGACTACTTCCACACCCTAGCTTTGTCTGAAGTTTCCATGGTCACACAGTTTGAAGGATCTGTCTTCAGGCAGAACTCTGTGTAGGGCTACAATGCTAGGATCCCTGCATAAGTATGGTTCCTCTCCAGAACATTCCATTCCCATTTGGTGCTGGGTGCAGAATCAAAAACAAAAACCCTTCAAATGTATACTGCCTCCTAAATATTTAAGTGACTATCTGAGGCCTCAGTTCTGTGTCCACCCAGATCCTGAGATAAGCATGCCATGGAAAACCCACTGTGGGGGCGCAACAGTCTGCTGCACACAGCTCCCTTCCCATTTCCATTTCAATGCTCCTAATCTGGTGGGAAAGACCAAATAACCCTGCGTGGTAGGGAGAAAACTAGCAACATGGGGGGGATTTAGGAACAGGTGTGGGAACAAGGATAAGTAAGTCTGAGGACAGCAACACAGAGGACCCTTTCTTTGTAAAGGCAGCAAACAGGAGCAGATGGGCTCCTAGAGCTGGGACAGAAGGAGGCATGTCCCAGAGGCAGTGACTTGACTGCCATCCTGCTGGCTCAGTGACCTGTAAGATCAAAGTGGATTTCTTCTTAGGCACTTTCCTCTGAGGTTGCCTTTGCTGGAATGCCAAGACAGACAGTCAGTGTTTGCAGATGACAGGGTGATACCATGGGTCTGTGTGTTGCAGACATCATGCATAAATCCCACATCTGACACATCAGGCTTCCAGCCTGCAATCAGTAACCCATGTCCAGACACATCGGCAGGCCAAGGCCTGGTAGGCACCAAGGTGTGTTGTGACAAGCCTTTGCTGACTCTTCTCCTGGAAGACTGTGAGGCTGGGCAGCACGCCGAGGAGGCAGGGATTCCAGGATGCCTGCATAGCCAAGAACCTTCCAGGGCACCTCTTCTATCTAGCAGCAAAGAAAGCTTCAGGGCCTAGTGAGATAGATCACTCAAGTGCCCAGAACAACACAAGGAAAGTTTTAGAATAGAAACAGACACCTTTAGTCCAATCATTCTTTTAATGCAATATTTCACTCCAAACTATTGTTCCAAAGAAGCGGGTCTGCAGGCCACAGATCTTATAGCAAAGCCACAGATGAACCTGGAGACAGACTGTCCAGTGGAAAACTTTTATGGTACATTAGCCAGGAGCACCCAGGTGCTACTCATGTGAGCTGAGTAAGTGCATAGGAGTTACATCAGAGAGAATGTGCAGCATGTGTCCCCATACCCTAGTAGCTGAAGTCTATAGTTCAGCCTAGGTGTAGGGCATTGTTGCCTCTTGGCCTGGACATGGAAACATATCAGTGTAGGGAGACAGAGTAGCATGAGCTTGAAGCACCCTGAAAGGGCTAAACTGGTCAGTGTGGCATTTCCGTGGCACTGGCTGGAAAGGGAAAGAAGAAAGGGTACAAGCACAAGGAAAACATATCACCACAGCCCGCCGAACCTCCTTCAAAACAGGAAGTTGTTACCTGTCCATTCATGATAAGCAGCAGAATTCTGAAGCCACGTGGACTCCATGCTGTGGATTCTTGGATAGAGTTTAAAATCTGACTTGTTAAACTAAGAAGAAAAGGAAGACTGAGAAGACGCAAGGTCAAGCCTTGCCCTTGAAATGGTGCAGCACAAGGCTGGATCCTGGATCTGCTGTGTGCTGTTGTTTTAGTGTCACTTAGGTACAGGTGAATGCACGGGAGGAACCAGTCACTCACCCGCTGCTCCCTCTAGGATGCTCTGATTCTATTCTGCCTCTGAAAGGATATGCAGCAGCCAGAATACTCTGTTCCACTCTATCTCACTTTTCCATGAAGCAGGGGTCATGGAAAGATAACCAAAAAGGGGGAGTAAATGGAAATGTTGAGGGGCATCCTTGTATGTGCTCATTTCATGGGTCCTGACTCTGCTCTCTATATGAAGGACAGTAAATGAGGGGATAGTGAATAAGAGTGACCTACCTATGTGCATGTAAACTATCAGTCTAGGGAACACAGGAAGCCAGGCTATGCTAGCAGTTCCCTCAGATCATCAAAATCCACAATGATACTACATTGGCCCTAGCTGGTCAGTAGAGTGCTGAGGTGCCAAGTCTGTAAGAGTATATGGCAATCCCCAAACTTCATTCAAGAGCCAAAATAAAAATCACAACCTATGCTGGGCAGTGGTGGCACATAACTTTAATCCCAGCACTTGGGAGATAGAGGCAGGTGGATCTCTGAGTCTGAGGCCAGCCTGGTCTACAAAGTGTAGGCAAAGTTTTCTAGTCCCAGCAGCTGTTTCCAAATTACCACACAGAGGCTTGTATTAATTTGAAATGTTCTGCCAATAGCTCAGGCTTGTCACTACCTAACTCTTTCATTTAAATTAACCCATATTTCTTATCTATGCTTTGCCACATGGCTTATGGTTTGTTAGCTCATCTTCTACATGACCTGCTTTCTCGGCAGCTAGATGGCTGGCATCTCTCCCAAGTCCACCCTTCCTCATCCCATCATTCTCAGTTTGGCTTTCTCACCTAACTTCATCCTGTTCAGCTACTGGACAGTCAGCTTGTTTATTAAACCAACCACAGTGACATATATTCACAGTGTACAGAAGGATTAATTCACAGCAACTGAGAGAGTTCCATGAAAGCCAGGACTACACAGAGAAGCCCCGTCTCTCGAAAAACCAAAACCAAAAATAAATTAGTAAATCAATCCATCACAACTTGTGCTGGCTAGTTTTATGTCATCCTGACACAGGTAGAGTCATTTGGAAAAACAGAAGCTCAACTGAAAAAAAAAAAAAACCTCTACCAATTGGCCTCTGGACAAGCCTGTGGGGCACTTTCTTGCCTGATGATTGATGTGGCAGAGCCTAACTCACTGATGGTGGTACTACTCCTGGGTTGGTGGTCCTGGGTGCTATGAAAAAGCAGGCCCAACAAGCTACAAGGAGCAAGCCTGTAAGCAGCAATCCTCCATGGCCCCCAGAATCCTTGCTCTGACTTCCATCAGTGATAAATGTGACCCGAGAATTGTAAGCAGGAACAAACCCTTTTCTCCCCAGGTTGTTTTCTGTCATGGTGTTTAGCAATAGAAACTCTAAGACACAATCCAAAGGTCCTTCTCCATCTCTAGTTACAAAGTCTAGATAGATACATAGAAACAAAGCCACCACCACATCAACATTCAAATGAAAAACCGAAGGAGAGGATCCCAAACTCCCAGGAGTTGTGCAAGTTTTCACACTTACACATTCAGTGAATGTAAGCTGTGCCTCCCTGGTGCTACCTCATAATGCATGCAAGAACTTGTGAGTGAGTAAGAGGTCAGCAATTTCACCCTCTCAGAACCCAGTTCAGAGTGGCTCGGGTCCTTGTGCAGCACAGGTGGAGGCAGTGTAGTGTAAGCAGAGGAGTGTGTGTGTGTGTGTGTGTGTGTGTGTGTCTATGTGTGTGTATGGGAGGTGTATTGTGAGTGTGTGTGTGTGTATGTATGTATGTGGGTATAAGTTTGTGCATGTGTGTATGTGTGCGTGCATACACATGTGTGTATGCTCGTGTTCGTGTTCGTGTGTGTGTGTGTGTATAAGTTTATGCATGTGTGCATGCATACACATATGTATACATTCGTGTGTGTGTGTGTGTGTGTGTGTGTGTGTGTGTGTGTGTGTAAATGTGTGTGAGGATATTCTCCCAATGCAGGAATTTGGGCAGGTCAGAGATGAACACTGGGATCTTTCATCACTTGTCTATCTCACTGTTTTGAGACAGAGCCTCTTTTGGAACCTGGAGCCCCTCCCTCTTTTGGCTAGACCGATTGGCCAGGGAGCCCCAGGGATCTGCCTGTCTCCAACCTCCAGTGTTGAGATTCTAGGCTTGTGGGTCTGTGCCTGGAGGAGACTGCATGAGTTCTGAAAATATGAACTCCTGTCTTCACATTTCAACCGCAAACACTCTAATTATTGAGCCATCATCTTACACCCTACCCCAGAAGGAGTTTAATTTTATGCTTTATGTGGTTCCATTTGGATTTCTTAAGGACATATGTGTGCTTAAATGACTCAGCTAATTTAAAATCAACCATATGAATCTAAAGTCTAAAGACATTAAACTGTTCTAAACTTCTGTGTAGCTAGGACTGTGAACAGTTTTCTAGAGTTCTTCTTTATATCTGTTTTGGGTCACCCATTGATAATTCCTGGCACACTGATATGGTACACACTGTCCCCCTCCTATCCCCCTGTTTTGAGACAGGGTTTCATCATGTAGCCTTGACTGGCCTGAAACTCACTATGTAGACCATGCTGGCCTTGAACTCATAGAGACTGGCTTGTGTCCACCTCCTGGATGCTAAGATCAAAGATGTGCTCTATTGTACCCAGCCATGTGACCTTTCTTAGAAACATAAATGAAGCCTTTCAGTAAAGAGAAACCAGGGCTCAGTGTCTTCCAGGCCTAAGGAACACTTCCAAGATGGTGATCTAGCAGAAGCATGCCTACTGTAACTTAACAATCACATTAGCTCACTAATAAACCCAGCAAATGCCATCTCGGTTCGCAGCAAAATATCCCATTCCAAGAGTTCCTGTTACATGTTCACTTCCATTCACCCTTCCAGGGTTTCAAAACTGAATTTGAGGAATGGAAAGATAGTTCAGGAAGCAAAGTGCTTGCCTTGCAAACAGAGTTCATCACCAGAATCCAAGTTAAAAAATAAAAATAAAGCCATATATATATGTATGAAAAAAGAAAGAAAAAAGCTGAGTGACAGCATGTGCTTGTAATCCTATCAGGGAAGTGGACCAGGGCTCCCAAGGCTCCCTGGCCAGCTAGCCTGGCCTGCTTGGCAGGTTCCAGGCCAGTGAGAGACCTTGTGTCCCAGAAGGTAAAAATGTGGACAGCATCTGAGAAATGGCACCTAAGGCTGGCTGTTCTCTGTCCTCCACGTGTGAATGCACACCTGCAAATGCATGTGCACTTGCACTCACATGAATAAACACATGCACACCCCAAAGTGAAGAACGAGTGTGAAGGTGAGGAAGAAATTACATAGCACTTGTGACAGAGGAACAAGAGAGAATGCACAGGAAAACCACTCCCCCCCCCCAATACAGTTTTGGACATGGGCTGCCATGTTATTACATGGGCCATGTATAACATATATAATTTGTGCAATCCTTTTGAAAGATGGATTTTAACGAGCGCAAGAAGCAAAATGAATATTTTGCAGCTGTGAGGTAAAAGAAGAAAGTCACATGTACACACACACACACACACACACAGAGTCCTGACTTGGTGACATCCACCACTTCACAGGACCATTTGCCTCCCAAGTGAGTGCTAAATTAACTATTTTCCTTAGAAGATCCTCGCTGACTAAAAACGGCCTTCCACAGGCAAACTTTCTTTGCTCCACACCTTTTATCCATCCTCCCTTGGTCCCCAGCCAAGATCAGCATGGATACCCCTAGTAGAAGTAACTATTTCTCCCCCTGGTTCCTTACCATGTGGTTCCTGAGGGCTGAACTCTCCTATCTGCATGCTTGTTCGCATGGGGAAGAATGCCTGGCCCTCATAAACCCTCAGGGAATGTGGGACTGTTGAGTATAGCAAACTTCCTTCTGATTTTCTGTATGTGGCCCTGAAAGGATCCACCATGGAAGAAGAACCTCTGAGCATACCCTGCTGGTTGAAACTGCCCACTGCAAGTGTGGAATTCTCTATCTGGAGCCTTTGGAAACATGTGTTAGGTTCATGCTGTAACACTTCATTTATCTGAGCTCAAAGTGATACATATAAGTAAGCAAGCAAAACTGAAGGTCCAATGACCCCAAACTGTCCACCTCAATAGAAGGAAAGGGGGTCAGGAAATGAAGGAATGTTGGGTCTACAGAGGGAAGGGAAAACAAAAGCTTTTAAAAAGACTCCAGAAAAAATAAGAACAACCTAGAATGATCTCAAAAAGGCATGTTCCGAGATTCCAAGCACCTTGGCTGTCCTTGGAATTGGTATTTGTCTTTCTCTAGCAAAACTATACGCAGTTAAAGGAACAGGTAGTCCAAGAATAGGAGAGCATTCCCATACACAACATCTGGAAGTATCACTAAAGACCAAATCATGGAAGTGGAGCAGAGAAAGAGCTATGCTGGGCTCTCTTTCTGCTCCTGCAGCCTTGGCTATTGCAACATAGACAAGAGCTATCTGCAGCCAGGGCTTCGTGGGCTGCAGACATCCATGAAGGAGAATAGTGCCTGAGGCAGTACATTTCATCCCCAGGAAGCCGCAGGTCAGTCCTGGAGCACCCCTGACCTCACAGAGAACTATGTAGCCTGCTCATGGCCTACTCATTACTCTCCTATAGTGGCTTATTGATTTTTTTTTACTTCACATGCCATATTTAACAAAGGAAGAGAGAATATTTACTGAACACACAGTAGCCCACACTTTCCAACATTTACTGTGTGCACGGTCACCTGAGACTAGAATAAACTTTCAGTTTTAGTGGGCCCAGACTTAGCCTGAGCTTCTACACAGTCAATTAGCTGAGGAGTAGGATTATACCTCTACTCCTCATACTACATTCTGAGTGGCAAGAGTCTAGACTATGATGCAAAGATGTTACAAGACACACTGGGAAGGCAAGGGCCTATGTGTTTGAAAAACTGAAGAGTGGGTGATCATATGTCAATACCTTCTGATGATATAGCTTTTTCTGCTCAGGATCCTAGGGTTAGGCAGGGCTAGGACTCCAGAAGCAGGCTGGATGCCAGGCACTGATTTAGAACAGTGTTCAGGTACCTTAACATTGCCTAGTGACCCAGCTTGTCCCCAGGGTCCAGGACAGTGCATAGGGCACAGAAGGAAAGCTCTGACTTCCTTGGGTTAGTGTTTGGGCATCTTTTATCCTCCCATAAGATCCTGCATCTGTATGTGTATGGCTAAGAAGGAATGACAAAAGGCTGTCTATAGCCCTCCTATACAAAAAAGAATCTAGAAAAAAGTTCTACTGTTCTGTGGAGGCTATTGCTCATGAAGCTCAGGTACATGAACCCTCTGCAAAGGGAAGACCCTGAATGCCTAAGCTGGAGTTACTACTGTTTTCTCTTCACCAGAAGAGGAAAGGGAAGCCATACTTACTGTGCACAGGGAACACCTGGGGAGGGTGCTCGCCTATAGATTGTGATTCAGTTGATCTAGGCAGCTGGGACCTATAATCTGCACCATTTTTTCAGATTTTTTATGTGTGTGTTTCACCTGCACGAATGTATGTATAACACATGTGTCTGATACATGTGTGGAGGTCAGAAGAGGTTGTCATCAAGTCACTTGGAACTAGACAGAGTTAAGGATGGTTGTGAATCACTCGGCAGGTGATGAAACTGAACCTCTTCAAGAGCAGCAAGTGCTGGTAACCACTGTGCCATCTCTCCAGCCCTAGGACATGCATTTATAAAGTACTCCCGGGTGCTACTGGCGCTGCTGGGCTGGTCCCTGGACCAAAATGAGTAGCAGGAGGCTAAGAAATGATCAAGCCACCACATTAGGCCCTTTGTCCAAGTTAATTAATGGAATATTCTAGTCCCACTCTCAGGTCAAGCACAGACCACGTGGCAGACAGACCAAAAGATCATATTCATGGAAACTAAGAGACCGAACGGAGTTCTGCAGCCAGGGAACGGGAGGGGCCAGACTTATAGTACATTTGCCTGTTCTCATGTTTCTGTGATACCTGCCAGGATGGATCTTTACAAGACCAGGAGGTGTGGACAATTTAAAGGCAAACCTAGAAACCAGTAGAAACAACAGCAAGAGAACAAGGGGTACAGGGATGGATTATATAACAGAACAGTAAATGTATCCTCAACAAAATCATGGCTTTAATGTGTCACCAGAAAGACAATCTACATTTAGCATACACTGAGTAACTAAGGAGACATGGATAGAATTTGCTTTAGAAAGATATGGACCACATGCTTATCTCTTTGTAAACGCTGTGGCATTTGAAGAGATGCTGTATTTCATTCATTCAACTACATTCAACATTCACTGAGCTCCTCCAGCTACAAGGAACTGCACTACCAACAGCAGCCACTTAGGTAGAAATGATTTCTCCATGATGCTGGATAAATGAGATGCCTGAGTCATAATTCAGGCTCCTTAATAATGAAATAAAGCCACTAGTGCAGCCAGCTTACTATTTCTCTACCATGGGTTGCAAATGACATCGCTGATTGGGGGCCCTTTAATAACAAATAGCTCAATAAAGGTTTGCAGAGTGTATCAGGGATAAAATCTGTCTTGAGAGGCCCTCAGCCAAATACATGACAGGTGCACAGGGGGCTTGTGATGATCTATCTCTACAGCAACTGCTCCCTGAGGGCAACACAGATGTCACCTGACTCCAGCCAGTTGCTTGGGGACTACAAGGGCAGAGTCATAGCCTAGCTTCTGGATTTTTCACAACAAAATGTGTAACAAAATCAGAGTTACATGTTTATTTTTCCCACATTTTATAATGAAGCCAGGCTGGGTCTAAGTTGGAGATTTCTTTTTGCAAGGGTGATCTGAGCAATATTCATAAATGTGGGGTTGAAGGGAACCAAAAGCCACAGAGTCATTAACATCACTGTTGACCAGTACATCTTTAGAGATGCCTTTCCCTTCTACAGCATCTGCATCAGTTCATTAGAACATTTCACAGCAGTGATGTCAAATACCCTTAATATGACACATCCTCATGAAAGAAAAGACTCACCCTTCTCCATATGTTTCCTAAGGTCCATAGGAAGGACCTCAGTGTCACATAGATACTAACTCAATGTTGGAAAATAAAGATGAAAACTCGTTTTTGTAAATGCCTTTGTTTCCATTAAAACCAAGCAAAACCATGGAGAAGAATTTAAAGAACATTTTGGCACAGACACTGCATCAATGTGGCATTCTGTAGACTAGATTTTGACACTAGCTAGTTCATAACTCAGTTAAATGGTTTTCCAGTTTCACAATGAGCTTACTAAAAAGGACAAATCAGATAGTGTTTGTAATTGTGCCCAATATTGAATAGTGCCCAGTGTACCTGAAATACTTCATGGACCCTCTCTTCTGAAGCATGTATTTTGTGTATGAAATACACAGATAAACTAGATGATTTATTAAAGCTCCTGTTAATGTGAAAAGGAATGCTTTTATTTTTTAAGAAGATACATAAAAATGTCCCCAAATAGATTAAAAGGCTCACATGGAAAAGAAGGATAAAATTTAAGAAAAATAGACATATTGTTTGAAAAACTCTTTGTACAGAGCTATCCAGGGAGGGAGCCCTCTGAGAATTGGGCCTTTGTCTAGCATGTGTCCTGTTTTTTTCTAGGGCCTAGACCAGGACTTGGTATGGAGTAGGTTCCAGTAGGTATTTGGTGCATGAATGAATGAATGAATGAACGAATGAATGAATGGCATAATGACTGTTGTTGTAGGCAGGACCTACATGAAACCCCAGCATTTATGGGTTCAGTGAACTATAATGATAAACATTTGGGGACAGTAGAGGGAAGATTCTTGGATGAAGAGCTGTTTGTGTTTAACTATCAGAAGGATCCCACCCTAAGATTCATTGATCTTGAATTAAATAACTAATAGCATTTGCTTGAAAATTAGATGTGGCAGATGGATGCTGAAAATGTGTCTTGTTTGGAAATAACTTTGGATAAAGCCCGGAGAAGAAACTTGTGTCATTCACTATGCTTAGAGAACACAGAGCATCATATCCTGTGAGAGATCTAATGTTATTTCACTTCCAGAGCTTCTGAGAGACATGGGGGCAGATCTGTCTGATCCTTTTAAGTTTCCCTTTCCCTAACCAATGGAGCATCTTTCTATTAACCTGTTAACCTCCTAGGAATCTGGGATTCTGTAAAACATGCCTAAAGACATGCCCATCCAGGAAGGTGTAGATTCACGTTTCCTGTCTAGGACCTAGACCTCCATATGCTTCCAAATCCGGATTAAGATTCTCTGAGGCATCTCATTGTGGACAGCCAGTACACAGCACACAGTACAAGCCCCTAGAACCTCAGAACCAACCATTCATCAGTCTTGCTCAAGCAGATGCTGCCTTACTTAACTCATCAAAACAATACAGACTATTTCCAGTGCCCCCAGTTAAAGGTAAGACCTATTGCTAACAACATAATGTGCTTCAAATATAAGACTTGGAGGAAATGAGCTTCAATTGTTCTATAAGCCTCTTCCCCAAGGACTAGCTCCTGTTGTATCTGAATGTGATATACAAGCTGCAAAGAGAAAAACATCAATCAATAGTCCTACCCCACTGTAAAGCCTTAGAATCATAACAATGCCTGGTCCAGCAAGATATCTCTAATAGTGTGATAGTAGAACTATATTGGGGTAACCAACAACTGTCTAATTAGACACAAAAGCCCAGTCATTAAGATGTAATCCTGCCTGTTACTGTGAACTCAGCCAACTGCCCATGGCTGGAGAGGTCATGGGCCCTAGAGGAGAACTTACAACTGCCATTCTCCTAAATCCAAATAATTCCTAGAAGTATTCTAAATACTTATCCTTAATACACATATATAAGTGTAGCTCTCAGTCCCCATCAAAGAAGCTTTTTCTAGAAGTAGATAGTGACTATTTGCAGAGATCTACAATAGGCCAAAATACAGAGAGAACAAGAGGCCTTGCGGTACCCAATCCCAACTGATACCTACAATGCAATGCCTATACCTAAGGCTCAAAGTACATCTTGGAAGAAAAGCCTGAAACACTGTAAGAGCCAGAGGACCAGGATGTCTGCTGTTAGTATCTTCTAGACATGACAGGGTAGCTGCCCCAATGAAATCTCTACAATTTGATCACTTAAACAAGACCTGCTTAATAAGACCACCAGTTGACATGTCATTGTGGGTGGGGGAAATTTCATAAAGCCCACCCACTGATGAAGACATAAAGGCAAACAATGACTGCCAAGAAGTGGGCTGTGTGTGTGTGTGTGTGTGTGTGTGTGTGTGTGTGTGTGTGTATGGGTGTGTGTGTGTGTGTGTGTGTGTGTATGGGTGTGTGTGTGTGTGTGTGTGTGTGTGTGTGTGTGTGTGTGTATGGGTGTGTGTGTGACAATAAGAACTGGAGGAGAGGAGGTCATGAATTTGACAAGGAGTCAAGGGAGTGGGAGGAGTTGGAGGGAGGGGCAAAGAGTATGTGTGAAATGATGTAAACACAGTACTCATGTATGAAGTTTCTATAGAATTTTTTAAAAATTAATAAAAATAGGATGAGGACCAAGAACAGGGTTTAAGTAAGAGCAGCATCCCAACTCACAGCATGCACTCACTCTTTAACAGGTGCTGCCACTGTCCACAAGCCTTTACCTCCAGTTGGTTTGTGCATCAGCACTGCACATGCTGAGTGCTAAGACGGTGTTCCAAGAGGGGAGAGGCTGGAAGGTTTTGTAAATGGTGCTGGAGTTTGGATCTTAATTTTGCCCCAAAGGCCAATGTTTTAAAGGGTCTCCAGGATGTGTGCTATTGTCAGATGGCAGAACCTTTAGGAAATCAGGTACAGCAGGATAAAGTTAGGTCACTGGGGGAATATCTTGGAATGGGATACTGGGACCCTGGACCTCTTTTCACGCTTCCATTGCTTCCTAGCCACTGTGTATAGTGTCCCCACCATGATGCTCTACTTCATCACAGGCCCAAAGTTAACAAAGCCAACTGATAACAGACTGAAGTTTCTGAAACAGTGAGCCAAAATAAATCTTTCTTTTTTTCACTCTGTGAATTGTTTTTAGCTTTTTCTTTTTGGAAAGATTTATTTACTTATATATTTGTGTATATGAGTACTCTATCTTCATGTACATCTGCACACCAGAAGAAGACATTGGATCCCATTATAGATGGTTGTGAGTCACTATGTGGGTCCTGGGAATTGAACTCAGGGCCTCTGGAAGAGCAACTAGTGCTCTTAAACACTGAGACATCTCTCCAGCCCCATTTTTTTCTTATAAGCTGATTATCTCAGATATTTTGTTATAGTAGCAGAAAACTGACTAACACAAATAGCTTTCAGAGTTAGTCAAGGACAACAATCACCTTCTTACAGTTTCTCATGGGCGTGGCTAGGCTGTAATATTTTTATTTCTCCCATAAAAACTGAGAATACCAGGAAGGCCTAGAAATAGAATGAAAAAAAAGAAAACAAAACCCAAAAGAACCAAAAACCTACCTCTAGGGAAAGAACATAATTATATAGAAGGAAATGTGACATTTGAGATTCACCAACTCTATGAGGCCCCCATGGGACAGTGCTTCTCCAGGAATGTGATAGCTCTTGGTCATGTTGATCTACAACAGAAAGCTGCTAACAACCCACACATATCATATGTGAACAAACAATCAGGGGCAGTCAACTAGAAGAGAGAAATTTAGCAGCACGACTATCGTTTTGCTTATAGAAAAAATAAAGGGGAAAAAATAAAACCGAATCTCAAAACACAGATGGGGCCAAAATATGCTGGTCCAGGTTTGAAGGATGTGGGTTATTTAGGGAGTCAGGCAGTGAGCATGCCCCCAAAATAAACTCCTATCACTTCCCTCTTCCAGAGCCCATCTTCCCCCAAACACCCACTTCATGTTTTGTTGATGATGAGTGTTTTCTCACACACTTCTTTCCTTGTACAATGCTTTGTCATTAGCTCTAACTTGAGGGATTTTCGTTTTCATTTTCTTTCAAGAATGGAAAAGAAAGCACAGGAATGGGTGCCTCAGAAGCCTGCTGTCTTCTTTGGACAAAGAACAGTGGAAGAATCATGGGAGGAAGGTTCTCGGGAATGGATGCATTTCTGTCTACTATGCCACAAAAATCCTGGGGCATCAGGTGGGCAGGGACTAACATGTCTAGTCCTCTCCACAGTGTCCTTGAAGACCCCAACAAAGCCAAGTCACAGGAGAATGGGAAAATTAAATTGCCATAATTTTCCTGGTGGAGCACTCAGTTCAGTCCAGGCAACGACAGGACAATCACTCGTCCTTCAGGCCATTAGTGAAATGACTATCCTAACAATGGCTAGCAATCACTATTCACACATGACACAACAGGCCATGGGTGCCAGCATCCTCCTTGTGACAACCTCATGTAGAAGGAAGTGGGCCCCCAGTGTGGATGGTCAGAGCTCACTTAATCCAAATGAGTTTCTTTATGGAAACGCCTACCAAGTCATGAACAGAAAGATTAGACAGATCTTGGCAGGGTGACTGTACAGGAACTCCAATACATGTTTCCCACTAAATAAATAAGCATCATATGTGAGAAATTTCATTTTTGAGACCACACTGGCCTTGAACTCATGATCCTCCTGCCTCTAGAGTAGGTAGGATGAAAAGCCTGCACCATATACCTAGCTTAATATCATGTGCTTGAAAACACAAACTGCCCATAGGTCTCTTAGTGGAAAGGAACCGAGCCATGTGTTTTGAAGAATGTTACACTATACCATGCCTTGAGAAAGTAAAAGGTAGCTTTAATGTTACAGGAACATCTTCTGAGAAACTTGTAAACCTTGGCTAATTTTCAGTGCTGAATTTTAAAGAGAAATGAGGGAAGACATGATCAGTCCCTTTTGGTGGTAACTGGTTTTGAGACTTTGCTCAGTGAGACACCGTATTCAGTTTAAATGAGAAACAAAAAGGATGTTAACTCAAGACAGCAGTGGTCCCATCTTGATGGCGTTTGGAGATACTGAAAGCTAACTGGATCTTTTTTTTTTGGGGGGGGGGGGTTCGAGACAGGGTTTCTCTGTGTAGCTTTGTGCCTTTCCTGGGACTCACTTGGTAGCCCAGGCTGGCCTCGAACTCACAGAAATCCGCCTGCCTCTGCCTCCCAAGTGCTGGGATTAAAGGCATGCGCCACCACCGCCCGGCCTTTTTTTGGTTTTTTGAGACAGGGTTTCTCTGTGTAGCTTTAGTGCCTGTCCTGGATCTTGCTCTGTAGATCAGGCTGGCCACTCAAACTCAGAGATCCACCTGGCTCTGCCTCCCGAGTGCTGGGATTAAAGGCATGTGCCACCGCCGCCTGGCTACCTGGATCTTCTATGGTGAACATAATCCTTGTCCTGTGTGCAGGAGTCAGGAGTGGGTATTCTGCTCAGCACCTACTAGGTCAGAGACTTGGTGACAATGCTGTCTGCATCTGGCTGTGACAACGCAGAAGGGAAACTCCACACCATGAATAGCCCCTGCTAGCACACAGGAGTGATCTTTTCAACAGCATATTTACACTCAACTCTCAAAGTGATCATGCCCTTCCTGTAACTTTCAGCTGATGTAGGGATCCCTCTTGTTTTATCATTCCCTGAAGGGAGATCTTGTTAACAGGGAGAAAGGCCACCAGGCTGAAGTGGAAAGACTGGGCTGATTCTCTGGCTGCACAATCACTAAAGTTCTCTCACCTTAGATGTGTCATTTACCTGATGGGTTGATGGTGATAATGTTAATGCCCACAGCTGAGAACAGACAACAACCCTCTTATTGATTACTGGACAATGTGTAAATAAGAAGCATAGCAGAAAATGAGCTAGAGTCTATACTTAGAGCTCAGCTCAAACATGAGAGGAGAATCACAGAATGTTAATGCTAAAGTAAAATAACATTTACATTAATTTGAAAATGATACCAAAATCACATGTTACACACACATGAGGTTAAAAATAATAAATACAAGCCAGATACTTTCAAAATAGAAGGGTGGTTGCTTATGAATGTCAAAGATCTGGGCAATTAAATATAAAGGATAAATAAAAATGTTTTATTACTTATAGTAGAAAAGATTAAACACAGAGAACAAACTATAAACCTGAAACCTGAAGCTTTCTGAGTACCTATTAGTATAAAACTACAGAGAGAAATTCCATACCTGACTTCTGATGGTTCAATGCATATGACTTTGTTTCATGGACAAAAATTTTTAAAATATCATATAACATATGAAATCATCTTCAGGCATTTTCAAAACCTGTATATGAACATGAATGAATTGCAACTTTAGCTGTGGGTCCCAACCCTAAGATACCTCATTTAGTGTATGCAAATATTATAAAAATAAGCTAAGGTCAGAAGCTCTTCCAGACCCAAGGCTATATTAAATGTCCAAGTTCATTAATTCTGAGAGTAGATACTGGAAGTTTGGTTATTTCAGTAGGGTTTTGTTGTTGCTGTTTGGCTTCAATTAAAAAAAGAAAAAAACTGCCACATGGAAATTTCACAGATTCACCCATGCAACTCTTCATTCAGCAAAGGTTTCTTTCCACACGACAGGTAAAAATCTATATCCTAAGGATGCAATAGTGAGCAAAGCAGCCCTGGTCCAGGGCTTCTCATCCACTGTGAAACGGTCAGAACTTGGAGAAATAATGCATCCTTACAAGACTTTCCCTGGCATGGCTCAGTGAGGGGTGAGGTGTTGGGAAGCAGCACTTAGGCATGGCTGGGCTGTAGTTCCAGCACCACCCAGCTCTCCCTAGGTGTTCTGGAATGTCTGACTCATAAGCATGGTACCAGAATTGAGAAGATTCTGTAGGCAGGGCACTTAGCCCAGCCTTGGCTTCAAGGGGGCACTTAAGAAGTGCCTGGTTCCCTCGTCTCTTCCTTGGACAGAACCCGTGGGCTTGAATACTACTGTAGGAGTGCTAAGTGTACGTTTGAAACAACTGCATCTAAGAACTGATCATAGAGTCAATCAGTTTCCATCTCTTCACATGTTCAAACACACCAGTAAACTGATTTTTAAGAGCTGAGAAGAGGATGAACATTTGAACATCTGAGCAAGAAGGTGACCCGGAAGGATGGTGTTGAGGACCAAAGGTGAGCAGGGAGGCAATGGTATTAAGAGATGGAGGCTCTCCAAACCATGGCACAGTAAGATGTAGCTGAAAGACCAAAGAAAGGGAAACCTGTAAAAGGAAGAAATTGATAGCTACCTTCAAAGAGATACAACTGAAAGGGGCTTAAGATGTATTGTACAAACTCAGAATGACATAAAAGCAACTAACTTTGGCTCTTCAAAAGGATGACAATATTAATAACCCCAGGCAGCTAGCAATAAAAGGCCTTTGCAAGGAGGTAAAGAGTGAGCTTCCTGTCACTACAGGTATCCAAGGACGTGAAGGTACAGCACCTCAGAATGATGTTATAAAGGTAAGTCCGGCATTACCTGGGCCACTGGAATTTTTAAGTTTGTGAGTGTTAACAGCTTAGGACTCCAACTCTTTTGTGTGGAGAGGTGATCAAATGGCCACAAAGGTGCGCCACTCCTGCCCCACCTGCTAGTGGCTTATTAACCCCTTAATGACAGCTTCTGCCTTTGCCGATTTCCCTCCTCATTTCTCCCAAGAAGCCAGTGGAGTTGGCCATTTCTGGACTGAACACAAAGTGATGTCAGGGAGAAAGAGGGTATGAAGGTCCCCACAAGGATTCATACGGGAAAGAACTGAAAAAACTGGGAGGGACATCTGAGCCTCGGCTATGCATCCTGCAGCCGGCTACTTCCTAAGACCCCGGTTTTGGTTATGGAGGTCATGACCAGAAATCAAGTTAGCAGGGCTGTAGATATGACTTAGGGGTTAAGAGCACATACTATTCCTACAGAGGACCTGAGTTCAGTTTCCAGCACCCACATCGGTTCTCTCACTAGTAACTACAACTCCAGGGGCTCTGAGACCCTCTTCTGGCCTCCATAAGCATGCACAAGCCCCCACCAACACATACATATAGTTTAAAAAATGAAAGCAAATTTGGTCAATGGAGGCCAGAGTCCAGAGTATGGTAAGTGACTCTGGGTCATAGCTGCCATCACCATGGTGATCCTGTCTGTTCAGTATCTCCTTAGAAAGAAAGACAGCCACTGTTAACAAACACCAAACAGACAATCAATTGAATAATCAGTACAGTGAAAACCTTACGTCTGCCTCTAAGATACAAAAAGTATCAGAAATCTGGAGATTGAGAATCACAGGAAAGAGAGATGTTCCTTCTGTCCTTTCTTCCCTGACCATGACTTCTGGGGAAACAAGAAGTGAACAGTCACTACAGCCGAAGGAGAGTGATGGGCAGTGGAGATCCTTTCTTGGCCATGGAGGTTCCTCAGCAGTGGTAGAGTGGATGTATGACGGCATCACACACTGTGGCTACAGAACAAACCAACCCAAGTTGGCAGCACCAAAGAACCACAGTTCTGTTTCATTTTTCTCCTTCCTGGTTCTGGAAGCACCTGGGCTCTGGTGCACAACTCCTCCTCAGAATCTCTTCTGAAATTGCTATCAGACAGGGGCTGTGTCCGGGTCATCCAGGAAGGGACTATACTCACATGTTTAGTTGTTGAGCCAGCTGGGACTGGACTGCTGACTGGAGAGCCTGCATGTGGCTTTCCCTGACACCTTGGCTTTCACCCAGTGTAGTGGCCAGATTCCAAGATCAACTCATCCCAAGGGAGAGAGCCGGATGGAGGCTGCACTGCCTGCAATAACTCAGATATAGAAGGTACACAGCTTCTGCTATATCTTACCTATCAGACACAAGTCACAAAGGCCTGCTACATTCACAGAGGTAGCCAGCAGGCCAAGCCTTAGCATTGGTGGGTCTGACTAAAAGTTCCATGAAGTACAATCCCTCCCTAGAAATTACACTCTAGTTCCTCTGAGGGATCCACACACCACCTTCTAGCCTGGGGATTCCCTCCTCTGTGCCAAGCTTTGGGCTGAAGAGCATTGCTAACATAGACGTGTTCCACCTTTGAGAATCTTTAGAAATAGAAAACCACAGAAGAGCTGAACAACAGGAGTACAGGGTCCCTCACTTTAAACATACCGACTCTCTTTGAAAAATGAGTTAGTATGAAATACAAATTCCATTTCACACAAGGCAGAGCCTGGTGAGAGATTAAAGTGTTGCCTGAAGATATGCATCCATTTGCTTTGAACTCTGGAGCCAGAAAAGCAGTGTGTGTCCCTAAAATCTCACACCCACCATGGGCCATGGGGTGGGCAGGATGCTTCCGGTAGTACCGTCCCTAACATCTACTCAGTCCTCAAGGAGTTTTCTATTCGAGTTTATGTAAGTCCCAGGCTCAGGTCCCAACAACACTTCTAGACATGACTTGCTTACTTTCCTGGATTGCAAATTACAAGGATTTGTTCTGTTGACATCTAATCCTCTGCTTCCTGGCAGAAGAATTTGGGGTAGGATTTTCTTATAGCTTCCATTTTTGCCAACAGTGACAAGTTGGGAGCTTCCTCCTGGGTCCCCAGATGTCTGACACAGGGGAGAGTGGTAACAGATAGAATGAAGAAGGTGGGGGATGGTTTCTGATTTTCACGAAAGGGCCCTCCCCTTTACAGACCTGAACCTACTGCTAATAGTGAGCCTCTATCAGTGACTGTGCAAACACATTAGGAGGCTGGAAAATCTAGAGGGCCAAGTCTGAGTATTTGCCCTTAGGGAGACAAACACAAATGGGCACATTCAGAGGAAGGGGGTGGAAAACGACAGAATCTCTGGGGTTAGGATGTACTTCCCCGGATATTAAGACATGTGGGGAGACAGAAGAAGCAAACTAGCCAATGGTTGCCAGTGGCCTACTTGCCCTTCTCTACCCTTAGCTCTTGGGAACACCCTGGCCCAACTTCCAACCACCAGAACCCGTGCACGGCACGACTTCCCTCAAGGCATGACTAATGAATGAATGCTGGTCTCTCTCCCTTCTTGGTGGAAAAACTCCACAGTATGTCTTCTCTGCTGGACCTGTGGATTATCTTTTATAAGGACTGTAATCCCATTTCCAATTTCTAATTCCTTGGGGGCTAGGACTTCAGTATGTGAATTTAGGAGAGACATAAGCGTTCATATGATGCCCCACTTCCTCCATTCTGAGTACTGACATGGATGCCTGTCTTCTGAATGTCACCTCAGTCAGACCTCTCCAAAAGAGATGACCTGTGTTCCACGGACACAGAAGTTACTGACCTTCTCTGTTTCTCCATTGCCTGTTCCATTTTAACCTCAAATCCCAGGCTGCCTTATTAAACTGAATTATTTAAAGCTGCAATAGAAGTAGCCGCACAGCTGCCCCTCTTCCATGGCCAGTAGATTGCATCCCTTGATCCTGGTTTCAGGCAGGACACTGGCCCCGTTGCAGAATTATTTTATGTTTCCAGCTAGAAAAGGATAGTTTCTTTAAGATGCCAAGACCCAATGTCTTACTGCCTGTTGGCTCAGCTTAGCAGTTCCTGGGGAATGCAGTCTCTTAATAATTATCATTAGAAGTCTACAACTGTTGTGCAAAAACGCTACAATTTTACATGTTATTTATATGAAAATTTCTATCCCCAATCTCCCCTTTCAGTTTTAAGAATATTGTCTTCAAATTTGTTTTCTCGAACATTTTATTGTGAACATTTGCAAACATCCAGGAAAACTGGAAGAATTTTAGAGTGACCACCTACAGACCACAGAGCTGGCACTGAAGGGCTGCAATTTGTATTTTACTTTATCGGATTTTCTTTTTTCCATGTAGCCAGGCCGGCCTCCATGCATTAATCTGTCATATTTTAGTATTTCAAAGCAATTTACAGAAATCAATGTATCCCCTCATGTAATCCCTGCACTCGGGAGGCTAAGATTGGAGAATCAGGACTTCAAGGCCATCTTGGGCCACATATTGAGACCAGATGTCAGACAAACTAAAGCTATACTCTACCCCCCAATGCATAGGCTAATAAATATATCATTAACTAAATAAAGTTTATTATTGCCCTTCTTTGGGGGCTACATTTACCCACAGACCCAAGTCCACCAGTCTACCATTAGTGAGCTGGTCACAACTATACACCTGTACATCCAACTACTGTGAAGATAAAGATGCACCATGATCCCAGAAAAGTTCTCTTGTGCAGTTTCTTAGAATACTCCAGCCCATCTTGCTTTCCCACAACCACACATCTTATTTCTATTACCATAGAATAATAGTTCATGCTTGTTCTAGAACTCTGTGTGCAAGCATGCTCTTTGATATAAGCCTTCTTAGCACACAGGCTTTGAGATCCATCCATATTTTGGAGCATAGATACATTCTTGGCTATATGTACATACACATAAACATATATCAACACATGTAGATAAAACATACACAATGATGAACTCTCTGGGTAAATGTTAGTGAATTGGCTGGGTTTCTCTCTGGGAAAAGTCTTGTAAATTTGGGTCATTTTTTTTCTCAGATATTTACACTTTTGTGGTATCTGAAAACTTCATCAGGGAAAGAAACTTAGCAAAGACCAGTTACCCGTAATCCCCCCTCTCATGTCTCTCCAAAGTAGAACTGTGGGCTGGACTGGGAAAGGGGTGGGGGATTGGAGACGTCTCTGTGGTTCTTAAGGGCTTATTGCCACTCCTGTCTCTCTGAGTATAATGAAAGAAATTCAGCTATAGTAAGAATGAGGGGAAAGCTAAGGGATTGGAGGGAGTGATTGGATCCACTGTGTAAACAGCCATGTGATTCTGCTATGGAAGCTGCTGGGAGCCAGGAGACCTAGGCAGCATCCTTCTAGAGTTGGGCAGATTCCTTATTACAGTCAACAGTCATAGCATAGAAAGAATTCTACACTTGCCTCCACTGAGACCTAGATGCTGATAGAGGAAAGAAACGCAGGCCCTTGCACTAAGGTGAGAATTGTGTGTATTAGGGTCTTTGAATGTAGTAAGAGCCATAATTCCCAACAAATTCTGTCCCTGAAAAACTCCCTGAGGTGTCATTTATTTATTTTCCTTTTTTTCCCAGTCCCTTACAGTGTGATTTTTAGTAGATAACTTGTGATTTGTAAATGACCTATATAAAGATAACACATAAACACTGCTGTATCCACCCAGTGCCTCAGCTTACTTTAGGCTCCCTTAGAAACAGATGCCAAGACAAGGATCTGAGTGTGTTGATTTAGGAGGCTATCCCAGGAAACACCAGAAGGGAATGAGCAGACGATACAGGAAGGAAGGTACCCAAAGCATCATGCTTCTTCAGCTGTTACCATGGTTGGGGCTTCATCATTTGAGGATAGCTAGGGAGATAGCTCAGTGGTTAAGAGCACTTGTTTACCATGCAGAGGTCAATGCTGAGGACCCATGTGGTGGCTCACAACCACTCATAACTCCTTTCAGGATATCCAACCCCTTCTTTTGACCTCAACAGGCACCAGACATGTACTTGATGCCCAGACAGACATTCTGACAAAATACTCATACACGTCAAAATGAAATAAATAAATCTTAAAAGAGTGTTTGAAAAAGAACTCAGCCCTTAATACCAGAGGGCATTAGAGTGAGCAGGTGGCATCTGTAAAAAATGAAAGAGTGCCCTCACCATACACCAAATCTGTGGGTACCTCTTCTTTTTACTTTCTAGATTCCAGAAATGTGAGCAACTAATTCCTTTTCCTTAGAGCCAAGCAGTCTACAGTATTTGTTACAGCAGCCAAATGAGTTAAGACAACAGGAAGCAGAGTCCTGCACAGAAAAAGCCCAACATCATTTGCACCTGTTCACAGCTTTTCAACTCCTCTTCATCCCATAAGATTCATTCCATACACACAACTTAGCCAACTCCATCCAAAGCTCCAAATCCCTGTCAACAGTGGTCGCTCTCTGGACTTGCCCAGAGCAAATTAATGGCTTATTTTTATACCAATAGGGTGTTCTTGTGTCCTGCACAAATACTTGGGCAGTTAAAGCTATTTCTATTTCATTCCTGGATTTTTATATTAACATCTGTCAAATTCGCTTCTCATCTCCCCCAAGTCAGAGAAAAGAATCAATAGCATGAATAGTAATCACAGTTCCTTATGTGTCACTCACTGAGTCCTGGTTTGTGAGATCACTTAGAATCTTCACAGCATGTGCCCAGGAAATGGGCATCTATTCAACGCTGAGCATGTGCTGGGTGTAAAGTACTTGGTGCTCTTTATAAACTCATTCCTGTGAATCGTCTCTGCTGCACAGAGGAGAAATCAGAGTCCCTGAGATGTTAAATAGCTGGTTTGTATGATTGTCAAAGTCAGGCTTCCTACTCAGGTTTATAGGATTCATGCCTGTATCCCTAGTGGTACCAAGGAGATATAAAATGTGAACATCCTGCTGGCATGTTGGTGCACACCTTTAACCCCAGCACTCAGAAGGCAGAGGCAGGTGAATCTCTGTGAATTCGAGGCCAGCCTGGTCTACAGAGTGAGTACCAGGACAGCCAGGGCTCTTACACAAAGAAATGCTGTCTCAAAACAAAAACAAAACAAAACAAAAATTGAGCATCCCTTATCTTCAGGTTTCCTCATGACTCCAAGACAAATGATTAACAAAACCACTGACAAATCCAGCCTACTCTTTGGCTCCCAAACCCATCTCTTCCAGCACGGTCTGCTGTACTAAGTGGTCTGTAGCCTGTCATGTTTCCTCGACTCCTTGTCTCTAATCCCAAAGGTGTGTGGTATCTTGAAGTCTCACTGCTGGACCAGGACTAGAAGCCCAAAGGATGAGCTTTGGGTCTTGATATAGACAGATAAGACACTAGACTAGCATAAAATCATTTTTGTTCTGTGTTTCTGAAAGGGGCTGTTCATATTTAATTCAGAGATTTTATTTTTCTATCATAGAAATGAATGGGATCATATCAGAAGACTCACAAGAGCCATACAACAAACTAGACACATTCATATTTAATGGATTCTCTGAAGTGCAATGTGAACACGATTCTCAACTTAGCTAGGGCCTTGTCCCTAAGTAGACTATAAAGAAGGCCATCAGCCTATTGGCCACAGGAATCCCACTGAGGGAAGTTTCTGTATCTGAATTCACATGGTGCATAACTCAGCTCTGCCCTCTTTGTATCCCTCAGGCAGGCAGCCTAGAATGATGTGGGGATTCTGGAGAAACTGCAGAGAGCCTCTGGGAAGAAGCTGGGTCTCATCTTCTCCCAGGCTCAGAGCATCACATTCCAGGTCAAAGTGTGGAAGGAGAGCTCCTTACACCCTAAGGTGCTGTGGATGATTGTTTGATAAATAAAACACTGATTGGCCAGTAGCCAGGCAGGAAGTATAGGCAGGACTAACAGAGAGAAAAAAGGAAAGGACAGGAAGGCAGACAGGGGAGATACCAGCTGCCATCCAGAGAGCATCATGTAGAGGCAACAGGTAAAGCCACGGAACACATGGCGACATATAGATTAACAAAAATGGGCTTAATATAAGAGTAAGAGCTAGACAATGGTAGGCCTGAGCTAATGGCCGAGCAGTTTAAATAATATGAGTCAGTGTGTTTATTTTATAAGTGGGCTCTGGGACTGGCGGGGATTGGCAGGAGCTGGAGAGAAACTCTCTAGCTACACTAAGGCCTTGCCCTGAGTCCCTTACCTAAGCCATCCCAGCTTCTGAGCCTAAGGAAAGGTATAAACTTCAGTCTCCTCAAGTGACTTCCACTTGAGCTAGACTAAGGGACCTCATACCTGAGTGCATCCAACAAGCCCCAGAAAACTTGTGAAAACCCAGATGTCCGAGTCTTCTTCCAGGAAGTTCTGATCTAACAGATCTCAAATCTGGCCAAGAAATGACCACTTCCGGCAATCCCTGAGGCCTATACTGCTCATGATTTTGAGGCACCAGAGAACATGTAGATGAGGGCAAATTGGTGCTCTTTGCCAATCCAGATTGCAGGTATGACTTAAAAGTACACACCAACAAAGCTAGGAGTGTCAGACTATCATTGTGGCTAGTCTGTCCTCATTCTAGCACCTTCTAGTGGTAGATTCCAGAGAGGTTCCTTCACACACTGAAACCTCAGCTTGGCTTTATCTGAACAATGAGGTAATCTGTGCAAAAAGATGAATTCTGAGTGAAAGATTCAAATGAGTACCCCAATAACCCTGGATATATTACTGTTACAGAAATGACAGAGGAGAGAGACGTAAGATCCACAGGGCTAGACACATGAACTAGCATTTGATCTTTAGCCAGCAGCGACACATGACCATCACTGCTGTAGGCAACACAGGTCCAATCAAGAGGTACAATGGGGCCAGAAAGTGGTCTTCCCTTGGTTAGGTCCAAAAGTAGGTGCTGCCAACCACTCCACTCCTGTTCTTATGGACTCCTTGTGTAGGTGAGGGATGCTGCCCAATCTGGAATTGCTTGAGAGGCAAGCTTTAGTGAAGCTGTTCATGTATGACATGGGCTTATATGCCTGTATTCATCCTGCATTGAGGCTTCACTCTTAGACCCAAGAGAAAACCAAATACAGGGACTAATAAGTATCAAAAAGCAGATGCTAACGGATTGCGAGGCAGTCCAGAACAGTGATTCTGAAGGGTTTCTAGGCAGTAGAAAATAGTTCTTAAAGTAAAATTTTAAACATATTCCCAATACAAGAACAGAGAAATGTTGAAAGACAAAGAGTTTTAAATTATGTGTTGACTAGAGGGGACAGAAAAGGAAAAATATGTAGCTCAAATCCTTCTAATACTGAGGATTACATTATATATATTTAATGTGGCACAGGGATGGTCAGGGTCAGGTACAGAGAGGAAGTTTAAAAAGTCATTCTTGATTTAATCTCCTTTCCAGGCTACATGAGGTCTTGGTATCAGGATCTAGCACAGGGAACAGTAATAAGTATTTCTATGAAGGGCCAGAGAATAATTTCAGCTTTGTATACTCTATTGTCTGCAACTACTCAATTAAGCCTTAATAGACAAGAGTAGTCATTGCCCACACATAAATGGGTATGTATTTGACTGTTTTCTAATAAAACTTTATTCATAAAATACAGTTAACAGTGCTGTTTTATCCAAGGGCTCTAGTTTGTTGAGACTGACTTTAAGGGAAGGGATTTGGAGGAGACTAGAAATAATAATCCCTCAAATTCTACTCACAGTTGTGACTCTGGATTTGTAATTATTTACTTATCAACTGGGCATTATAGGATAGCCATTCTTAAGCTGGAGGTCTGAGCTGGATGGATTTGTTCCAAGGACCAAACTGTTCCAGTAAGCTAATGAACATGAAATAGTCTGAAAAGCCAAATGTGCTTTACAAATAACCCCCAAAGCCTTACATCAAAGGACAGTTTATCATCCTTTGTCTGCCTTTCAGAAGAATTCCAGACACCACTTACCAGATTATGTTAGAGAATAGTTGTTGTTGTTTTTTTTTTTTTTAAAGAAAGGTCTCAATAAAATGTCTTGAAGGTCTTAAAGGGATGTCAAAGTTAAAAGAAATGCAGTATAGCTGGCCCTTTCCTGGAAGAACCCAAGTCTTTTAAACTTGTGATGTCTATGAAGTAGAAAGTCCCCTACTACCTTCCATCCTATTTGTCTACAAACTGGCCTCTTTGGCCTTCTGAAGTCAGAAGTCCATTGAGTAATTCCTCTATCTGCTGTCTCCTCACTGCTAGACTGCAAGAATGGTGCCTTGTTGCTGAACTAGCCTGAATGCTGTAGTTATCCTTCAAATAAGCTGAATATCTGGCCATGTTCTAATGTGTCTGCAGAACCAAATAGGGACTGCAAATGGTTCCTGTCAGCCTGCCCTTTTTTCCATGTCTGTAAAGAAGATAAAGGCAGATGAAACTCATTACATGCACATAATGACCACTGAGGACCCAACAATTCTACAAAGTTCATGCCATTAGTGATTGTACAACCTGTAAAGAAGACACTTTAATCTGCCCCTTACAGAAGGAGGCAATGGAGCTCAGAGAATTTAGAAACCTCATATAACATCAAAGAGGCTGAAAACGATGGACTGGGATTTAGGATTTCCACCAGAACTCAGATTCTTTCCATACTATTAATGACCTCATCTATAGAAAAACAATCATTGTTTTCTTCCAGTGAAAAACTGTGATTTGCAACTGGGGGAATTTCTACCTCAGTGATAATCTTCCCAGGGTAAAAAAAAGAATCAACACTATCACCTTGATCAGGTGAAGCCAGGGGCTGAAGCTAAGCTTGAAAGATTTGAATTATGATTTTTCTACAGTGGCATACATTGCCTTTTATCCTAGTTATCAGTACTATTGCTATCATGAAACAATATGAACAAACGCAAGTTAGGGAGGAAGGGTTTATTTGACTTACACTTCATACCATGGCCCATCACTGAAGGAAGTCAGGACAGGAACTCAAACAGTACTTGGTCCTGGAGACAGGAGCTGATGCAGATGCCATGGAAGGTGCTGCTTACTGTCTTGCTCCCCTGGCTTGCTCAGCCTGCTTTCTCATAGAACCTAGGACTACCAGTTCAGGTACAGCACCACCGACAATGGGCTGGGCCCTCCCACATTAATCACTAATTTTAAAAGTGCCCTACTGGCTTCCCTACAGCTTGATCTGATGGAGGGGAGGCATTTTCTCAACCGAGGTGCCCTCCTCTCCAATAACTAACTTGTGTCATATTAACATAAAACTAGCCAGCACACCATTGTAATAAAAAGCATACAGAACATTAAAAAAAAAAAAAACCTTGGAAGAAATGAATGGAGTAGGACTCAGCTAGATATTTACCAGACTCATTTTCTCTTCGTTTTTTCTACATTCTTCTAATATCCATGCACCAGCCTCCCTTGGACTTAGAAGTTGTCATGTGTCTGAATTCTAGCCAGTGGAATTTGAACAGAAAGTGATCAATCCTGCTATGTCCAATTTCCATGCTTGAACCCTCAATGTAAAGAAGCACAGGGCCTTGGAAACCAGATATGGGGATACATAGGCCCCTAGGCACTAGGATCAGAAGTTCATGGACCACTTCTTACAATAATGGCAGCCATGGACCAAAATTCTGCCTGAGAAAGAAAGTTTCTGATGTAAAGCCCTCGTATCTGTTATTATAGCAGCTATTTCCCCATCTAACTACTTCAGCAGAGACGTTTGACACAAATTAAAAAGCAGATCACATTAGTTTCTAATTTGCTCCATATAAGAATGTAAGCAGCTGTTATTTTGAATCATTAAGAAAACAGCAGCTACAGTGCTGGGAAGATGGCTCGGGGGGTACAAGGGCTTGCTGCATAAGCACTGGGACATGAGTTTGAATCCCCAGAACCCATATAAAAGCCAAGCATTGCCCTGTATACCTGGAAACCAAGCATTGAGGGTATAGATGGGAGGGGCCCAGAGAGTTCTCTGGCTAGCTAGCCTAGTCCAAGTGGCAAGCTTCAGTTCCATGAGAGACCCTCTCTCAAGGGAATACAGTTGAGAGTGATAGGGTAGGACACCCAATGTCCTTCTTTGGCCTCTATAGTGTGCCTGTGGGTATGGGCGACCCTCCCTACAAGCACATACACTCATACAACATGCATATACACCAGAGAGCAGAAAAAAATGCAACTGCAAAGAGAAGTTAGTGGAAGGTGTGTGACCTTGAGTAATAATGTTGTGGTGAAATGGTGTTTCCCCCAACATATTGTGCACCCTAAAAAACTTATCTGGGGTCAGAGAACAGAACAGCCACTAGACATACATAGAGGCCAGAAAATGGTGGCACACACACCTTTAATCCTAGCATTCTGGAGGCAGAGATCCATCCAGATCTCTGTGAGTTCAAAGCCACACTGGAAACAACCAGGTATGGAGACTCACGTCTTTAATCCCAGGAAGTGATGGCAGGAAGCAGAAAGGTATATAAGGCATGAGGACCAGGAACTAGAGCCTTTTTAAGCTTTTAGGCTTTTAGCAGCAGTTCAGCTGAGATCCATTTGGATGAGGACACAGAGGCTTCCAGTCCGAGGAAACAATTTCAGCTGAGGAATGGCGAGGTGAGGTGGCTTGTTCTGTTTCTCTGGTCTTTCAGCATTCACCCCAAAACCTGGCTCTGGTTATTTCATTTTATAAGACTGTTTAGCAATTCATGCTACATAATGTATGGATTTTAAGTCTTTAAACTTCACCTTTTCCTGGATTCAAAACCAGCAATGATGACACTGAGGTCATTGCAACTAGTTATTTCTAATGTTTTCATGTATTTGATAGAAATATAGTCAACATATTTTTTTTAATTTTTACCTGTTCAACCTTACTTTTGCAAGGTAGTCGCTGGAAAAATCGAAGTTTGCCTTTGAGTCTGATTTATGTTCCCATTGTTCTATTCTAGATAATGTGCAGCTCAGGCTGTCTATGCACTTCTGTGCATACTGAGTGTCTACAGTGCAGGAAAAGGTGCAGTTCCATCACCTTGGGTAGGTTGTTTCTCCGATCTGCATCTTGATCTTTCATGTAAAAGCTTAGAAGTTGAGCCTTCTCATGCTTTGTACATTGGTCACATCCAGCCCTACATTAAACTAGTCAGCTCTGGCGTTACTGTTCAAATCCCTAAACAGTGGGATCTTGGCATGCTATTCACAGCCGGAACCTTGTGTGGATTTTGCCCACTTACATCTAAGTTCTTGCTTATCTCCCACCATACTTTCTCCTTGAACCTACTTCATCCAGTTTCCTTCATAACTACCTCCAGCTTCCCTCCGCTGTTCTGATCACCACTTACCTCCTAATTATGTGGTCTCTGATCATCCCATAAACAACTGATCTGATAGACCCTCTCGATACATTTCCTTAGGACAACCTCACCTTGGTTTTGCAACACAGGTCCAGGTATCTTTCTTACCTCTACAGACATTAGACCCAACTAAGCTAAGGGATGGAGTGAGCCATGAGCTGAACCTCTCCATCCAAAGGGCCTCACTCCAAAGCCTATCACTCCAGCGATTTTCCTCCTTCCAAAGTTTATTTCAGAGAGGTGCCCTAAGAAGAAACTCATTTCCTTAAAATATCAAAGAACTGAAAACAGGGGGGTGATAGAGGCTTTAGGAGACAAACTGCAAAGTGTATGAATAAAATTTTGCCAAGTGTACACAGAATTATTATAAAGAATGCATTTCTGCTGCAGTTGTCCACCACCCTCAATATTACATTAAGTTAACTTAATTTTCTGTGGATCAGATTTATTCAAAGTGAAATTTCTCTTAATAGGTCATCTGAATAAACAATTTCAAGTGTTATTTGCCAAAAAAACAATCTGTTTCTAGGCTTCAGATTAAATCGGCAGTGTCAGGCTAAGAAAACAGGCTCAAAAATTCACAGAGAGCTGGAACAATTGCACAAAAAATTGGAGCCTGGAGGTCAATCTTTTCACTCAGTTCTGGAGGGAAAAAAATGATAGGCTTCTACTAAACCAGGGGAGATGAAATATGCCATTCTTGTAAAAATAAAGAGTGCCTAAAATAATATATTTTTTTTCCTTTGCTTTTTCCAAGACAGGGTTTCTCTGTGTAGTTTTGGTGCCTGAGCTGGATTTCACTCTGTAGACCAAGCTGGCCTCAAATTCACAGAGATCCACCTGGCTCTGCCTCCTGAGTGCTGGGATTAAAGGCGTGTGCCACCACCGCCCAGAAAATAATATTAAAGTGGCTTGTATCATATAAAGAGTAAGACACTCCAATGCTGCCAGACCAGTCACATAAAACACTATTATTTCATCAGAGGCCCTGCACCTTGCTTCTCATGGCCTACAAATGGGGTGTTCTAGGCTGTTGACCTTCAGGGAGAAGGAAAGAGAGGCAGAGAGAGAAGAGGAGGAGAGGGAGAGGTGAGGAAGGGGGGAGGGAAAGGGAGAAGAAGTTTGAAATGATGTGGAATTATGTAAATGTAAGGAAGTTACTAGCGGGAGGCTAACTTGGAGTAGAAGTTTTGTTAGTCTTTATTCTGTAAATTTCTTTGAATTAGTGGGTTTGTGTAATGGAACGGATGAAAGCTGGAGTTCTACTTCATAGTTGAAGAAATGGAGCTCTGAGAAGCAAATCAGTTCCATGACAACAGGAGGAAATAAACGCCCTAATTCTGCTAGAGCCCAAATCTATAGGCTTCCCCTAACAGCATCTAAAAGCAGAGTTTCCAAGGACACAGTCTTGGAACTGAAAATGTGACAACGTAAGTGGTAAACAGACTGTGCTTCAGGACAAGTTACACTAACTCCTGCCTATGACCTTGACACCATGGCTCACATGGCTACAGCTCAACTGGCACCCAGCACGCTCATGTTCCTGTGCAAATAATCACCCCATCCAAGCACAGAGGGAACCCCGGTCCATCGTCTCTGTCAATGCAGGGCCACTGTCAGCATCACAAATAAGAAAGGAAAGAGTCCAGAAACCGCAGGCTCCCTTCCTCGCCCCTACATTTAGACTTCTGAATCCACTGTATTCAACCAGCACAATGATATCCATTGTGTTCAGAGCCTCTTAAAGGAAACCAGACAAGGATTGGTGAATGGACCCGCCACAGCTCACGCCAGCTAAGTGCTCCCACTCAATGAGTCAGAGGTAGAGATAACACAGCAGCTCCCTACCCTTACCCACAGTTTCATTTACTTTGGTTTCCTGAAGTCCACTATGGTCCAAAAATATTAAGTGGAAAATTCCAGACGTGAACAATTTGTAACTTTTATTATAGTATGTTGATATGATTGCTCTATTTTATTAGTCGTCATTACTATTCATCTCTATTAAATTAAAGGTTATTGTAGGTATGCACATGATACATATATATGTGTGTGTGTGTACGTATGTATATATATATATATATACATACACACACATATATGTATATGTATATATGCCCTCAGCATTCTCTGTGGTTTCAGATATCCACTAGGAGTCTTCAGAATGCCCCCATGGATTGGGGCTGATGATACTATTAAAGTTATAACATTAAATCACAGCCCTACCTGTGATTCGGCTTTTAATTTTTGTCTCATAAAAGACCTGTTCCTCTTAGGAAGGCACTGAGCCTGCTGTGTCATGTTTTGATCATGCCCAGCATGTTTTGATCACATCACTATTAGTCATAGAGGTCAGCGGAGATGACGGTGCTCATTATCAGCACAGGATCTTCAGCGCTTGTTTGACAGATAATGGTACTTGGTTCTCATAGTCCAGCTGACTGGATGCTCAGCTCTGGACTACTAGAGAGTGTGGGTAGTCGATAGACTCTCGACTGACCATTTCTTGTGGGGAAGTAGCTATGGAATTGTGGCTCTAGGAACCTTGCATCATGACTCACCTGAGAAGGAGAGATGGACACCTTCCAGCAAACACGAGGAGTTTACAAGTCAACTCTTACAAAACTACGATCATACAAGCAGTCCTAAACTGTGCATACCCTATGACTTCAGTACCGATTCTCACTCGTGAAAGATCAGAATAATTGCTATAATTTCTGAGGAGCTGGTGGACTGAGATAACCTGGTTACATTGCCCACAGCCCACAGGTTCCAAGCTAGAATTCAAACCTAGATGTGACTCCAAGATCTAGGTTGGAAGGTTGGAAATGGAGATCACGGAGACATACATCTACTCTTAGTTCTTGAAATGTCTGCAAGTGAGCTAGTGAGAGAGAAAATGTATCCAGAGACCACTGGAAGTTTTAGATCAGCCTGTCCAGTAATCCCTCTCATGCTAATAAACATGTTCTGGGACCTGTGCTGCCCAGTTACAGCAGCTACCAGTCACATGGCTAACACAATTGAACATCAAGAACATCTGCACGTTTTATGTTATTTTCATTCATTTGATTTAATTTTAATAAATTTTATGTATATGGGTGTTTAGTTTACATGTATGTCTGTGTACTATAGATATGCCTAGTGCATATAAATGTCATAAGAATGTACTGAATTCCCAGCACTGGGGTTACAGACATGTGAGTCCAAGGAATCAAAACTCTGGTCCTCTGGAAGAACAGTCAGTACTCTTTATCACTGAGCCATCTCTCTAGCCTTATTTATTTGATTTAAATTGTCACTGAATATTATCATCCAGGGTGTAGTTAGAGACATTTCATAGTATCAGCATTTGGGAAAGAAAGTGGTCCCCACAGTTGGTGGGGCAGGGGAGTTGAAGAATGCAGGTTCCAACATGCTAGAATGTGAACAGGGCTCTCTGCTTCAGGCATGAAAATCTTCCCTGTAGTTTAGTCCAGAGTCAAGGTCCCAAAGTGAATTCTAGTCCCTTTAGTCTACAGATGAGTAATGTAAGAGTATCAATTCTGGCATTATATTCCTTTGTAACCATTATTTGTAATGTTTTATGAGCATATATTAATTGTTCCTAATAGTGGGCTAACATTTCCATACATGCACATCAGAGTCTTTCCTGGATAGCACACCTGAGCTCTCTTTCATTGCCTCTTATCTCCTTCATAAAACCTTTTATCTCTTCTCTGGACCCTCCTTTAACAACTCCGTAGATGCTAAGTTTGTGGATTTTGTTTTTTATCAACCCAGACATTTTTGCTGCTACCTATGAAGTCAAGTCATTTCTTCCCTGGGAATGGCTTTCAATGTACCTGAAGTTTCTACCCCTATCTCTGTGGGGAAGACATTCCTAATAGAGTGAGCAATGTCATTCACAGCAAGATTGCCTATCTTCTCCCCACAAACAAAGCCACACTGGCAGGAAATAGAATCCTTCCATCTCCACCAACCCTGCATATAGACAAACTCAATGAAAGGTCTTCATCACCATGTCACATTTCTCTCCACTCTTTCCACAGAGATAAAAATGAGATTTCTACTACTGTGATTCCTCTCTTCCTATATCCCACTTACCATTTAGCTGCTAATTGAAGAAATACATTGAAAACTGACTACCAGACAAGCTCACCAACAGAGTCTTTGGAGTAGAGCCTGTACTTTCCCTCTCCTGTCTATTCAGGCCAGTCCTTGACCTGTCTGTGCTTTTCAGGTCATACATGACTATCCACTCAGCAAGAGCACGCAAACCCTTCATGGCCATTTTCATTTATAATTAAGGTAGCTTCCACATGCTTCACTGACCTTTGAAAATGTTTCTTGTGAGCATGGTTACAGCTCACAGTAACCATGAGTCCTCCAACCTGAGGACCATAGGTTATATAGTATTTTGGGGTAGACATACAAGTATAGGATCTTCATTCTTTCCATATACGTTAGAGAAATGATTATTAAGATGCTTGGTATAGTAGGGAAAGATCTTTCTACTCATCTTTCAAAAAAAAGAGTAGACACATGACTTCTTGAAACACTTTCCATATCAAAAGATCTAAGTCCTTTGGGAGCACAATGGCAACTGTCTGTCTCCATCTTTAGACACATGATCTTCACATTATTGAGCTCTGAGACCTTTGAGAGAATCAAACATGAGTTTCTGGAACATATGCCCTCAACATCTTTAAAATCTCTCCAGATTAGAATTAAAAGAAGAGATGTCACCCAGCTCATCCTCAGCCATGATCACGGAAAATGGCAGCCATTGCCAGGAAAAGGTCACCACTATTACCTGGCTCAGTGCAGTTCTTGCTGCTCCGGAGTCCTGCATCTTCAGAAGTCAGTGTATCATTCACCTGCATCAGCTTCCTCCCCACCATCCATTTTCTATCTTCTCCGATGAGATCCATGAGGTCAAGTTCTAGAGAGCAAAAAAAGAGTATCACCATGCATCACTAACAACTAAATATAATGTCAGCCTTCACCCATGCTGGCCTGTGTCTTAATCAGCTACTATTTTCCTCTGCACTGCATAGATGCCTTTAAGACATCTTGACTCTAACTGTTTGAGGGCTTCCTCTGACTGCTGAGTCCTACTAGGCCCAACAACAGCAGTCTCCTATCCAATGACAGTAAGGAACTCATATATAAATACTTCATTGCTTGAGAATAATGACAGTGAGGTATGCATTCTATACTGGATTCCAGAGTTTCCCACCGTGTGAATAAACTAATGTTGTCTATAAGACAAATCTCTTGATAAAGTATATTTGATGGCTATCACCTCTGTTTTTCAATCCCCTACACCCAATGTTGATAAGAAATGTTTAGCAACCAATAATAGTGAGGGAGGCAGTCAAGACTTGTAGCCAATGGATGATTTTCATGGCACCAATACTCTCACAAGAGCTAAAATCAAGCTACAAATATAACACCATTAACACCAATCTGGGAAGAATGGACTCTACTGAGTCAGTGTGAGCAGCTTTAGCCTACCAATGTCTACACCTCCACCATATTTGCTTAAATCATCTCTCACATAACCAACTGCAGTTGAATGTACACTCAGAATCTGCTTCTTGGGGATTACCCAAGCTAAGGCACCATTTCCCAGCCCCAAAGCAGTAACCTGTAAGGGCCCCAGCATAAAATTCTATAAAACAAGAGATGAAGGAAAAAGAAGGCTACAGAAGCCATGTTAGAGGGTGAGCATAACAATGCCTAGGTCTCTGGGTGGGATGACTATGGAGATGAAAGTGTCAATACAAAGAACAAAGAGGAAAGGGCACATGAGGGAACGGGCTCTCCATCTGGCTTAGGCGATGCTGAGTCTGAAGTTCCTACAGATAAGATTATCAGGAGGAAATCATATAGCTTCTTGGTAATGATACCTCAGGCAAAAGAGCGAATACAAAAGAGATCCCAGGGAAGGCCTTGGGATATAGACCAGATGGGGGTCTCTGTAGGTTTCATGACTGGAGGGAGACACCATGCATACATACATTAGTGATGAGTAATGAGAAGAAACAGAAAAAGAAAATCTTTGAGAACCTAACGTTTCTCCAGAGAGCAGGCGGTTAAAAGAATTCAACAAAAGATAAGGAGATGAAGGGAAAGAAGGGAGCAAGTGGAATGAAAAGTAGGAAGAATGAATCCAGGGAGGAAAGATTAACAGTCTTCAACACCATGGAAAAATCAAGAGAGACAAACAGAGAAATGATAGCTTGATCTTGCCATGAGGGGGTTACTGGAGGTCATGAAGGGGTTATTGGAGATGGAGGGGGTCAGACCTGGTAGTTCATTCCAGTGGCCTGGCATGAAGGAAAGAAATTATGGGAGATCACCTCCAAAATGGCTAGATTAGCTGTGGTTAGAAAAATGGTTGCATTGGGTTTTTGTTAGGTTTTTTTTTTTTTTTTTTTTTTTTTTTGAGAAAGAACTTAAAGTTGGGTGGGTAGAGAGGGGGAGAGGATCTGGAAGGACTTGGGGGAGGGCAAGACTATAATAAAATATATTTAAATTTTAAAATTATCTTAATAAAAATATAAAGAAAAATGGTTGTAAATACAAGACAAGGACCTAATTCTTGGGCCCAGTGGCTTTCACATAGACCACAGTGCACTCCTATACAATGTGATATTCTGAAATTGTCAATGTAGAGCTAAAAACCACCATCTCCTAGTCTCTATTTTTACAGTGATTCTCAATTTTCCAAACCATTTTACCTTCACTATGGAGTTTGATTCTCACAACACTACACAAGAGAGTATGAACATTATCTCTCCAGCAACAAACTGCTACAAGATCACAGGAGGTATTCAGTAAGCACGATTTGAAATCATCATTCCCACCTTATACATGGATAAACTAGGGTCCTAGACCTTTCTGAAAAGTGTAGTGCTCATGTACATCTCACTTCAAAATCTACTGATAGTATCAGCAGCTCGTGAATTTAGGTTTTCCCCAAAAAACAGCCCTAGTCCTGAATGTAAAATTGTCAAGATGTCTAATTAGAACTTAGGTATTTAGCCAGAAAAGCACCCCTAGTCAGAGAAGGTGTGGGACAGTCCAATAAACCATTGCTTCAACTCCAAAATATAAAAAACCTCTAGGGTAGCTACATGTATTCATTTGGCCAAAATTACCAGAACAACACTTAAGAAAGGGTTCAAAGTTCATCAAGTTATCTGGATAGCTTATTTGACCTGGGTCCTATAACTAAAACTGATGTCAAGCAGAAAAAAATCCTCTAAGAACTATGAACAAAGAGTAAAGTCAGTAGCCTTAAACTCCACTAAGCAGTCTTCAAGCATAAATGTACCATATTAAAACTATCAAGTGTCGGGAGAGGCATTCACTTTGTCCCAGGCTAGGGGTCAGGAATGGCTCCTAAGGAAGACTTGAGCACCACTGGCTGACAGATGCGATCCCAGGAAGAACGTGCCAGGGAATAGAGAAGTAGGATAGGAGAGATATGTGTCAAGTCAGCTGCCAAAATAAGTGAAGAGCACTGGGCCCCTTTGAAAGTGCTACAAGCCAGAGAGAAAGCATCTCAGATCCACAAGATGGGAGGGAACATGGGTACTGGTCTACTCACTCCTCTGCCATAGGCTTGAGGTTATTCCCACAAACATGAATTCTCCTGTTTTTCTTTCATTTCTGATTTTTAAAAGTGTGTGTGTGTGTGTGTGTGTGTGTGTGTGTGTGTGTGTGTGGTGTATGTGTGTGTGCTTGTGTATGTGTGGGAGGTATACGTGTGTGTACGTGGGGGGGGGGGTGTGCTTGAGTACAAGTGCCCATGAAGGCCAAAGCTGGGATTCTAGCTTGTTGTGAGCCACTAGATGTGGGAGCTGAGAATTGAACTCAGGCCCTCTGCAGGAGCAGTACATGCTCTTCATTGCTGGGCCATTTCTTTATCACCCTCTCCAGATTCTCTAGCCTCTGACATGAAGCTCCGAAGTAAGCTCTGGTGCACAGCAAAGGCCTCGGACAATGAGATGCAGGTTCTGGAAGCTGTACAGTGCCAGCACGAAGGAGTCAGAACAACAGATACGGGCAGAGTACCACGATATCTGCCAGTCCACGTGGTATCTAAAGAAACAGTCATGCTGTGGCTGGCAGAGTGGCCACTCTACTGTCTGTCCTCAAAATGTGGGTCAGAGAAGGGTGCTCTGTGGACCTGCAGTCATAAGGTTCAGGCAGACCCCAAAGACTTGAAAAGAAGCAAAAGTATTCCTACCAATGACTCCCAAGGCTCTTTTGCCAAGTTTCCATGGTTCTGTGACTCTAAGAGAAAAGCTGATACCAATTAAGAGATGTAAAAGCAAAGCCAGCTATTGTAGCAGAAAATTAGAGGATTTTTTAACATAATGATTCAATATCTTCAGGAATTAGACACTATTAAGACAGCACCTCAGCCTTCCAAAACCTACAAACTTTTATCTCAACAAAAACAGACTTGACCACCGACCACTGATACAACAATGATGTTCAGAGTCTGAGAAAATATTAATAATAAAAATAGTAACAACATCCAGGGAGAACAAAGTTTGATGGTGCTGTAGCTCAGTTTGATTTCCTCAAAAATCTCTGGTAAGAAGAGAAGGCTTCAGGGCCTATGTATCTCTGAAGGAAGTAAGTCAGAGTGAAATTGACTTGCCTAAGAACATAGATAATCTATGGCCATATCAAATACTTTCCATAGCTTTTGTCATTGTGCGCATTGAGTGTCTATTAAGTGCAAACAGTTTCCCATTCTTCAATATGTTTCATCTTCATAATAAACCTGTGTGGAAATACTAGCTTTATTTTTGCAAATAAGTAAATGAAATGGAAGCATACCTTGGTTAAGCAACTTGCCCTGCATTGCACAGTGAACACGTAGCAGAGGAGAGATTTGAACCCAGGATTAATGGTTTCAAAGGCCAGTCTCCTGGCAGATCCCTAGATGGAAGAAGCTCACTCCAGTTGCAATGCACAGCTTATAGCAAGGTAGACTGGGTAAGTAGCCTGCATCTTATAATAGGTGTGGGTGAAGACTCTCTTACTAGACCTATTAATCGGTCCCCAGAAACTATTATGAAGTTGAGCAGCACACCTGGAAAACATCACAGACCAAAGACTCAAACACTTGTAGAATCTCATTCTACACATGGCACTCTACTCAAGGACCTGGCTATCTAGGACATGGGCTGCTGCATTCCTGGATTGAGAGAGAAAAGGCAAAGTGTGGGCAGTGGGGAAGCTGGGATGCAGGGGAAGGTGAAGCAGATAAGCAAAGGGTGCCAACACTTGCTGCTTCCATTTCCCTCTCCTAACTAGCTTCCCTGGCTCCCCGGACTTCTCTGCTACAGCAAAGAGGCTGCTCCACAAAGCTACACTCGAGCAATGTCAACAAAAACACTTGGCCCCAGTCCATGGCATTCTTGGCTTCTCATCTGCCAGGCCCTGGACGTTGCATGTTGGCCTAATTAGTCAGGGAAAGGGGAGGAGGCAGGGGGTGAGCAGGGGAAGCAGCAGGCTCTCCTGTCACATGTCACCAGCAGAGGAAGCATGTAGGGCTGTGGTCTCTGAGAAGGAGCGACAAGAGGGGGCCTTAGAGATGCTGTGGGCTGCTGCTGGCGGAGGAGGAAACTCAGTTCTCAATCTGAGATCCAAGCCGCCTGCACTGAGGAAGCAGAGAGAGTGGAGGCTGGGTGCCAAGTTTCCATTACAGAGCTGCTGTGTGTTCACCCTTTTGCACTCTAGCACTCTCTCTCCCCCCCCCTCTCATTCTGTCTCTCTCCTACTCTCCTTCCCATGACCAACGCATACATACGGAGCCCAAGGATTTCACATACCAATAATGGATCTTCTCGGGAGCCCCATGACCCAGATCCTCAGCTCACAGCCTTGACTCCAAACACACTGCCTCTTGTCTGCTAGCCTGACTCACAGGCCTTCTATCCCTTTCTCAGAGGCTGTTGGTCTTAGGCTCAGAAGAGAAAGGGGTCTGTTTGTTCTCTGCCAAGAAATTAACTCCTCAGAGACCTGGACAGGTTGAAGATGGCATCATCGGTGAAAGTAGAACAGTAGGAGAGGGAGGGATAAGTGAGAGTGATCAGGGAAATAAATGTGATCAAAGTACACACACACACACACACACACACACACACACACACACACACACGAAAATGTCATAATATAACAGTTTTGTGCAATTAATATATCTTAATAAAAAGTGGAAAATAGGAGAATGTAAAATGTATCTTGTATGTCCCTCAGCCATGCACCAAGTCCCCTTCCTGTGCCATGTCACTACATCCTGTTACCCTTTTGCTTCAGACATTGATCAGCTGAGCTGGAACCCAAGTCCATATCTGAGTCCATAGTCTAGACATGCATTTTCCCATCTTGTCCCAGAGTGTTAGGGGAGGCAGGGGAGTGGCCTCACAGGAACAACAGTCCCTCTTTGAAAGCACATACAACCTCTAGAGAACTGGAATGCTGTCCTGCTTTTTGAAAATGAGCATGGAGAGCCACCACTCCCAAGTGTCCAGAACACCATAGCAACAGCCTCTCCCTTGCAGGCGCAGGAACTAAGTTATGGAACCTCCTGCATCACTCAAGAAGGAAGGAGCAGAAAACTCAGTCCAGGGCACAAGGTTCAATCTGATGGTGATGGCCACTGACAGACTCTAGGCTGGCCCTGTAAGCCTCGCCAGGGCTATAAATACCCACTCTGCAGTTTACACAGCTGCCTCCACTCTATGCACTCCAGGTCTTCACCCCAGGGTTGGAGGTCGAGTTTGCATAAGCCAGCAGCCTGCAGACCTCCTTCTGCAGCCTCCAGTGATCAGCACCACTCTCCACACGGCCCCTTTTCTGGCCCACCCCTTATATCCCAAGAGAGTGGCCAGGCATTTTTTATCTTCTGTAAGTGAAGGGGGTTTATACATGAGGATTTTTTTCCAATGAATTTTTTAAACACTTTATTCTTATTTCATAAATCAGCTTACAAAGTAGCAGGTTTCCATATGGGACTTTTATACATATTCATTGGGGCCAGTTCTCTCCCCTCCCATCTCCTTGCCCTCCCCTCCTCACTCCATCCTTCTCTTTCCACTTTTTTCTCTATCTGCTCCACCTCTAATACAAAAGCAAAAGGGTAACAGGATGTAGTGACATGGCACAGGAAGCAGAGTTTTGAAACAAGAACTTGCTTCTGCATTATTTCCTGGTCCTTGGGAAGGAAATGTGTAGCGAAGCCATAGCTCAATGAAGTGAGCCCTCCGAACCCAGCAGAGAGGGAGAGGTTGAGGCTAAGTGGAAAGTGCACTGGTTTCTGTCAACTATGTGGAAGTTTCCAGAAAGAGTTCGGGTGAGATCCAGAGGTATGTAAGAGAAGAACTCCAAACCCTACGGAAGCCATGGATTCCATTAGCTCCTCTTCCTCAGGCCATGTGCACATTGTGTCTGGCAGGTGATAGGACCCCAAGAATCTGATGGGCTGAGTCACACCTCCAGTGTCCCCCAGTCATCTCGGGCACTCCCAGGCAGCAGGTTTCATGCTCAATGCAAACTTCTTCCTCTTGTCTCTACTCCAAGAGAAAACTTAGGTTGAATCTGAATTCAGTTGAGGGTCTCAGTCAGTTTGAGGGGGTTCCCTTTTGCTCAGAGTAGAGGGGAACAGATAACCAACCCATACTATACTAGTCACCATTGCACTTAAAGGGGTTCTAGGAGTCAGGAGCACTTTCAGATGCCCTGGGGCTAGATATTGGATTCTGTATCTAATGCTCACGGAGCTCCCTGGCCATACCAGTTATGCGGGATCCTCCCAGACTCTGAGAGGCCATACTCTCAGCACCAGAGGCAAAGGTTCAAAGGGCCTGTTAGAACTCGGTATTGCTGCTGGTGTAGGGACACGGAGTACAGTAAACTCAAGCCTTGATGGAAGCAGGGAGGATGAGGACCTAAGCAAGCTATGAGACTGATGGTATACAGCCATATCATATATCTATAGAAATTGTGCCCATCTCAAGACAAGACGCAAACTCACCATAGCAAATGAAAGGGAAGGCCCATATTTCTCCTGACTTCCCATTAAAATCATTTTAATTTCTAGTCCAGCCTGATGCTGGCCACTCCATTGTCCCGCCTTATACATCCACACCCAATTCACCAGTCCTGAAGAAGTGTGGCATGGGAAGGAGCAAGTTGGATGAGTCCCTAGCAAGGAAGAAAGGACTGTCCAGAGCTTGAGAGCAAAGGCATGAGAAAAAATCCAAACTGCTGAAGATGTTGGGAAGATCAAGGGAGGGTAGCTGTGAGGCTGATACAGGGATGGAGAGTGCAGGCAGTTTTCTCTCTTCATGACATATACTCCAATACTAAACAAAGCAAATGGGATTTTTCTAATGACCCATGCATCCTGCCCACAGCCTAACTTCCTCTTGATGGTCCATTGACCTGTCAGGGATCCAAGCTTAGCACCAAGTATCTCCCTTTCCCCTTAGTCTCTCTTTGCTCATCACTTCACCATACTAGAGAAGCTCCTTCACCACCTCCTGCCTACTGAGGATTGTTTTCTAGATTCTACTGTCTGCAGAGCCAGAAATTCAGGCTCTTCACGATGTGTCTCCTAACTGGCCCCACATAACAGGACCCACACACATACACAGACACACAGACACTCTCTCTCTCTCTCTCTCTCTCTCTCTCTCTCTCTCTCTCTCTGTGTGTGTGTGTGTGTGTGTGTGTGTGTGTGTGTGTGTGTGTTTGATATGAAGATTCTTGTTATATATTTACTGTGCCTCCCCCAAATTCCTATATTGAGTGTGACAGCATCAGGACATGGGTTCTTTAGGAGGTAATTAGTTTATGAGGCTAAGATGTCATCACTGAATCACAGGGATAGTATTAGTGTCCTTATAAAGGGACCCTGGAGAGCCTTCTAGCTCTTTTCCCAAAAGATAAAGATTCAAGAAGACAGTAGCCTGCAACCAAGAAGAACATCCTCACCTGACCATGACCTGATACCTTGATCTCAGAATAGCAAGCTAAGAACTATGAGGAAGAACTTTTTTATTGCTTAAGCCATGTAATCTGTAGTATTATGTTATATTTAAGATACTTCTCAAATTTTAATATAATTGTGTGCAAATACAGATTTTAGAATTAGTTTTAAAATTCTGTCTTTTTAATTATTTTCCAGGAAGACCAGTGCTGCTGGTCCAAACACCACTTCAAGAAGCAGGAGTTTCACACATCTTTAACTGATGCACATATATGTTCAGGAAAGGGTCTGAGTAGCTGTGGACCAGTTTTCCCCAAGATGTGATTCAGAAAGGAAACTGCGCATGTCTTGGAAGTGAGTTCTGTAGGATCTCCAAGCATTCTCCAGAGATTCCCAGTTTGGAGGAAGGGATAAGCAGTCCGAAGAGGAATGTGGGTCTTTGGAAGTGAAATGGCCAGACTGGAAATGAAAGCGCTGTGGTTCTACCATTTGTGGGTTACACATATTGCAGGATGAAGGTCTGAGGGGCATTCTTCTCTTCATGGGGCAACCCTGAAGACCTACAGTTAGTCCCCTCCATGAGCAAGAACCTGCTGGGTCTATCAAATTTTGTATAGAACTCAGGATCAAATACTAAAATCAAACCCATGTGCCTTCTTTACCCAAGAAGAGATATGCACTGTGGGTTCTTAGACAGCAGAGGGGCTGGGCTATTTAAGGGCTGGTTGCATCCCTTAAATAAAATGTTTCATTCCAAGGCCAAGAATCAAGGTAGAATCCCGATTCCATCGGGAAACTTCAACTGTAGGAGGCAAAGGGAAAGGCACTGGCTTTCAGATAAAGCTGGCCAAGCTTTACAGGGAGACAAAGGAGATGGAGTCCGCTCAATTTTGCTTTTCTTTCAGTTTCTTATTTTTATGGGTAAAAGAAAGACCACAATTTTAATGGCAGAAGAGATGGGAAGAGTTTTCAACACTCAAAACCAGCCCCAAGCTCTGTAGCACACAAACATTCCCAAATCTGATTTAAACTCAAACAAAATCTAGTCGATGGAGAAATCACATGAGGTCCTCTGGGGAAGGGACCTAGCACCTTGTTATCCTGGGCATATGGTGATTTGGAGTTCTAGCCCCAGATCTGCCAATAGCTTTTGTCTATAGAAGCTGAATCATTTCATCTGTTATTGATCTAAGCCTTGAAAGGCATGAGTAATCTGACCTCTAATGCCCATTTACCTGGATTCTAAGTTCCTCTTTTATCTAGGGGAGAGTTATCTGATGGCTAATAGGATCCTTGGCCTCCAGAGCTTTGTGGAGGGGCCACATAGCTTTTAGAAGAGAAGGAACTATTAGAAATGGCATATATTCATTACACATCAATCTAAAGTCAGAAAAACATATATTGATTTAATATTTAACATATAAAGCGGCAACGTCACACTAAATCTACATATCCAATAGTAATAATTACTATAACCAAAAGGCAGGGGGTGGTCCTAAAGGAAGAGCATAGGACAGACATGGTGCCATCCCTAGCTCCCTTGCTTTCATAGTATTATAGCACGGTGCTCTTTGAATAAGTTCAGTTTAGTGAAATGACAAATTATTACTTAAATAAATTCTGTACACTGCTTTGAGATGAAATGGGGATATGATCTCAGACCATTTTTTTTTTACTTCAAAGATGTATAACTATTTTTTTAACTGGTGACTTTGGGCCAGTGAGATGGTTCAGTGGTAAGAGTGCTTTCCACCCAGACTGATGGCCCGAGTTCAAGCCCTGGGACCTACCTGGTGGAAGGAGAGAACTGACTCGTGCATGTTGTCCTCTGACCTCCACATGTGTTCCATAAGTGACATGTAAATGCATTCTTGAGTTCACATATGCAGTAAGTACATGTAAAAATTATTTTTAAATATAAAGTGTGTATTTCTCTATTACAAAATGACAACTACTATAAATATGCTAAAATTTTCTGGGAAGAACATGATTACTAGGTAAGTAGTCTCCTAGCTATTTCCAGAGAGCACACACAGACACCTACAGACAAACACGCGTCTTTCAAAGTGACATTTGAATAGCTAGTGAGAACGTTGATGCTTTCCTAAAGTAACTCACTCTATGGAAAGGTCATTTGAAGAACAAGTATCAAGAAGTTTTGTGTCCCCTTACTGGAAGATAAAGATCAGCAGACTCTTAAAAAAAGTTTATATGTCCCACCCACCATAAATTAGGAAGAACTGTGTAATCTGCTTATAAACATTCCAAGACAATGAGTTTTGAACACATGTCCTAACAATGTGTAAATGTGCCACCTGAAAAACTACAAGATTAATCAGCTGAGCCAGGATGAGGATTCTTCCCATAACTGGCTGTGATTGAAAAATCAGTGTCACAACTTAGTAGATCTCACTTGCAGTGTGCTTCTGCCATTCAGATGTGTGTGCCTTACCAAATTATCTTAGCCATTAAGCTTCAATTCTAAATGGAACACAAAGTAGTCAGAGCTCCAAACACATGTTTCTGGAAAGGCACATGTTCAAAAATGATTAAGTGTATTGAGTCATGCCTACTCAATAAAACAATGTCCATTCATGTTATGGTATTCATTAAAATCTAAATATTTTGTTCTATGAAAAAATAAAACAATTTTAAAATCACTTTTTAACTTTTATTTTTACTTCTTAAATTTATGTTTCTGGATTTTATAAGGCCTACAGTTATATAAGTTTCCTTCTTTAAAAATGTAAAATAGAAATACAAAATTAGGTACAAGGCCCCAGTAAAATACATCATTTTCACACATAATAAAGTATTGAAGACACATGCATTCACATTGTTCAGAAGAATTTGCAGATTCTGGCTTCCAATGATTCCATCCATCTTAGCTAAGCCATGCACTGCTGGTGGACCCCTGTGACTGTATTTTCCATACAGAGAATACATTTGACCCCTGAAATTCTGACTAATACGTTCCTTCATTTCTCTTAAAACTCACATTTTGCTTCCAATTGAGTAGAATTTGGTCACACTACATCACTTGGCTCCTCAAAAGCACGGCCTTTTCCATCATCTGTGCTTGAATAAACTCCAATTTATTGTCGGGTACAAGTACAAAATTGCCTGCATCTCCTCTCAGGCAGCGCCATCCCCCTGCTGCAGAAGAGGGCAGGGACTAAGACTCCCCCTCGTCCTGGGCTCTTCTTAATTCACACCAATGATAAAAAGCAACACGAGAGAATCTGGCTGAGGGAGGAGAAATGAAAGGCAATTTTTCCTCTGTGGTCCTGAGGACAAGGCTCTTCAAAGACAGGAAGTATCAGGACTCTCCCTGGGGGTGGTGGGGGATGACAGGAACCAGGGACAAAAGGACAGAACATTAATTGTGAGGAAGAACAGTTCACAGCCTCACAGAGAGTAAGAAACGCATCTGAATGATTGCATGAGTGCCAGCCACATATATTTTTCATCACCGCACTTAGGTCATGGGCTTCCTGACATGGTTATCCTTTCTCATTGGGCTCTAGGAAGGTCTTACACAGAATGATTCAATCAATCTCTATTGAGAAATACACAAAAACTAACTACACTGGAAATTTGAGGTTTATACTCACCCCACCCCTTTCACATCTCTTCTCCCTTAATTTGAATTAACCTAAGATTTCCATTCTGAAAGCAACCCTTCACCACACCCAGTCTACCAATTCTGACAGGAAGCGCCATCCACCTGTGCAGCCTGTACGGAATGCATGGGCAACTGCAACAGTTTGGATGTTGGATGTCCTCCTAGAGCCCATGTGTTGATACTTGAGGAAGTGAGGCCTAGTGGGAGGTTTTAGGAGACTAGATGCATGCTTTAAAGGAGACCTAGGATACTGGTCCCCTCTTCTCTCTCTTTCGGTTCTCAGCTACCATGAGTGAGCAGCTTTGCTGTCCCATGTCTGTCGAACCATGATGCATTACCTCACCACAGAATCAAAGCAACTAGTCAACTGATAACAGAAAGTCCCAAACTTAGGAGGCACAATAAACCTTTCCTCTTCACAAGTTAATCACCTCAGTTGTTCTGCTATAGTAGTAGAAAACTGACTAACACACTAATAAAAGGCCATCATCTCATGGGCCATGACGATTGGTTCTGATCAATGGCTATAACTGAACCAGGCCAATCCCCGGAGAGATCTTCATCCACTCTTTTTCAGTGAACATGAACATGATGCTAGGAAATCCCAGAGGCTTTGAGTGGAAGAACACATCAGGTACACAAAGGTGACCAGAGACAAGATCAAGAGGCAGGCAGCCAAGGCCCAGATGACATCATATGTTGACTTTGACGATGAATCCAAGACAATCGTGAGCTTTTCAGTCACATGTTTCAATGATTTCTGTCTGCAGCCTGAACCAGCTTAGGTTGGTCTTTCTGTAAGAGCAATGGAAAGGCTCCCATCTGATCCATGATTCATTTTTTTTTTTTTTTTTTTTTTTGGTTTTTCGAGACAGGGTTTCTCTGTGTAGCTTTGCGCCTCTCCTGGAACTCACTTGGTAGCCCAGGCTGGCCTCAAACTCACAGAGATTCGCCTGGCTCTGCCTCCCGAGTGCTGGGATTAAAGGCGTGCGCCACCACCGCCCGGCATGATTCATTTTTTTCAAAGTCCCATTTCATGTAAAATCTGATGAAATCTAAAAGAATAAACCAGCACTGTTCTTGTCTAAACCAACTTGCCTTCATCCTGCATCCACCATGGTGCAGAGAGCTCTTCTTTTTTTTTTCTGAACAAATGTCCCTCATTCTGTCATGAATGGTAAGCCTTTCAAATGCCATCTATAAAACAAAGGAATAGATCTGTAAGAGCACTGGGCTACTATGGATTAAGATGACTATAGGGGATAAAGAGATCAACTCCAGGTGAAGCTGGGCCACTGAAAGTGGATCAAGTTAGTCCAAGCAGAGCTCCCCAAATACTCAGCCAGCCTGGGCAGCTGACAACCAGGGGCCAGCATGTTCAAATGATGAGACGCCTCAAACACCATGGTGGTGGTGCGGGAATGCTTTAGATGGCAACGTAGTGCTGGCGACACCGGGAAGTGTCCTGGTTTGAGTTCCACAAAAATCAAATTTAAGAAGACAAAGACATGGATGTAGTTTATTTTGAGGGGGAGGGAAGGGAAGAGGAGGCTGAGAAAGACTGGAAGTCAAGACAAGGGGGAAAATCGACCATGATGTATCACGGAGGCCCTGACTCCTAATGAGGCATAAGCCCCCTGGACACTTGGTGATGTATCCAGAAGCCTTCCGAATTTGTCCATCTGAAGGATAAACATTGTGTTTCTAGAATCCCACCAGTGTAGAGTTACCCCTAACAGCATGAACTTCACCAATTCCAGCCTGTATTTTGAGTGGGTCAAGCCAGATCCTGCTGTGGGGGCCAACGCATCTAGAAAGGGTTTATCAGAATGAAACAAGGCATACCCTGTCATTTCAATGAGAGTCTGAATTCATAGTGACCTGCCCACTACAGCTATGACCGGAACCCAAGGAGAGCAGACAGGGTGTCTAGAGGGAATCCAAATGATGTCATCGACTAAAAGGTAACCTTGGCCTTGTTTTTGATGCAAAGTCCCTTGAAGCAAGTGGAAGACGCAATTGGTGCAGAGCCATGATGGACATCCTAATGATGTTTTCCTCCTTTGCTCCTCTTACCATGGAATTTGACTCCAGAAGAGAAATAACCCCCTTGACACCTTACAAAGAGGCCAGGACAGTGGAGGAGGGGGCTGGTGGTGCACTTTCTGTTTAAACAAAAAGTCACTTTGCTCTCACCGTTCCATTCTCTTTGGGACACACACACACACACACACACACACACACACACACACACACACACACACCTATCCAAGCTGGAAACTGAAGCCAGCAACAGGAGAACACTTGGGGCTAATGGAAAAACAAGATCAGCTCCAGGCCCTCCTGCCTCAGCCTGAGTCTCAGGTCCATCAAGAGGAAAGACAAGCTGGGGAAAGAGGACACTGCTGAGCCCGACAGTGACAGGCTGCAGAGAGCAGGGTGCTACTCACCACCACATATTGTCTGAACTGCAAGCATGATTGATTAGAACTCACAATTCAGCCAGGGGGCAATACCTCCCCTATCCTGACTTTAAGAGGACCCCTACATTCTACTGCTTGTTTCCCAGAATTCTGACAAGTCTCTGCGGCAGGCTTCCAATGACTTCCCCTTGGAAAATGCTCATTGAAAATGAAACTCAATACTTAGTATTGGGTTTCTGCCATCTGCACCTAGCTATGAGCTCCTGGTCCCATTCAGTGTGGTTTGTTGCTTGCAGGCTGCCTGTTTCCTGCTTTCTAGCTCACATTCTGTTTCCCAAAGCTACACTCGGCCAGTCCTTTCTGAATACTGTGAGACAGCCTGTCCATCACAGCTTCCATGGCCAAGAAATAAGGGGAAACAAAGGATGGATGGACACACATGGACACACACACACACACACACACACACACACACACACACACCACACCACACACCACATTATAAAGGGGTGGTAACACAAGGGATTCTGGCAATGAATGGAGCATGTTGTCTCTTTTGGAATTACATATTCTCTCTCCATGGCAGAAAGGTGAGTGGATGGTGACAGCACAGATATGTCAGGCACAGGGTGGGGTTGGTACTTGGTAACCCCCATGGGAGAGATCATGGACATTGCCTTTTACTCAAGATCACGTCTACCCATCCCTGTTGTACCAGCAGGAGGTTGAGAAGATGGGGTGGCTTGGCCTTAACTTCATCGGTGGGCCACTACTGTTTGAGTAGGAGGGATTTGCATGTAGCATATCTCTGAGAGTGATAAGTAACCCCCAGTGAGACATGAAAGGAAGTCTGCTGATAGCATCTAGGAAGGAAGGAAGGTCCTCTCGCTTTTCAGACAGAACTGCTGATGCCATGTAACGCTCCCCTTCTATGTGAAGAAGTGAGGCCTGGAACCATTTTGCCATTAGAGAGAAGCTGGTTTTGAGATGAAGCAAACACAAGGAAAAGGGAAGAGAAAATAAAACTGGGCTCTTGATGTGACCACGGATCTGTTCACTACTCGAGCCTTGATGCCCCCATACTCTACTACAAACACCTGTGATGGAATCACCAGGTAAAGCGAGCATGCCAGTTGTTTTATTTTTGACAATATGAAGTACTATGCCTTCTGCTCTGGCATAGCATTGCCATGAACCAGCACACTCCATTTCCTACCTGGCACCGGTTTATTTCTGACCTTTGTGACCTTACTGCCATGGGAGCTTCTGAGAAGCTGGCCCTCCATGTGTGAACTGTCCCACAAGTCTGCCTCCTCAGACAAGAAGAGTTCTCATAACGGCAGTAAATACTCGCCCCAAAGTCTCTCTCCTCCTTCTCAGGGCCCACATCGGGTCAAATTGTGCCCGTCTGTTGGATGAGGGAGAGCACCTTGTCCATCAGGGCAGCCTAGCAGGCAGCTCCACACTACCACAGCAGAAGAGGAGAAGGAGACTGGAAAGGGATGCTCTCTGAAAGCAACATTTGCCTCAGAGATGCTCACTGAAGCCATGATGGTATTATGAATGTTTCCATCTGTTCTCTGTGGCATCCTGAAGCCACATGAGGGGCTGAGGGCATCTGAGGTACTATGTAGAAAGTCATTCCTTGCTGTGTCCTACTCCCAAGGCTACCCTGATCTATGTCTCTGGTTGACCTCTCTGTTGATGACAGGCATGACAGACAGGGACTCACTGAGTCAGAGGAGTGTGTCTACCCCTTGCCAGAGGAGTTTCTGATGAGAGCAAAGAGCGTACCACCATTCAGAAGCACTTCTGAGATAATGTTTACTCTGCCTCAGGGTCTTGTGGTGACGATGTGCCAATACCCACTGTAGCCAAGCACCCTGAACATACCCCTCACCAAGAAACAGACATCCTGGTGGCATCAGGCAGTAGGGAGCATCCTGCTCCATAACCATGCCTACTTGAATCCTTACTCCAGGGACACACCAACTCCCCCAGCATCTCAAGCTGTACCTTGGCTTCAGGCCCTCTTCTAGAGGAGTTTATCCCATCTTCTCATCAGAGGTGTTGGAGGGCTTAGCCTTAGTAGCAAAGCCACATGGACAAAAGTCCTCTCTGGCCAGAGCTATCAAATAATCCTGCCCAGGGGCAAATTCCCTCTGTGCAGCTCTATTTTCAATATGTCCTCAGGATATCGCTGTGCCTAGGAAAATCACCCAGTTAGTGTGCTTGTGATTTGGGTTCTATCCCTGCACTCACATTAAAATGGAAGCCTTCTGGTGAGCTGGGTTATTTCACTGGTGATTTATTACAAGCACCAGATGGGCCTGGATGCAATCTGCATAGTATTCCACAAATCAGTCTGATCTGCCCTGACCTTGTGCTTGATCATGGCTGGGTAGCCTCCATGCCTGCCTGTTTTTCTCTGGAGATCCCTGAAAGCTTGTGTGCATAGTGGGAAAGTTTCAGTAAGTTAAAGCTCATTCATATCTCCCTCCTCATCCCTGCTTCTCCGACTGAACCTCTGTGACTGGGACTATCAAAGATTTCAGTATTTGTTTTGTTCCATGGCTTTGCCATGAGCGGGAAGGACTCATAGATAGGAGGCAACTGGCTGGAGCAGAGCTGCATGCCAGCTCCTGGAAGTGTGGCTCCCCGAGACTTTGAACACTGGCACCAGTGCAGACACCTTCCCAAGTGTGAGTATCAGGAACGCAGGAGTGCAGAGGGCTACTGGCCCAGCCTCAGACTGATCGTCCTTTAAGGTACAGGTGGAAGGCAGAGGAAACATACCCTCACAGCAGAAATGAGAACCACACCCAGAGCTCTGGATTGATGCCCAGTATTGTCCACCCTCACCCAGGGGACAAGCCTCTGTGGATATCTATGAAGAAATATAGATCGGGAAATGGACGTAGGAAGCCACATGTGGGAAGCGCCATCCCTTGGAATGGGGTCCTGGACTGACTACCAAAGAGAGAGCGAGCTGAGCATCGGCATTCGCTCCTCTCTGCTTCCTGACTATAGATGCAAGGTGACCAGCTACCATGACATCCTGCCATGATGGACTACACCCTCAAGCCAGGAGTCCATAGAAACCTTTTTTTTCCTAAGTTCATTTCTCCCAGGTATTCTGTCACATCAGGAGAAAGGCAATCCAGGTATGTTTCTTGGAGCAATATGGCTACGTTGCTTGGTTCCACAGACAGACAGACTTCTGAGTGTTCCCACAATGCCCGGCAAGGGCAGCTGGTAGAAGAAACAGTTAGAAAAATAAATTCTACAGGAGGACCCACTCAAAAAGTGAGGTCATTTTCAGCCCTGACTGCAGGTGTACTTGAGGGTCAAGGTTTGACATTTTAGAGGAAAACATGATATTCCTATGGTCTCCAGAAAAAGTAGGCAGGACAGAGAAATCCAGGCATCCATAGAGCCCATTGGCCACCCAGGAATCAATTGCCTATTTCTCTCAGCCTGCAGCTCAGAGGAGGATCAATTAAGGAAACCTTTGTTTAGCTCAGACTATGAATTTTTTAAAACAGTCCTGTCCATGGTTATAGACGACTCTTTGAACGACTCACAGAACAAGACAAAGTGAGAGCCCAGCTCTGAGGCTCACTCCTTCCAGGATTTCTCTTTTAAAACCTATTTTTGCAAATGATGTTTAAAAAGAAGAAAAAAAAAAAAACAGACCCAAGTGACTTTTTCCCCAAAATTGAGTTTTAATCATTATGCCAGATGAGTCATCAGAAGTTCAAACCTGGGGACAGGTTTTGTGGAGGAATACAATTCTGGAGCTTGGATGGTCCTTGGGGAGGGTGTGGTAACTCCAAAAAAAATATAATGTGAGCCATGTAAGTAATTCCAGAGCCTCCAGCAGAAATATTAAAAGGGAATATCAAACAGGTGAAATTAATTCTAATACATATTTATTTAGCCTGGCATACCCAAAATACTATCATTTCAATGTGTTATAATTATAAAAATCATTCTATCAACTTTACTTATATATGATTTATTATATAAATTATGAACTTATGATATAAAATTTACTCATGTGATTTTTCACTCATGCAAAAGCACACAATTAAACTTGTTTAAAAGTATTTCAGAGTTGTGGAAGTTGCTTCACCAACATCTAATTTAAGAATATTTTCATCATGGCAAAAAGGCACCTAGCAGCAACCCTTCTTTGCCACCTACGTGTGCACCCTGGTGACCACTAACCTGCCTCTTGAGCTCACAGATGTGTCTACACTGGACACAGCCTACTCCTACATCATGGTCTCTGGTGAATGGCTGATTTAACTTAACATTGAATGTTCAATGTTTGCCCATGTTGCTGCATACATCAGCTCAACACTCCTTTTAGGTGCTGAATCCATCGATGGATAAAAAGTCACTAATGAGATATTTTACATTTGAGTGAAGCTTCCAAAAGCAAACATCCTGTGGACCAGCTGAATTCCATGTACTCCATGTTGAGTGTGGTCCTGCCTTCCATACTGAATGCACACAGCCGCTCTCGCTCTCTCTCTCGCTCTCTCTCTCTCTCTCTCTCTCTCTCTCTCTCTCTCTCTCTCTCTCCCTCCCTCCCTCCCTCCCTCTCCCTTCCTCTCCCTCTCCTCCCTTTCTCTCTCCCTCTCTCTTTATGACACTAAATAAAGTTAGTGCAAAGAGTTACCTGTCCAAGGTTACATGCCTGCCAGTGGCTACATCTGACTTTAACCCACATGTTTATGGGCCCATCCTATGCAACATGCTTCATTCTTACCTACATTGGGGGGGCGGTCATATGGAGAAGACAAAGATGAAAATCCATCCAAAGGTCCATTATTCTCCCTGAACAGCTTTCTACACCATGGTTGATATTCTGTTTTCATCCAAGGCTCAGGCCCTGAGACAAGGTGGAAATCAAGAACCCTAAAGAGAGCTGCATTTGAAGAGCCAAAGGAAAGAAGACAGGGAGGGAGGAAAGGGAGGGAGGAAGGAGGAAGGGCCTCTCCAGTCTTTAGACAGCTGAATTCCAGAAGTGTCTGCAAAGGTTAAACTGACCAGTCACCACACAGAAATAACGGAACTGAAGTCCTTAGGCAGAAAAACAATACACATATCCCCTGCTTTAGAGGGTAGTTATGGAAACCGGATGCAAATACACCTGGGAATGGGAGACTTGCTGAGTAATCACCAATGAACTTTCATCCCTTGGAAATAATAACGCCCCCTGAATCCCCACTCAGTGGATTGAAGACATTTACTATTTCCGGGTAAGGGCAGATACACACTTTCTCCAGCATATAGGAATAATTAATAGTAACAGATGACCCTTATATGGCAGTAATTATGTACCAGATGGTCTTCTGAGTGGTTTTCATAGGGAAGATTTAGATATGGTATGTAGCTCATCACAACCAGTGTGGGAAGTGTAAGCATTATTATTATTGCTATTATTATCGTGATCTGCATTTAAAGAGAAAACCTGACACACTGAGAGGTTAAATAAACTCCTGGAAGCCACAGGGCTAGTGGCACAGCCCACATCCCAGGCAGTTGTCTTCAAAATTCAAGTTTCTGACCACGAGGCTACTTTTGAAAGGACTGGATGGCACAGGGAACCCAACCTCACCCCATTACCTCTCCACAACAGAACCCAAAGAGTTCCCATGACATGCGAGTGTCCTCCTGGGTCTCCTCACTCCAAACAACATTTGTGGCCACCCTGCCTACAAAGCATGAGACAGAAAGACAAAAGAATTCCTTCCTTTTGTTTATGAATTATTACTACTTGTCATCGCTTGCATGAGCCACGGGGCTCTGGTTTTATTGAACTGGAAGGAGCTGCTGAGTCTGTCACTGAGAAATGACAAGACTCCACGATGCTCAGATCCATTGGCTTTGTCCCCAAACCATGCCCCGAACCCGCCGCCTGAAATGCTTTCTCAGAAATCCTCATCTGGTACAGCATGGCAGGTGGCTTTCCCATTGAAGTTGAGGTCTCTCTGCTCCAGTCTCAGCTCAGGGAAGAGTAAGAGAGAGCCAGACTGATCGTGAAGGCCTGTAACTCCAGTTACCTGGGAGGGTGAGACCACAGGACAACAAAATCCAGGACTGCCTGGGCTACAGAGGGAGTTCAAGGCCAGCTTGGGTCACTTGGTGAAACCTCGTTTCAAAATAAAAGCTCAGTGGTAGAATGTTTGCTGAGCAAGCATGAGGTTCTGGGTTCATTCACCAATATAAGAAAAAAAGGATTAAGACTGAAAGAGGTTCTTGGGATCTATTCATGAACATCTGGGGGACCAGACAGAAGCAGACAGGCTCTAGTGTCACATCATTTGTGGACAGACAGCAGGGTGCCTGGGGAACATTACCCCCCAAGAGCACACTAGGAAAGTACTGGCTGGAAGCTAGCCAAAGTCAGGCTAGATATAGGCATGCACATGTGGAGTTTGTTCATACAGTGTAAAAATTTCTCAAGTTTATACAAAAAGCAATTTCACCTTGAGAACCAAGAAGACCTGGCAAAATAGTCCAGAGTTCATGCCACCTGGAATGGAAGAGAATGTGGACTGTGTATTAGACAAGAGAAGTTCTAAGCTCTCAGAGTCCCAACCACTCCCTCTTACTACTCACAAGGCCATGGGGACATAGACACAGAACACACACACATTGCAGTTGGCCGTGGGCAAGCCTCAGCTGATCAGGTCTCCTTTCTCTCTTATTTAAGCCCCACCCATACCATACCAGGAGCAGACCATCCAGACATCCCTCACCTGTGAGGGCCTTCCTTAGGACTCAAGCCCCTTCTTTTGCCCAGAATAGAGGATCATGATTTCCTCTCCCACACGCATGCTTGGTTTTTCCATCTTGTCTAGCAGCTTGGAATGGCAGCGTCATTCCATCAGCTCAGCTCTCCTCCTGCCAGACTGAGCAACTGAGGGAGGGGCAAGGCATAGGTGAGCCCACACAGATCCTCAATGCTCAAACCTGTGCCAAGACCTCAGAAGGTCATGGTTGGTATACACCTGATTCCTACAGGCAAAGACACTGATGAGTCCAAATTAACATTAATGAAATAATCAGAGCGGTGAAGGTCAGACTACAGGGAAGGATACTGAAAACCCAGAGGATTATGACTTGACTACCCACAGCGCTCAGGCCCCAAGGGTAGAAGCGAGCGGTGTCAAGGTGACACCTGGCAAGGAAGTTGTTTACATGTGCTACACATAGGCTTTCCTCAGGTCCTGAACACTTTCTTGCATGTCTCTCCTCTCCTGAGCAGCAAAGGCCCTGAAAATGGCTGGATTTCATAACCAAGAGTGATAGGGATGTCATTTACCCTCAACGTTTGGGGGTCACTGGTTGAAATTAGCAGGACATGGCCTGCTCCTTGGGATAGCCCAACAAGTCCCCAGGAGATGTGAAATTTAATTACAGCCCCTCCTCCACCTACAGGAACAGGCAGATGAGTCCATAGGCCACCTGGGACAATGGCCAATACCTTCTATAAATGGCACCATTCCAGCTGCAGCCCTGAGGGACGCATGAGGAACAGGGCCATTGCCTAATCCTGTGGGAAGACCAAACATCCAGGAATTGCTCCACATGTTGCCGCATGACTGACCTCGCCTGACTCTAAGAGGCAACGCACCTATTGCATAATGACAGAAACCTAAGCGCACATGCTGCTCCTACCAGGCCCACTGAAGAAACAAGAGCCGCCTCTGCCTATAGCTTTGGAGTGTGGTACAAGGCTGTGCACACATCTACTTTAGATAGATGCTAACATCCCCGAACTGGAGGAGCCACAGAAATGTATCACAAGAACTCCAGACAAAAGCTACTGAAAAATCCATGGAGCTGCTGGCTGCTACTTTTCACAGTCAAATGGGACCATGTCCCATGCCAAGGAACACACGCAAACAAGTTGAAGGGAAGGAGCAGGGGTTTCTGGGAGGCATACCCCCTATTCCATCTGTAGGAAACATTTAAAGCTGGAAGAGAGGTAAGGCAGGATAAAAGAACAGCTCTAAGCATCCGTTCATTGGAAAAGATGGAACGGAGCTACTCTGCCAGCTAGCTGGTCTCCACAGACGACGAAAATTATTAAAATCAGCTGTCTGGGTTAATTAGCGCCTATTACCATGGGTGGATTACTGCCCTGTCACCACCATGGCTTTTTCTTCTTGTTCTAAGCTTTGGTGGCAAAGATATTGCTACCCATAGCTGCCGGGACCCTCCAAAGCTGAGGGTATCCCCAACACAAAAACTGTCTGAGTTCATCCTGCCTTCAATCTGCCCTTCTGCCGTACAAAACTATTTGGCTCCATCTCAAAGGCAGTTATTTTGGCTCTGACACCTCTTTAATCTTGGATCCACGGCTATCTAGGGTAACATTTGCTCTGGCTGACATGGCCCGCTGTATCCAGAGGAATGATGCTCTCCCGTAATGGTTGTAAAAGATAACGAGGAATTTATTAGGAGTTACACGCAGCACTCTGTGCTGTCTTTGATGGAATCAACCGTCACCATAAGCTACAAATCCACAGAGCTGGCTGCAACCACTCGGCATGCTGCCTAGGGGCAGAGAAAAGCCATTAAGGGGTGTGTACATGGCATGAGCAGTTCAGAACACGGAAAATCTTGGTGACGTCCTATAGCAAGGGAGGTGGGACTAGCTTGGCTCTCTGCAGGCCATCTAGAAAAGCATCCCTCCGAGGCACGTGGAGAGAAGAAAGATGCTGGAGAAGCCGCCTCTGTAGCCATATGGGGGCCCATGTCACTTCTATTCCATGTTTTGCCCCTGCTTCCCAGCCCCTTTCTCACAAGAACTGTCCCCAGCATCTCTGAATTAAAAGGAGATTTCATCAGGGGCAGGGGAGGGATGAGAAGCCCCCTCAACCTGTAGGGGACTAGTTTGGTGGGGAAATCCTCCATCTTCTTTGCTTTGCAATGGGATGATCTTGAAGCTGGTTTCTTTCTTTTTTTTTTTTTTTTTTTTTTTTTTTTTTTTTTTTTATAGATTCCGAGATCCCACTAAGGTTCAGTCTCACAAGCCCACTGCAGTACTCAGCTTAAAAATATAAATGCTGGCTTTGAAAGCATGAGGACATTGTAAGAGACAGTTATGACAGCATGTGTTTGTGGTGCCTGTGCTGGGGAGGCAGAGGCAGGTGAATCCCTGGAGCTTATCAGACAGCCTTGTGGATTCAATGGCAAACCTTGTCTCAAAAACTAAGGTGAAGAGTAACCATGGAAATCACCTGAACTTGACCTTTGGCCTCTCCATGCATGTGAATCACATGTATGCACACAGGTGTCTACTTCTTTCCATATTAATGGGGAAGCATGTGATCTGTATATATGTATATGTGTTTATATACATATATGCATCATATGCATATATGCACACAGATGCTCGCACACTCCCCGTGTGTGTGTGTGTGTGTGTGTGTGTGTGTGTGTGTGTGTGTGTCTCGCATACCCACATGAGGATAATGGTATTTATTTGCCCTTCTGCCTTACTCATCTCATTCCCTTGGTCTGCTTCTTGGGTCACCTCCTTCTACTGAAGCACTTATCTGAATGTCTGTTTTTAGGGAAATCCAAGCCAAGACATTGGCTGAACATGCAGGATTTAAATTCACAAGTGCTTGTTTTCCTTTGCTGGCTGTGGCTTATTCCTCAAGGGATACTTTAGCTCTCCCTTACTACCCCTAATATAGAAATAATGGGCCTAAGAAAATGTCAAGCAGGAGGAGTGCTCTCTCCAGCAATGAGGGATCACATTGGCCTGAAAGCTACCTGCCATCAATATCCCACTGGTTCTTCAGGGTAACTTTCCCTAAAATCTCTTTGCTTGCCTTATCTATCCTTTAAGGGGGTCAAATGGAATTTCTATTCTGAGCACTATTCAATATCTTCAAAGGCAGCCGCATGCCATAAGGTAGAGATAATAGATAGGCTATCAATTAGTGATATCTGTAATGGTGCCAAGATAGGAGACTGGTAGCCATACACTAAAGCATTTACAATCCCACAAGGAAAGGCATAAGGAATTTGAGACTAGATAAACTAATAAATTAAAATTCAATTCTAATATATAAAGATATGAGACTGACCTTGGGCATTTTTATTTTCCAGCCTAGGCTTTAGTTTTCTCTACGAAGTTAATGACTCCTAACTAGAAGGCTATTGTTAGAACCATGTAGGATGATATGGAGAGACCTCCATCATAGTCATTGCTCAATGAAAGTTCAGTTCCCTTCACACTGAAAGCCAGAGAGCTCACTTAAAATGAGTTTCAAGTATCTTAAGCAAATGCATTATTTGCCAACACAACTTAAAGCATCTAATGGTGAAGGACCATAAAATGATTAAAACCTTTTTGTTATTGCTGTTGTTCTGGTTTTTGTTGGTTGGTTGGTCTTTTCTTTTCTTTTCTTTTCTTTCTTCTTTTTCTCTAAGTTGAACTTTTCCCTCTGGCCACACCTCTATTCTGGTTGGGGTAGTTCTGTAGTGGAATTTAACCCTCCAGGCAAAGACATCTGATCTTAAGTAAACCCGAACACACCCTGTAGACCATGGTGGCCATAATTCCTAGGTCAATTAAAAAACACGGAGGAAAGATGGTGCTGAGAAATAGCACTGGCTTTGATAAAACACTGCTTTGAATAATTAACCAGCAGCAATGCAAGTTTAGACCCTGTCCATTAGCTGATTGTCCTATTTAGAAAATGGGCCTGTAGCCCAATCTCAAGAGCCGATGTTCCTAACGTGTATATCTCAACCATCAAGATACTGGAAAAGTTGTGCAAGTGAGAAGCAACTTTAAAACCTTCTGCAAATGGTATAAGCAGTGGTTTGGAAAATATGCTGGAAAGTTAGCTGCCAAAAACCAAAAATGAGAGCAATTTCAGGCACTTTCAGTTGCCAGAAAATGTACCAGAGGCCAGCCCTTAGCCCAGTGTAGAATGGGGCCTGGGCACATGGCTGCTGAGTGACTCAATGACGGCTGGGCCCGCACATCACCCTCACATGCTCAGAATTTGCACAGGATAGCATTAGAAGAATGCAATTAGGAAAGGAGCCCTTGTAGTGCAGATGAGGGACTAGAGATATGGAGGGGTCTCTCTTCCAATAAACATGCTCAGTATACACAGCCCTCATTTTGCGGTCCTGAAAGATGCCAGTGTCAGTGGCTATGATCTAGATCACATTAGTACCCCAACACCACAGTTCTAGTTTCACTCCTACTGTACATCAACCAAAAGCTCAGCATTTGCTAACTCAAATCACCATTCAAATAGCATGTGCCTCTTGATCAGTGACCCACACATCCAAGTTTTCCAAGTCGGTCTTGAAGGGGCACTGCATCAGCTTACCCATTACAACCGGGCAGCAGATGAGGAAGCTGTGTTTCCTCCCATCTCCCAGGCATTAAGCCCATGTGACATTTTGCAAGATGGATAATGTAAAGATGTTGCCCACCAGATAGAAGTGAAGCAAAGCAGTGGCAAGTGTTGCCACAGAAGGGAGGTGTGGCCACAAGGTGATGGAGCTGTGGAAGATATGGCTGCCCATGGGAATGATGACATGTACGGTTGGTCAGGCTAGACTGCAGCGCCAGGAATTAGCAAAGGCAAACTTATCAACATACCCAATGAAAGCAGCCATGAGGAAAAAGAATGTTGCATCTGAGGAGCTCTTGGAAATGTTTCATGTAACTGAAAGCACAAAACACAAACTGACACAGAGTCTGAGCAGCAGCAGAAACATCCAAATGATGCTCGCTCCATGCTGTAAGTCCTAGTCATTCAACTCTAAGTTATGGTTTGCTCTTTTTTTCTGCCATTTTTTTAATTTTTTATTTTGTATTTACAAAGAAGACACTTGAGCCTCAGTATTTAAAACGTTTAAAGTTAAGTGTGCTATCTATATATTTGTATTTTTATGTTTCATTGTGCTGTGCATGTATAACCAATGCTACAAGCCTCTGTTGTTGTTATTTAGTTTATGTGCTAGGGCTGTGACCTAGAGCCTCATACATGGCAGGCAAGTACTCTACTGCTAGCCTATCCTCCGAGCCCACTGGGAGTGTGGGACACTGGGCATAGAGAATTGATTCTCTGTAAATGTAGAAGTCTGTGAGGAAGACCAATATCAAAGCTTGCTTAGAGGCTGGTTCACAGGGCTAGGTCCAATCAATGAAGCAAGATCCCAGAACTACGGTTAGTTTTTTCCAAGCCCCTCTGTTTTTCTCCATTTGTGGAATTCTGCTGTGTTCCCGAACAAAAGTGGACAGGCAGATAAGAAACAAAAGCATCCAGTGTACATTTTGTAATGCTTTACCATGATTTAAACAGGCCCTTGTAAGAAGAGTTACCCCACTTCTCTCAACATCCTGTGGAGCACATGAGACTTAACCATCCTTGCCTACAAAATAGAAAAGGGAGACACAAATAAATAAGACACTCGCCCCAAACCATACAATTAGGAAAAGCAGCTCTAGGCCCTGTTGGCCAATAGAAACAAAATGTGAACAGAGGCAAGCCCTACATAGAACCTTACATTGCCTAGCACTTAGAATGTCAAGTTTTTCTACAAGAAAAATGTAAACAACCCACATACCTCAAAAAATAGACTTGTAACAAATAATCAGTACAAGATTATTATTGAAATATTCATATTCTTGTGTTCTGTCTTCAAAGTCTGACAGGCATATTACAATCTGGATTCCACAGTTCAAGTTCTCACTCAGCTACATGTGACTGTTGGCTGCTGCTCCACACAGAGCTGGGAGCTGTCTACTGCTGCCAGGATTGAACATTTCAGTGGCTGGGAGCCTCATATTTTTAGCCACAAAATTATTACCTCTGGATTATACCCTTCCCTCTGAAAGAGTGTTCTGAGAAAGTCACAGATCACTAGAAAGTGTTGAAGACATTCAGGAATTAGACTTAGATTCTCTTCTTTTTCCCCTACTTAATTTCCATTTAGTCAGACAAACACTGAGAAAAGCAACTAAGGAGGCAGTTTTGGTGTGAAAGGTCAGAGTTAGGTGCAGGGTATGGGTGTGCCTGAATGGGAAGGGCAGCTAATCAGGAAAGACCCCATGCTAAGAGATGGCAGCCACGGGGGCATATGCCCCTCCTTTCTAAATGGTACATATTTGCCTATTTGAACATGACTGATGTGTAGACATGCAACTGATTTTTGTTTACTGATTGTCTTAGTGGTGACTGTTTTGCTTGCATGTATGTATGCTCACCGTGTGTGTGCCTGGAGCCCACAGAGAGGGAGAGACAGATCCCCGAGCTGGAGTTACAGATGGTTGTAAGTCATTGGAAACAGACTGGTTGTGGGTGCTGGGAACTGAACCTACGTCCTCTGGAGGAGCAACCAGTGCTCTTAATCACCTCCAGCCTGAGGAAATGGTTTTATCTTTAACTTGTCTTGACATATTACATCGCTTACAAACACATAGAATACTGATTAAGAGGAATAGTATGATCAATGTTGCCTGTTCTTGACTTTAAAAGAAGTATTTATTTAATATGTAACTAATAGCTATATTTCTTTTCTGGTTTTGATAGTCTACTTCTACTTTTCAGGAGCCCTGCTTTGCAGAAAGAGAGGGGGAGGGGGTGAGGTGGGAGAGCTAGAGAGTGAGAGCGAGAGCGAGTGAGAGAGAGAGAGAGAGAGAGAGAGAGAGAGAGAGAGAGAAGAGAACATTTGAATTTCTGAAATGTCTTTCTACATTTATTTTGCAAATCACATCTTTTATTCTTTGATCTATTTGTGAGGTAAACCCCATTAATAAATTTAAACAAACACATAAAGATATTTTACACTACTGATAAAAATTTTAATATTGCACATTCCTATAAATGTTCAGTTCCTTCTTGGATCACACTGTCAGCATATGTTTGTCTAGAACAATTTCAGCTTTGCCTGGGTCTCCTACTACACTGACAATGACCTCATGGAACAGCGACATCTACGACCCACTGTTCTTGTCTAATATCGGCCATTTCTGTTGACTAAACTTAACGAGGAGTGTATTTCACTGCTCTTTATGAAGAACCAGGTTTGGTTTTGACGATTCTGTGGATTGCAAGCTCTACTTCCTAGTTAACTGGATGTACTCACATGAATTAGTTCCTCCCTTTGAATGTCTCTGGGTTTATTTGATTGTTCCTTCCTCTAACTTCTTACAGTGAATAATTGACGCATTTATTTTTAGTCTTGCTGTACTGTGGCATAGTAAACTACAGTTGTGCACTGCATAATGACCTCAGTCAACAACAGAACCCACTTGATAAAGTCCCCTAAGATTATAATAGAGCTGGGCACATCCCTAGCTATCATGAAGATAGTGTAGTGCTTCGCCCAGGACTGTGCTGATGCTGATAGTAGAGAAGTCTGCTGTGCTGCCTGTAGCTAGAGTTTTCCTGCCTGGCCCACAGTCAAGATAAATCTCTCTCACCTGCCAGTCCCACAGCTGCTCAAACCCGACCAAGTAAACACAGAGACTTATATTGGTTACAAACTGTATGGCCGTGGCAGGCTTCTTGCTAACTGTTCTTACAGCTTAAATTAATCCATTTCCATTAATCTATACCTTGCCACATGGCTCGTGGCTTACTGGCATCTTCATATGCTGCTTGTCATCCTGGCGGCTGGCAGTGTCTCTCTGACTCAGCCTTCCACTTCCCAGCTTTATTCTCCTCCTTGTCCCGCCTATACTTCCTGCCTAGCCAATGGCCAATCAGTGTTTTATTTATTGACCAATCAGCAACACATTTGCCATACAGAACATCCCACAGCAGCTGCCCACTGCAGAGAGCCCAGAGTTTACAACTACGCGTGATGTCTGAACCTGGCAACAATAATGGACCACCATCACTAGTTTCCCTATTTGGCATACTACAGGGTTTTTAATTTTTTTAAATTTGCATACAAAATATTAGCTATCATGATGGCATTTTCAAACAATGTAAACAAAGTGTGTCTTAGCAGACTCTCCTCCCCACTCATCTCCTGCCACTCCACCAATACCCCCAGCCAGGTCTCCTTCCCATGCTCATATCAAATGTGTCCTTTGGCTCCAAGCCCCTTTCTCATCACTTCTTTTCACTCTGTCTTGGTCTCCATCAAGCTCTGGTATGCTTTACCTTCATCTGTACCCATTTATACACACTCATGCATATATTACAAGTAATTTACATATGAGAGAGACCATGCAGTTTTTGTCTTTCTGAGTTTAGGTCACTTTGCTTAATACAATACTTTCTAGACCCACTGTCCTGAAATTTTCATAATTTTATTTATCATTACAGTTGATAAGATTACACTGTGTATATGTATCCCATTTTGTATTCATCTGTTGAGGGGCATCTGTATTTATTCCAATTCCTTGCTATTGTGAATGGAGCAAATATGAACATGGAGATCCCTTAGGTACATACCAAGGAATGGTGTAAATGGTCATATGGCGGTTCTATTTTTAATTGTTTGGGTTTCTCCATCCTGACTTTCCCAATGGCTATGCCAGTTTGCACTCCTACCAGCAGTGAAGAGGGTTCCCGTTTCTCCATATCCTTGCCAGCACTTATCGTCAGATTTCTCGGTGACAGCCATTTTGATCAGAATAAGGTGGTATCTCAAAGTACTTTAAATTTACATTTTCCCAATAGCTAGGGATATTGAACATTAAAACAAACAAAACCAAAAACCTTCTTGGCCATTTGTGATTTTCTTTTAAGAACTGTCACTCTTATCCATTCTTTAAAGGGTTAACTATAAAACATCCTGGGGAAGGGCCAGCCCTGGAGACTTCCCAGTGGGACAGCTGTAGAGGTGATAGAAGGTGACTTTGAAACTCTTAGTGCTCTGTCAGCCTAGGCTAGTGTGCGTGTTTGTGTTTGGGCTTAGAAAAAACATTTAAAAACAGTAACAAGAATATAAAGAAAGCATTTTGAGCCCAGACAAAGTGAGGTAGGCCTCTAAAGTCATACTTAAAAAGGCAGAGGCAGGATTGTGAGTTTGAGAACAGCCTGGGCTACAAAGCAAGACCCTGCCACACATGGGAGAAAAAAGAATATTTTTACAAAACTACCATGTGTTTGTGTTCTACGTGTTATTATAAAGGATCAAAAATCTTAGAAGATACAGTTTGTAAGTTATAGTAGGTAGGATTAATTCTTTCTAAATTTGGCATGGCTTAAAAGCAGAACACCATAAAGCCCTCTGGGGAGGCAGTCAGTGCTGTCTTCACATTTATTCATCGCTCGCTCCTGATTCTGAAAATTTGGGGGAACCCCATCTGGAGTGCCACATGTTACTGTGGGAAATCAGGGTCCCCTCTCAGGATTCTTAGTCTCGTTAATAAAATAATTTAAGAACAGACTCAAGAGAGAAAGATGGAGGACAATTAGCATTTACAAGAAAAACCCCTTAGTGTCTGCATTACATCTGTCCAGGACCTTCTGGCTTTCAGAGTCTCCATTGAGAAGTCAGGTGTAATTCTGATAGGTCTGCCTTTGTATGTTACTTGGCCTTTTTTCCTTTCAGCTCTTAATATTCTTTCTTTACTCTGTATGATTAGTGGTTTGATTATTATGTGGATAGGGGACTTTTTTTTTGGCCAGTCTATTTGGTGTTCTGTAAGCTTCTTGTACTTACTTTTTTTTTTTTTTTTTTTTTTTTTGGTTTTTCGAGACAGGGTTTCTCTGTGTAGCTTTGCGCCTCTCCTGGAACTCACTTGGTAGCCCAGGCTGGCCTCGAACTCACAGAGATCCGCCTGGCTCTGCCTCCCGAGTGCTGGGATTAAAGGCGTGCGCCACCACCGCCCGGCTCTTCTTGTACTTTCATAGGCATTTCCTTCTTTAGGCTGGGAAAGATTTCTTTAATGATTTTGTCGAATATATTTTCTGTGCCTTTGAGCTGGAATTCTTCCCTTCTATCCCCAGTATTCTTAGGTTTGGTCTTTTCATGGTGTCCCAGATTTCCTGGATGGTTTGTGTTAAGAATTTGTTAGATTTAACATTTTATTTGACTGATGAATCTGTTTCCTCTATCATATCTTCAGTGCCTGAAATTCTCTCTTCCATCTCCTGTATTAACTCTGTTGGTTATACTTGCATCTGTAGTTCCTGATCATTTACCCAGATTTTCCATTTCCAGAATTCCCTTGGTTTGTGTTTTCTTTATTGCCTCTATTTCAATTTTCAAGTCTTGAACTGTTTCCTTCACCTGTTTGATTGTTTTTTCTTGGCTTTTTTTAAAAAAGGTATTTGTTGATTTCTTTCAATTTTTTTGTCTTTTCTTTGATTTCTTTAAGAGAATTTTTCATTTCCTCTTTAAGGGCCTCCATCACCTTCATTAAATTATTTTTAAGGTCATTTTCTTCTTCTTCATCTGTGTTGAGATGTTCAGGTCTTGCTGTTATAGAATCACTAGATTCTGGTGGTGCCATATTGCTCTTTATGTTGTTGAATGTATTCTTACACTGCCATTTACCCATCTGGGTTTGGGATAATTACAGGAAAAGGTGTCATTTATGCCTTTATATTATATCTATCTGTAGTAAAGAATATAGAGATGAAATTTGTTTTTTTATGATTCAGTAGGACAACTGTCCTAAATTTAATCCATTTACATTTATTATTTATTGATTGAATTTGTTTTTACCTTCTGGTTTTATATCTTCACTTTTCCTATCCTATATTTCTTCTTCTCATTGTTTTTGCTCTCTTCTTTGGACCAACAAAGTTCTATATGCCAAATGTTATCCTCTTTGCATTTGGAAATCACATTCCCTATTCTTAGACTTCAGTAACACCTCATAATTTTAACGTACACATACACATTTAACTTAATAAATTTATATTTTCATGAAAATATCTACTCTCTTCACTTCAAAGCACAAGAATGTGCTTTAATTCTGACTATCTACCCAAATTAATTATACCATCACTATTGTGTTGCAGCTTAAAATGTTTTTATATGGTTTATGCATGCTGTTGGATTAAGTTCTTTAGAATTAAGAGAATTTCAGAGATGCGGGACCTATTATTATGTTTAGGTCTTGGCACAAGATATCTAGAGTCATGAAAATAGAGTAAAGGGAAATTTCAAACCCATGTGGCAGGTCCATGGCAAGATATTTTTAGAACAAAGCACTTCCATTCCTAACCAGAGCCCAGGTCAAAAGGGAGAAGTTTCCCAACATTTTCTTTTGAAGGAAAAGTTACTATATGGCATTTTTTTTTACTACTGAAAGTATCCCTCTCTTAGATGACTGTACTGTATCTAGGTCCTCAATCCATGACCACCCCAGCTTTACCTTTTGTCCCTAGTCATTTAATTAAAGGTATATCTCTTGTCTATTGACAACATGCCCCCAGAAAAATGAAGCAGTCAGTGGCAGCATGTTTCTTCCATGAATGTTGGTCTTTGAATTTGGTTTCAGTTCCAGGAATATCTTCTCCTTCCCTGTAAGCTTAGCCCTACCCATGCTATGATATTCTCCAGCATTTCTTGCTTTTGGATCAGGAGCAATTTCAGGGTGTCTTGTCTACTAGTCATCACATAGCTGTCACAATGATCTTTACAAAAGATTTGGCTGGTTATGTCATTTCCCTGCCTGCTTAAAATCCTCAAGGATCTCCCTTCACCCTGACAATAGACACTCAACGGCTTGTTGCAACTTAGAACTACCTATTTATGCTTCCTTTCCCCCATCTCATCCCAGGTCACTCTAGGTTTCATCTTCTTCCTGCTAGCACACAGACCTTCCATACTCAGTCTTTCTTGTGTGTACCAAGCCTCCTGCAACCCAGTGTCCTTGGCAAAAGCCACCACCTCGCCTTTATGAATGTCACTACTATTTGTTCCTCAGACACCTTTTTGTCCCAACAACTGTTTCCTCAGGAAAGCTTCATTTGGCTCCCAGACTAAATTGCAGTTTCCTCTTGCATAGTCATGTAGTATACTCCTTCTAAAACTTTCCTCTATTTATTATTATACACTTAACAGTGCAAGTTTCTAATTGATGTCCATCTTCAAGCTCAGCATCAGATCTCCCGCAGCATCTGGCTTATGATCCTCAGAAAGCAGTAAAGGAATGCTTACAAAACTAAGATGAATGCAGAGTCACTGTAGATGGAGGGAGGAAGGTCAGCATCAGATAATAATAATAGAATGAAAGGAAATGTCAGATAAGAGCAAAAGGAATTGAAGGGCTTGGTAAATGAAAGTAAAGGATGGTACATTTGAAAAGGAGTCACATTTCACTGGAAGGAACTTGGTTATTGTCATTTTACCCATGCTGAGGATGAAGTATAAAAAGATCAGGTACAAAACTGGGTGGTGCTGAGATCATGTTCTGCAACTATTTAGATGTTTCCAAACGTGCTCTTCCCCAAATCTCCCAGCATCTACCATAGCAGCTGTTAATGTGAGGCTCTTCATGCTGTATGACACTCTTCACTTCTGGCTCATGGATAGCTTTGTACTCTGAGGCCAGGCCTATGTTCAGCATCTTACGTACTTCATACATACATATATTCTTATGACCATACTCTAGACTCATCAATACAAATCCTGGGAAAGCATGCAGGGTAAATCCAGTATTTTGCTTCTAAAATAACTCTTCAAGTTACTTAAAGCATATGCCTTTATCCTATATAAGTCTCTCCCAGGAGAGTCCGAAGTTCAAGGTAAGCCTGAACTTGGCAACACTGCCAGGGAACAAGTCAGAGAGAATATCAAATTTTTCTTTTTAAAAACATTATTTCTATCTATACATTTAAAAAATAAACAGAGAGGTAGTTCCTTAGCATATTTTCTGGATTTTACTGAGGGGGAAAAAAACTCATGCTTCAACAGAAAAATCACGTATTGTTGACAGTACATTTTCCAAATTATATGATTCTAACTTTTCATTACCCTTGAGCTATTTTACAACATTGTAAATTGATGACGCAAAATAATTACCTGGACTTGCTAATTTCATAGAGTACATTTAATTAACTTTCTCTCCCCCACTGAAGAGGAAAGCAATTCTGCCTCCATTTGCACACTGATTACTCTCCCTGGCTGGTAACCACCTGCTCTTTGTATTCTTTTTGGACATGTTTGCATCACTTTACCAGTTTACTCATTAAAAATGAAGTGAATGAATTCTTTAGACAAATATATATATAGCCATGGTTCACCATTCTGAAAATTTTTATTTAGCAAGGAATGAGAAAATGTACCCCCTTGAGTGAGTACTGACTAGCAAACACTGCCGTGTGTGGGAAATGTCAGCTGTGATCCCAGCTGCTTTGGGTACTGTTTTGAGAAAAAGAGTGGAAAAATTGCTTCTTTCCATTACCCAGACCTCTATTGTCCAAACCCCAATCTATATGGGGCATCTCCAACACAACACAAGCAGAACTGGTCTTACCTCACACCTCTCACCTCAGTGAATGTGGAAGTGGATGAACGAAGCCGAAACACAGACAAAACCTGAGGTTTTCATTTCCTCCTATCAGGGCACACAGACTGGCTCCAGATACTGCGGGCACCTCTCCCTTTGAGTTGTAAATTAATCTTCCTCTTGGATCTGGGTTCAGTACATCCAACTCACAATCCCACACTTCACCTCACCTCTTCTTGCTTTTCCACCAAATTATTATTATACTCAAAACCAAAACCCCCTGTGAGGATGAGAGCCTGCAAGGAGATCTGATCCCACTGAGGCAGAGAGATAAGCTGAAGCCAATCATTTTTTCCGAAGGACCTGTCCAGGAACCTTGGAGGTATCCTGGGCCAATCAAAGGGAGCCATTCAAACGTGCAGCCTGCTGGGCTCAAGTTCACTTGTTATTCAGCATTTCTACTGTCCTTATTACTCATTTCTCATCACCCCTTTGCCATAGAGACAAAAAGCAGCCACTCTGCAGTAAAATAAACCCCAATATCTGGGAGGTGCTGATTCACTCTTCATCACCATTTCTCTGCATATTGTCAAAGATTCTGAAGTGAATGCAGAGCCACCAGCCTGGAAGGAGTGTCTCCAACTCCGCCAAGAAGGCCGAGAGCTAAAGCTTTCACCATAAGCACCAACCATGCCATGATTGCTATTTACAATCCATTCTTCCCAATCCATCTGTGTTGCCTTTGGGAAATGCTCCTGGGCATGCTCAGGGAGTACTTTTCACTGTTTCAGAATTCAGACCCAGATGCCTCATCTGATCTGTGTGAGACCAGTATGCTTTTCGTAATCAACAGCCTGATCCCAAGAATGGAGCGATGGAGTTGCTGGAAGAAGATCCAGGCCATCTGCAGAAAATGGTCCTGGGCCAGAGAGGGGAACTAGGGGTGGAAAATCCACAGTTCTGGTGGCACCTGAGGAATTGCCCAGACATGCATGGTGTCCATACAACCCTGGTGTCTCATAGGAGCTGTTATAAGCAGGGACATATGACTAAGCTTTGATGGGCCTCAAACAGGGTCACCAGACATCTGGGGCTCCCACATCCTGCCCTACCCAACAGCCATATCTCAAGCTGCTTTGTCCACTTGCCTAGTGCTCTTGGTTATGGAAGGTCTGCTTTCCCCAAAGCTACTGAATGATACTGTGTAAACTGGTTGGTCCAGGGGAGTTCACAAAATGATTCACAAGGACAGTAGATGAAGACCTAAGGCAGGCCTGGCCCACAGGGGCTCCTGTGTCAACCGGTGTCAACTAGAATCCATTCCCTGTCCAGACACCATCCTGCTGCCATGATCACTGGCTGCTCACGGCTTCCAGCTACCCCTGTCTTCCAGAGAATCTGCCTTCTTTCAGAGGCATTCACCCCATGCCAGGAATAGCCAGGGACTAGGAAATAGTGAGCAGCGGGCTGGGAAATACAAGAGGTGACCCTTTGCTTCAGGATTAGATCAACTCTATGACAACCTTGTGTTCTAGAATTTCCAGTGGGATTTACTAGACTCCAGCAGAGACAACATTCCCAGCTGCCTCTCCTGCTTTCAAGTGTTAAGAATACAGTAGTGTTAACCAGAGGCAGCAGATGACTCCCTGGGAGGAGGTCAGGTTTCTATCCTATTTGATGCCCATCAAGGGGTAGGGTGGGGGTAAACACCTGTATAAGCACCTATGCTGGCCTCCCTGGCTTCCCAGCACCTGTCTGCATACATACAGTTTGGTTTACTGTGAAGAGTTTGCATGTCCTTAGAGTTCCCAGTAACTTGGGATGTGGAACCTACCGGGAAGGTAGTCTGTGTCCACAATGCAAATATGTACTGCTGAGCCGTTGCTCCTCTGCCCAGTGACAGGACAGTGTGGCTTTGAGGGGCTGTGTGCTACTGAAATACATCACAAACCTCAGACCTCCTCTGAATATGGCTGTAATGATGAACAGAAACCTATAAGCCTCCGCTTCCATCCCTAATGATGTAAGCTCAAGTGGCCACATCAGTACTTGCCCTGACAGAAAGCCCTAGCAATTAGCTGTGTAGGTCTAGGATGGATTTCAGAGGAAAAGGAAGAAATGGTGCTTTATTAATATACGGATTTATTGATTGATTCACATAATCTTGCAAGACCTTGGATTTTTAGGAGATACTCACTGAAGGGTCCTAATAAACCAGCTTTTTTATACCTTGTAAATGGATTCTTTGTTAGGCCCTTGGAGTTGGGCCAGTGAGTGAGAAGACAGCCAGAGAGAAGAGATGCAGGTCAGCCCTAAATCACTTTCCATACCAACTATCAAATCAACCCACACAGTCCAAGGGACGGTCTGCCATCAAGATGGCAGCTTCCCAGCCCTAGTCATTCGAGTTTTCAAGGACAGGAGGCTGTCCAGGGTCAAAAGAGAGAGAAGGGGGTTGATGGTGACATAAAACCCCGTTCCCTCACTTCCTTGGATCTGAGTGCTAAACCCAGTCAGTCTGGGACCTCTCCCAGAATAGCTTCATGTGCTAGAGCCCAAGATTTATGTCAAGGCTGCTTGCATGGGATCTCACACCAATGTCCAGCCACTTTGCTAGCCATTTTGGTAGAGGGACCTGTGATCTCCCTCTAGCCAGCATCTGGGAGTCTCCAGGTCTGGCTGGGAGCAAGGCTCTGTACAAGAACAGGCCATGAGACAACACACGTAGAAAGGCACAATGGGTGTTGCCTCCATTTCTAGAGACACTGTACCCCTAGGCTCCAGCAGCTGCTATGATGTTGCACAAAGCCCTGAGGATGGGGCCACATGGGATACAACAAAATAGGCTTTCAGATTCTTCCCCTCCACCCCATGTTCTGTGATCTCAGACCAAATTCACAAACTTCTGATGTGGGGGTGTGTGGGAGACCAGCTCCAACCTACTCCTACCTTTTGAAGGGTTCTTAGGTGGAGGAGAGAGGAATTAAGAAATGATAGATAGAAAGAGAGACCTAGCTGACGAGAGGAAAGACAAAAACACAGATTAGCTTTGGAAAGGCCTGGGTCAATACCCAGCAGCCTCAAAGATTATTCAAAAGGGCTTTTTATAATATGCCAAGGGGGAGAGGCAAAAGATTTACCCCTTGCAAGATCAAAGCACATTGCACAGACAAGTGTAGACCCTTCCAAACATTTGGTAAACACACCCGTGGCCAAATCATCCATTATGCAGCCCTGCTGGGTAAAGCAAGCTCAGATCCTCTGACCCTGAGTTAGTTCTCACACTCTGATCAACAGGTAGGGTGAGAAAAAATACAATAGGATTATTGTGTCAACAAACCAATTTACCTGGGACATCCCAGCCCTCCACAGATATATACTGACTTCTCAAGATGCTACCCATGCCTGAGCTGAACCGAATGGAAGAGAGAGGGGTCAACAGCCCAAAGGACATTGTTCTCTAGCAATGTAACAAATGTCTCAGGTAAATGTCTTTCCTACCAGCCACACCCTACCCTCCCTGTGTATATCAGGGCCTCAGGTGAGGAACAAGCCCTCACCCCATCTCAAAGCTACCTTAGAGGCAGACAGCAAGCAAGCAGTGGGATCCCCAGTCACAGAGGGTGTGGCTAAAAAGAGGGTGCTGCATTTAGAGAAAGTGCTGCCCTGTTATTTCTACTCGGGGTGTCTGGTCCTCACACCACTTATTATGAGTTCTAACCCTGCACAGAGACCATGGGAGAGAGGCGGTGTGTACAGGGCAGACCCCAGACACAGTCATTTCGGGAAGACTCATCCTTGCCATTTCCCTTTAATAAGCATTTCTCTGAAGAGCTGTGGCTACTGTGATCGCACTTTCTCTGGGATAATTAACACTTTTATCCTCACTGTAATTCCCCTGCCTGCCTTACTACCACAGGGCAAGGAGTGTGTGTGTGTGTGTGTGTGTGTGTGTGTGTGTGTAAGAACAGGAAGAGGAGAGGAGCATCAAATAATAATAATAATAATAATGATAATGATAATTGTTTTGCCTCCATAAGGCAATTCATGTGCTCCTGGTGTGTCCCTTGTCTAGGCACTTCCTTGTATGGTGGTAGGATTCATCAAGAGTGAGAGGCTATGGCACCATAGTGCTGGCTGCCAGCGCCCCCACACCCCACACCCACCCCACCCCCGCCGCCCAGGCTTTGATCCTCTCTTGGCTGTGGTTTTCCCGTGAGGCCTTCCACGCAGCAAACATGACAGGAAACTGAGGAAAGGCACTGCTGAGGCACCACATCCGAGTGCAGGCACAGCTCCACTCTGCAGAGATAGGTAGACATGCAGACATGTGATCGTGGAAAGACGGAAAGACGTGTGCAAGAATGCTCTGAGCGGCACAGCTCATAACGTGAAACCACAGGAAGTCACCAGCTGCTCCTCAGTTCTCATGGGTAAATGACAGTGATCGGGAATCATCTACCACCAAGGAGGACATGGGTGAATCTCCCAGACATGACACTCAGCAAAGGAGTACCCACAGGTTACACTGAAATAACTCAATACTGGGTAGAATAAATCTATGCCTATCAGGGGTGTGCTTGGTTTAAAAATGCATCTATACACTTACGCTAGGTGCATTTCTTGTGTGTACATAACATTTCTCTATCACAATCTCCCTCCCTCCTTCCCTTCCTCCTCCTCTCTCTCTCTCTCTCTCTCTCTCTCTCTCTCTCTCTCTCTCTCTCTCTCTCTCTCTCTCTCTCTCTTCTCTCTCTCTTCTCTCCTCCCTCTTCTCTATTTCCACAAGCAGTTTTAAAGAAACAGTGAATCATGCTCTCCCTCCCTCGATCTGTCTCTCTCTCTCTCTCTTTTCTCTCCTCTCTCTTCTCTCTTTCCACAAGCAGTTTTAAAGAAACAGAGTGAATCATGCTCTCCCTCCTCTGAAGTTGTCCTTGTCACTTCCTATTCAAGTTGAAAATAGAAAAGCCACAGGAAACGTTCGGCAGCTCAGGCTTTCATAGAATCTACCCAAAGTAAAATCAGCTGAAGCCGAATGCTTCCAGCAGAGGGAGAGGTGGAGGCTGGAGGGACTGATGGAAAAGGCAGAACCAAGAGTCCCACATGAGAGCAGCACATCTGTCCTTCCCAACTTCTCTCTCAACCCAGCCATTCTCATGTCCACATTAACATTAGACCAGGGACAGACAGCCATCACCCCTCAGTATCCATGGTGGACTGGTTCCAGGACCCCCTGCAGGTACTAAAAGACAAAGAAGTACCAAGTCCTTACAACCTATGCACATTTCCCCATAAAATTTAAGTCACTGTATTACTTATAACAGTGAATACCATGAATTCTACAGAAAACATTGGTTATACTACATTAAAAGCCATATACTTTAGCACAGACATCATTTTTTTTTCTGGATTTTTTTTTTTAAATCATGGGTGACTGAATCCATGGATATGGATATAGGGGGAGCCAGCTGTACCACTCAAGGAGAACATATGCAAGACCTACTTGATGCCCTGAGCTCCAGCCTGGCCATTCCAGTTTGCAGGTATCTCAGGCTGGGCCAGCATGTGGCATGAATAGAGGTTGACCCCAGAGAGAAGTTCCCTCAGACTGTACAGGGACCCCACACCAGGCCTTCTCAGAAGGCAGCTCTCGTGAAATCCCTTTCAAGGTGACTTGTAGATGGCAAAGTGGCTAAAGGCAGACTGAAGAAGCAGGACAAAAGCAGGCCACTCTGCTGTCCCTGACCACTCGCTCCATCTACCTCCAAGGCTTGTCCCACACCTGCCTGTTCCAGCAGCAGGCACACAAGTCCCTAGACGTCTGACCACAGAAAGACCTTCACTTTGGGTAGGAAGGGACAAGTGAATGAATGTGTATACCTGAGAATTGGAGGTCTCTAAACTCAGACCTTAAGAAAGAAGGACATGTGTACAATTGGCAAATGCTGTGCTCATAAAGACTGTATGAATCAAATGTCTGCTGTGTGGCCAGCATGTTTCCTTGTCAACATTTCAGCCAAGGGTCATACAATTCATATTTTTTAAGTTAATCTCAGCATTTAGAATTGTCTGGAGCTTGGGCAGGCTCCCCAATATCCAGGGATAAAGAGAATGCCTGGGTCTGTTCAATGTTCTACAAAAAGTCTGGATGATTACAAAGCCCCCTCTGCTGAGACACCGACCTTCCTTGCCAGTGTTTGGATGTGGTGTGTCCTCTCGGGGCCCATGTTTCAGATTCCTGGTGTCCAGGATGGTGATATTAGAAGACAATGGGAACTTCAAGAAGCGGTCAGGTCCTTGAAGCAGCCACCCTTGGAAACACTTTTGTAGATACTGAAGTGTCATATGAAGGTAAGTTGTTCCAAGAAGAGCAAGACTGAGCCCATCTTTCTCTCTGGCTTCTTGTCTTCCTCTGTGGTCTCTTCCTCTTGAGTGCACATCTGCCATGACATCCTGAAGCTGGGGCTGACTACCAGAGACAAAACTATGCTAGTTGGATCAGGCCCCAAACCCATTTTTCTTTATAAAGTACCAAGCCTTGGGTATATTCTTACAGCAAGAAAAGGCTAATACAATAATATAACCCCCAAGGAATATTCTCTCTCTTCAACATATGTATCCCTGTCCAACAGTGGGTTTGCTGTCATAACTATTGACCTTTCAATGTGTCCTGGATGCACATTTTAAGATTTCTCCTTATCTAGAAATCTTATAAGGTAGAGGATAGAAGTACATAATGAAACAGGGACTGGTTGGTCTATCAATCCCTAGAGAGGGATGGAGACTCCATGATTCTCCAGACAACAGTTGCTTACCTCTCCTGGGATACTGTGTGGTCCTAACCTATATTGATTTCTACCAATATCTATGCCTACCCCCGCAATCACAACACTTCCCTCTATCACAATGTACACTGGGTTCCCAGAAGAAGAAAACAGGACTTCTCTGTAACATTCTACTTAGACCAGCCATAGGACTCACTGTAAGCATCCATGCTAATCTGAATCCTATATAAAGCAGCAGGCCCTGATTCTCAGGTCAATCTCTCCACAGTATGAGCCCCCAAAGTAATGTACACTATGATCAGGAAGAACAGTGAAAAGGTAAGCTAAAAAGCCAGAGAGTCTTTCATTGGAGGTCACCTGGCCAATGCTTTCTCCTTCTGTAAGTAGAAATCCATTCATTTTACTCAGTCCACAGCTGCTTAGCAGACTTCTTCCTGTAGATGAACTTGCTAGAGACTGAAGACAGAATGCACCAGAGGAGAATTCAATGCTAACCCTGGTGATCCTACTGCTTGGTGTTACCTGGAGAAACTGCTCTCAGGCATGTACACTAAGAGCTCTGCACAGGGGTGCTCAACACGCATGCCATTTGTGATTGGGAAAATAGTAAAAAGTAACTCAAGTGTTCACCGTGGATGGGAAGAACCGAAAACCAAAATGATCTGTTATTTCCATATGAATGAGGCAGACATTAATGACGAACATCAAAATCACAGTAGGCATTTCAAATGGCAGGAACTGAACTCAGGGGATTTGTACTTATAAGTGAGAGCATGACCAAAGGGGATGCACATCCAGAGCTATCAACAGAAGAAAACTGTCAACATCTCCACTGTGGTGAAAGAGGTGAACTAAGAAGGTGCTTTATCGTGTTCTTTTCTCATTGCTGTGACAAAATGTCTGGCGAGAAAGAACTCAAAGGAAGGTTTATGTTTACTTATACTTCAAGGGGACATACCACGGTGGGGAAGGCATGCTGGGAGGAGCAGGAGTCCATCATCTGCAACCAGGAAGCAGTGACAAACGTTCATGTTCAGATACCTTCCTCCATTTTGTGTCGTCATTTAGGACCCCATCCCATGGAATGGTACCTCCCACATTTAGGAAAGTCTTCCCACTCCAATCAATATAATCTAGATAATTCTTTGCAGACATCTACAGAGGCTTGTTTCCATGGTTAGTCTAGATCCTGTCATGTTGACAATGATTAACTGTTACAATGTTATAGGAGCTCAAAAAACCAAGCTATGAGGGCCAGGGCTCTC